>NC_052943.1:25095837-25405361 GCF_013358895.1 Oreochromis aureus | reverse complement strand
CATAAGACAGTAAAGACAAACACTAAAGACAGTTGATAAAAAGTGACAAGAGTGAGACGGAGCGTGTGAACACCTGGGTCAGATTATACAGCTTGGAGGTATGGTAGCTGATGATGCTCCCATGCCAGCCAGTTGTCTGTAAGCATGGGCCAGGACCACCTAGAAGACAGTCGGTGGTATCTCACTCAACTGCGCTCTGTATTCACATATCTAACTATAAATATTTTATTATACTCAGTTCTGCTGCCATCTATAATTTAATCATCTTCTTTTTAAGTGAAAGTAAGGAAATGAAGGAAAAAGCTGGTGTAGTGAACTTTAGTTTGATGTTTTATGAGAAATCCATATTAATGCAGATGATTTTGGCAAAAGGAACAGCTTTACTGTGTAGTATTGCAGGTTGATGGCTCAGTACTTTTTGCGGCATAATGTCAATGCTATAAACATGATGAACTAAGATTAGCAAGATTTATACTTTTACTCATAAGAAAAGAAATGCTTCTTGGGATGAATGCAAAATGCACTGTTAAATTTTAATGATGTCAACAGCAGCCTTGAGCCCATTGATTGTGAAACATTATTCCTTTGTGACTCTCTAAAGTTTGCCTTTACTGAGCTGGGTAATAAATATGGAAAAGGATTTTAACTTAACTATCTCTAGTGTTTTAATGAGTTGAGTGAAGCACTTTTCATCAATAAGTGTACATTTTACAGTCAGTGTACATGAACCAGCATGAATTCATTAATGAAGAACCATTTATTTTCTGCATTGATTGCTTATGAATCACCAGGAGAAAAGAAAAACTAATGCACGCCTCAATGCAAAAACAAAACAGTCATCAATGTATCAGATGCCATTATCGTGATTATGAAGTTAGTAACCATATTCATGAGTTTGTTACAGTGGTTTGTTATTTATTGTTTAGTTTTGATTCCAGTTTAGTTAGCAACAGCTGCTCTTGCCGTTTCAATGACATAGCTCTGATAGTTTGCAGTATAACACACTAATCAGCGCTTACATGATCATTATCATTAATGACAAACCTATGACTTAATGTGCCTGGGACACGACACAGAATATTGTAAGAATGAAAGAAAGCTCACACTAATTGAGATCCAGATTTACATAGAAAAGCATGGCGTGTTAAACTGAACCCGCGTAGCATTTATTGTGGTTAACAACAGATAAGGACTTTTAATAAGAACAGTGAACATAAAAGTGTGATTTTCCAGACACAAAAAATGGATGACAAAGTTGACGACTTTTAGGACAGATTGAAATTAGAGAAAGAAAGTAGCCTACTAAATATACTTACTGGCCAGTTCATTAGGTATACCTGGTCAGCAACTGAGCTACATGTCTTTAACATCAGAGATTTATTTGTCACGTACACAATCATACAGAGTACAACTTGTAGTGAAACACTTGTGTCCGAGCTGCGGACAGGATGCAGATGTAGCCGCGCCATCCCAGGGCTTGGTTTTTCAGCAGGGTGGGTCTAGCCAGGACCCTTACTAGATACCAGACGGGAATTGAACTTGCAACTCCTGCTCCAAAGGTGTGTAGTATTACCACTACACTATCCAGTTGCTTTAGGCATGTGGACATGGTCAAGACACCTGCTGAAGTTCAAATCAAGCATCAGACTGTCTTAATTGGCAACAAAGAGTGAGTGTTGAAGTGAGGGCTCAAAAGCAGAAAAATTAAGAGGCAGAGTTGAATAACAGAAGGCAAGCCATTTATGTGACTGATTAACAAAAAACTGCATATACAACAAGGTAACAAGTGGAAGCCGCTGGGGCAGACAAGCACAAGCATAGACAACCAATCCAATTGGTCAGGGGAGGAAGTAAAACTAACACACAAGACACAATATGAGATAAAATGCACAATTACCAAAGATAAAACAGGAAATGAGAAGCAACAACTAAACAGATAAATATGAAAAAAGTGATCAGTTAACAAGCTAAGAATCAAATAGAAAACATAAACCCAACTTGAAAATCGACAAATTTGGACATTACTGCTTAAGACCCAGCACTGTGACACAGAATGATGTCATGCTTCTGGCAGCATCAACTCAAATAGTCACTCGTTACAACAGAGATATGCAGAAGAGTATCCAAACATGTTGAGCCATGAAGCAGATGTGCAGAAGACCACACCAAATTCCAATCTGTCAGCAAAGAACAAGAAACTGAGACTACAATTAACAACAAGGTAGGGTCTATTTGGCTTTCTATCTACAGGTCAGGCTGGGGATGATGTAATGGTGAGGCCCATCTGTACCAACTCAGCCTTCCTTGCAATTACTACTGACCGAATCCATTCCTTTATAACACCGTGTACACATCTTTTAATTGCTGCTTATAGCAGCAGGACAACACACCATATCACACATATCAAAGCTCGCATCATCTCAAACCTGTTTTCCCAACATGACAGTGAGGTCACTGTACTCATATGGCCTCCACACTCACCAGATCTCAATCCAGTAGAGCATCTTTGGGACGTGGCGGAGATTTGCAACATGGATGAGCAGCTGAAAAAAATCTTCATTGTTATTGTGATGTGATCGTCTCAATATGGACCAAAATCTCAGAGGATTGTGTCCAGCATCTTGTTGAATTAAAACCACAATAAATTCTGGCAGTTTTGAACCAAAAAGTGGGTCCAACCTGGTACTGGCAAGTGTACCTAATAAAGTGGCCAGTGACTTTATGTATCTGAGGCAAAATTCATAAACAGAAAATCAAAACTTTTGCAAACTTTAGAAAGTTATTAAACTTTAATATCTAAAAATTGAAACTCAAACAGCTATTCCAATGTTTGTTGGTCTTCCTGCCAGAAATGCAGAAATAAATCGAGACTGCAACTAATTTTAATTTGTAGGTTTATAGGGGAGTTTTGGCTGTACAAATGCCAATAAATAAATCAATAAAAAAATTTTGAAATTGAAAACAGGAAAACAGGAAAGTCATTTTTTTTTCTCCGCCTGTCTGCGGATTCAGATTCGCTGCCAACATTCTGTTTCCAAAACTGCAGCAATGTTACACGTTTCATCAAAACTTGGACCCATTTAGTTTGGAGGAGTTCAGATGCCTGTCTTTTCTCGACATGTCATTTCTCGATGTGTCTGTTCTTCATATTTAATCTAAGGGACAGAGTACAGCCTTTTATTTTTCACGGTGATTAAAGTGCATCACATCTGTATGACAGTTTCAGTGTAGCTACAAGGATGGGTGGTTACTGAAAGAGAAAATGAGTTTTTCGCAGAGAAATAGATGGAAACACCTGATATGGAATAAGACAAATATGTCAAATTGCTACTCTTTGGGTTGGCCACATTAGTAAGAACTCATATTATACGTGCTCTAAACATCTAATGTACTAACATACATTTTGGTACCAAGACTGCAGCAACTGTACCCGATTTCATTACAACAACTGGTTGTTAGAAGGGTTTGTGCTATATTTAAAAGAGGGAATGATCTGATTGTAAGTCTGAAAGGGGAAATGACACAATCACAGTGAACAAAGAAAAGGAGTGCAAGATGAAGACAGAAATGAATGAAAATGGGTTTTGGCAGATTTTTCCAAGCATAGAAGAAGCAACCTGCAAATAAATGTTTTTCAATATCACTTTTAAAGCCAAAAGCTGTGACTGACTGCTTCAGAAAACTATTAGATTACTTCAACATGTCTGCTCTTGTGATTTGTTCCTTCTAATATTGACAAATTGTTGCGGAAAGAACGGAATAATAATGAAAATTGCATTAATTAACCTTCAGAGTTCTGATGGGTGAAACAGGTTGCTGCTGCTGCAAGAGGAAAACACACAAAGTGGTGCTAAGCTTCCGCTAAAGTACCAAAGATATCAGAATTCAACATGACTAGAATTTGTGTCTGCAAAAACGTTCCATGCATGACATTTCAGTTTCCTCCCAAAACTCATTTAAGATTTCACTTGTAGATGATGTCACACACATCAGAATACACAAGACTATTTTTGTAAATCACTTTAGCTCACAACCGAAGAAGCAAAGAACTCCCAAGCCACCCTCCCCCATAAGGAACTTCCTCTGTTTTAGTTACAACCTTGAGATGAGAGCGTATAGGTCCCTGAGGAGATACTTTAGGAGGGGTCGTTATCATTTTTGGCAGTCCTCCCATGTAAACCCTCAAAGGCCCTCCTCCATATTCATCAGGGTGATTATGTGCTGACCTCCGTCTGCTGTTAATCCAGAAGTATGCCCACCAGGCAGGTATCATGGAGGAGGGTGAGCAAACCTGACACCACGACCAATTAGGTGTCTATAACAGAAAGATGAGAGAGAGAAGAGAGAGTAATAAAAGGACTGGATACATACCGCACACCTTTTTAATTTGGGACAATAATAATGGTGGATTGAGAATGGCTGGGAACTAGGAGACTTCTTTTTTCTGTGGAAAAACAACAAATTAAAGACCCAAAGGAGCGTCCATTGTGTAGAAATAAAAATGATTTTGAAGGAAAAGTAATGCAGTTTTCATTAACATAACAGCGATAGTTTTTTGTCACATCTCCAAAATTAGAAAATGTTGATTTCACTGATGGCATATTTCATTCCTGTAACATTGCAATAACAAACATGATTAAACTTTCTGAATGGTTTTGTGGGACAGGCATTTCAAGCACGAATATTAATTTCAGTGGAAGTATTCAACTGTTTAACCCACTGCATCAAATGACTCTTCATATTTGTGATAAAACTGTGATGTAGCTTTTCCTTTCAGAGTTTATTTTTCTGACGGAGCTCTGCTCATTTGTCTCTCTCTCAGTAACTATTTCTCCACCTTTTTCGATCCATCATGCTGAGTCTGATGGAGGAGTTCAATTATATATACAGGTGACAACAAACCAAAACAACTCATTAGGTCCAACTCAAATGTTGGGCCAACACTTCACCACTAGAAGAATGTCAATGTGTTGCCAAGCTGTCAAAATGCAGACTTAAAGCAGAGCATTAACTTTTCTTTTAATTTGTCACCCATCTGCATGAAACACACTTTCTCAACAGCTGGGATTTGGTTCATATACACTGATTATAGAGCGCACATCTGCATCATTTGAAGGAGACATTTTTAGATGCAGTGTAAATGAAGCTGCTCACAGAAGCAGACACATATAGAGCAAATCACATCTTACCCCCCAAAATAAATAAATAACAGGAAACATAGTGGGAAGTTGTCAGCTGATGACGGATGTGTCAGCTGGATCAATGCTCAGCTGCTCCATTGAACCATTATTAAGAACACTAACACCCCAAAGGCTTTAAGCATCCAGAGATGGAGAACCAAAGGGAATGTTGGAGAGACTGAAGGATCACTGTGCATCAAATTAACGGCGCCATTATTCAGGTGCAATACTGCTGCATTATTAAAGCCTGAGAGCACCTTGTTCATGTCAAGCTCAATTATGGGTATGTGTGTTCCTTCCAAGAGTGTAATTAGTGGTGTAACCATGGAAAGTACAACTTAAAAATATTATCTGTACATTGTAAATATTCATTAGGCTGTCACTCAAAATACATATGCAGGTTGGTTGACCACCAATCATAGGAAAAACTCAAATTTAAACCTACTTCAAAAGCCTTATATCAAATCGTATAGCTAAAGCAGATGTAAAGCTACATCAAAGGGTGGTTGTCAGTAGGACTGAAGTGAAAAAAAAAACAGCTAGCTGAATAATTTATTCATAAGCTGTCTCTGCCTCGTACTCTGTATGCTTCGTGTGTTGGTTTTACTGAACACAGGTTGTTTCGTTATTGATGTAAGGTGCTGATTTTACATGTGTGAGCTGTTTTATCTGCTCGTCTCACTGTCTTGGGACAGGAACTGACACTTGCCTGAAAGAAAAAACCTGTGATCAGGGTGAAAATGTTTTACATTGAAGCAAAAATAGACACAGACATAACAGACAAAACTAGACATTAAAAAAACAATTGCATTTTTCATTTATTAGTTTGTCAGTATTTGTAGTTTATTATCCAAACTACACTGGAAGCCATTTGAATCCACTTTTTTCTTGGTTTGAACTTCAGCAGGCTGTCTCGACCTTGTCTGCAGATCTAAATGCACTGAATTGTTAGCAGGTGATTGGCTGATTAGATAACCATGTTAATGAACGCTACAGGTGCATCCAATAAAATGCCTTGTGAGTGTACATCAACACTAGGAATCAGGTGCTTTTTGCTTGCATAAGAGACAGCAGTTTGAGTCCTGCAGAGCTGGTACTTTTACACTTGTGCCTGTGATTTTCATTTGCAGTTCAGTTAGATTTATCCCATAAAATAAAATAAAAATTACTCAATTAATTAAAAAGAAAAAAAAATAGACATCAAAATTAGACATCAGAGTTTGCGCAATGCGTTCACTCAGACATGCATCGTGCTGACATAAAAATCCTTCAGTATTTTAGATTTGCTATATTTTAGAATCTGTTGCATATTTTGGCTGTTCTGCTATGGATGCTGCAGATCTTTTTTCCAGTGGCCAGCAAGGTGAGGGTGGAAGGGGTCGTGTATGATTTTATTTCTATGGTCAGGCAGCACTCTTGCGCAATGTCCTGCAATGTGAGAAAGTGGAATCCCAATGAGGTGAGCTCTTTTCATCTGGCACAAAAAGTCCAGGTGCTGCTGACCACTCTGTCCTGGTCTCTTTCCAGTATGACGTGACCGGGACTCAGTGTCTGTTATCTGTACTCCAGTAGCTTGTGGTTGCTTCTGATCATCTCCTGATGTTGAGCAGTGTCACAGTTTTGCAATGCAAAAACTGGAAACAACTGTTGACGTTCAGTGTAAGATCCACATTTTGACACAATTATATTCGCTTCTTAATTCTCCAAATGTGTGAAACCAGATTGTGATGCTTATCTCAGAAAATTGTCAATTAAAAGGTTATTTCAGATAGTGTTTTATGCAATAAATGGCTTTTCTGCTTGACTACCGAGAAGAGAGAAAAATTCAAAATAATATGATGGCTTTGTGCTGCTGATTTCTCCTCAACATAAATGAGCATAAATGAGTGAGTGTTTGAACTGTCATGTTACGGCTGTGTGCAGGCAGGGATTGGACCCAAACGCAAACTCGCTGACACAAGGAATAAACTCAAAAAGCCACAGCTTTATTGGCTGGCAGGGGGAAAACGCATACAAAACTAAACTAAACTGGGAAACTCTAATAGAACTAATACACACGAGGAGACACTGGGAAACACACAGCATGAGGGATGACGCAACGCGGAACAGATAAATGCACAGAAGGTAATGAGGGATGTGGGAACACACAGGGAGCACAGCTGTGGACAATTGCGCATAACAAGACAGGGAGGACACGGAACTGAAAATACTGACCCAAGACGCAGACCTTAAACGTAACACAGGAAGAACACAGAGATGCAGAGAGGAGGAGGAGACAGAGAGCAAGGAGGAGCACATGACAGGGTGAGGAAAACACGGAACACAAGGCACCAGCACTAACATCACAACATAAACACCGTGACACAGAGGGAGACACAGAGGGCAACAACACAAAGGGGAAATGTAATAAACAATACTGAACAGAGTCACCTAGGAAACCTGGAGTAATCCTCAACATAATGCAAAATATGACAGAAAACACAGGAAACTTGACATAACCATGACATAAACACTTTTCTCATTCTTAAATGCAGCTCTGTCATCTCAGCACATCCCAATAATAAAGATAATAAAATGCACATTTTTCTCCATCTGTCACTGCAGAAATAATGAACTATTGAAATAACATAGGAATCAAAAGAAAAACAAAAGTGCGACAGTCTAAAATGTGTTATTCTCAACCTAGACAGGATTATTTGTCTTGGATTGAGTTATTCATTATAAGAAAATGATTAGACAAATTATGAAAATTGAGCAGAAAACGCAAATAAAAAATGTATTTTCCATTTTTAAACTCCGCTTAAACACAAAAATCCGACAGCAGAAACTACTTGGATTCCAGC
Source organism: Oreochromis aureus (assembly GCF_013358895.1). Lineage (NCBI taxonomy): Eukaryota > Metazoa > Chordata > Actinopteri > Cichliformes > Cichlidae > Oreochromis > Oreochromis aureus. The sequence continues at coordinate 25,397,338 of NC_052943.1, read as the reverse complement.
CATTGATTATGTTTTTTTCTTTATTTAGAACTAATGCAGTCCATTTAAAATTCACCTCTGCTTTGGAGTACAGATTCAATAACCCTGATCTCCAGGGACTCACCAGTCTATGAATGATAATCACTTGTAATTAAAGCTCACTTGAGTTTCTCCTTTTCTGAAAGTGGAAGGTGGAATCAGCGTGCTCTGCATCCACCGAAGCCTTTGAAACCAACACCAGGATTAAATCGCTGGTCTGAAGACACTAAACAACTCAGTTAAAACTGCCCGAGTCCATTCAGTCTGCTGATTTGCAGCAGGCAGGTCCTGTCGGAGATAACTGTGCTGTGGAAAATGTGTATTCTCTGCTTCATGTCCAATGCTTAAGTACCTGTCCAGTTTAATCAGTGGGTGAAGAGTGAATTATGGCAAGTGAACAAGTCTGTCTGCTGAAGCACATAGTTTTGAATTTGCTGATAATAATAAATAGATTTCAGAGATCTTGGAAGGAAAATGTATTTTCCTACATGTTCTTAACATTATTAGTTTGTTAATATTTGTTGACTGATTAGATGACAGCAAACATGTGAATGTGTTGGTTGCCAAAACTTCTCTGTCATTATAATTGGATGTTAGCTCTTTAGCTGTCTGTCACCTTCTTACTCCTGAAAACACCCATTAGAACTCTTTTATCGCAGATCTTTGCTTGCCAGGTGAAAAAACCTCGGTGTGGTAATTAAAATTTAAAAATACTCAAATGATTAATTAATTTTAATTTTTAAAGAAGTGGCTAGTGCTGGTCAGAAAGAGAAAAGTTTAATAATAAAGCATGAAGTTCTAATTAAAGGTCCAGTTTTGTCTCAGAAATTTAAAAAAAAGATTAATTCCACTCTCATTTCTGTAAAAGATTCACCAGTACGAGCATCTCTAACACTCAGCAGACTGCATTTTGAATCTTGTTTAGTGACGCTCATCTATGAACTGATAATGATCGCTTTAAGCTTTTGGTAAACTAAAGCAATACATGATAATCAGTGAGCTTTAGAGATATTATTACATTTTGCTACCAGTCTTCATGCTGAATTTCCTGGCAGCAATAGGAATCAGGGTTCAGATCTCCTTAAGAGAATTTGTGTTTTCCTCCCAAGCTTGCATAGGTTTCCTGCATGATCTTCACTTTCTCTTACCATATGAAGCATGCTAGATGAACTCTCCTATCGATCCCACTGGGATAAATATTATGCAGCTCTCCCAATGCTGGCTCAGCTTGTTATTTAATGCACACATATGAATTTCTAATGCACTGCGCTGTTAAAACACGTCATTCAAAGCATCGAAAGAGTACCTGATCACCCCAACATAGCACTCTCAAATAAAAAGAAGCTTCCATCAGCTGCTTCCTTGCCACAAGGGGTCGCCATAGCGGATCGCTCTGCATGTTTAAATATAAAATGCCCTTCCTGACACGACCCCAAAGGGGATGGGCGCTGTCATCTTATTTTAATGCTATTTACTATCAGAATAATGTGGCAGCTGAGTTACCCCATTTCCAATCCATGCCCCATACCATCACCCATTCTGTTTGTGTTTTCATGTGGAGGGTTCGCTACATTAAGTGCTGCTCAAAATCAACTAGCTTTAAGTGGAAATGGGTTACAAAGCCCTCCAGCCACACTCTGTGGAGGTGGAGGCTCCTGTTTTGTGTCACTGAAAGAAAATGGTGCACACTCAAAGATATAGTGTTGTTATTCCAGAAGGACTGCCTCAGTAATATATAAAAGATAAAACTAATTTTTTAAAAAAAGAAGGAATGTCTTGTGGCAATCAGTACAAATAACAGTAAATAAAAACTCTGTTTTGCCAGAGGGAGAAGACAATATTTATTGCTATGGTGGTAATACAGATTATATCCTGTGGCTATTTCAAAGAGACTCATAAATAAAATATTGAATGTAAACACAAGTTATATAATAGCTTCAGATAAAAAGACTGTTACCTCATTCATTCAGTGCACCGTTAGGGAGGATATTAACTTTTTTTTTTTGCTTATTTTTCCAAATTTTCTTCAAAGTTCTTGTTTTAAACATAGAGTTTTATTGGAAGGTATCACAAGACTTTTTTTAAAACTTGTAACTTGTACATGTGACTTTAAAAATGTGCCATATATACAGGCATTTATTTATAGGAGCATTCCTTTCAGGTACTCATGCTAGCACATTTGGCAAATATCACACATGTATCCAGTCCCGTTTCCTAGGCAACGCCTTCTTTCCATTTGATGAAAGAGTTGTGCTCAGCATTAGACCTTGTTTGGTATCAAGATGTTCCCCTTTCTGCTCAAGTACTTGCAGGTCTGGCAGCTGGTGTAAACAGGGACAAGGAACAGTGACATTGAAACCACACAGAGGTGATCGTGCTGCCTGGATATGCAGAGCTCCTTCGAAAGTGAGGTACAACTAAACCCCTGAACACCTGGCTCCTGTAAGTCTTTACACAAGCCCCCCCTTAATATTTAGCACTAGTAAGCCATATAAAGTGTGAGTTTCATGAATGCACCATTGATAGTTTGGTTGTCATAAAGTGGGTATGGGAGCACTGTGTACTTTACAAATTATGAAAGACCACTTAAGTGTTAAATGCTCCAGGCCACTGATGACTAGTCAGATACTTTGAAGTCAGTGTTTATGACTAGCCAGATTTCCACTGACTGGCCTGAAGAAATTCATGTAGGTCCACCAGAAAGCCATTTTGGGATATTGACTGAATTCATGAAATACAATATTTGCTTGATAAAGGGTACACTTTTTACATGTTTATATATAACTGTTATTGTTATTTTGCTGTTTTTATAAAAAGTAACAATAAATGACAAGGATAAAGAAAACATGAAAAAAATATTTTGTTCAAAAAAACCTAAAGCTAAATATGTTTTTAAGCAGGTAACAGACATAACCTCGAGTGATTGGAGGTTCCTGCTTTTGTCTGAGAAAAACGAGAGTGACTCTGAGCTAGCCAATATATGTTACCCTAACCTTTGGCTAAAAGACTTTACTTTCAGAAATGAATACTTTAACACAAATAAGTTTGGTATGAAATATTTTCTAATAATTAAAAATGGAGAGTTTAGTGTTTATGACCTTTACAACAACCATCCACCAACGACTGCCCTTTTAAACATGCAGCAGGAATAGAAATTATACAGCATTTATTAACAATATTATTGGCTACTTCTGCTTTATGTGTCACTGCAGAGTGTTGGTACAGTTCACACTGCCTGTCCGTGACACATAATGTTATTAGTTCCACCTCTGCTTTTTCTTGCTATGACAAGCCAGAGAGTCTTCCATGAAAAGGCTCATTGTGTTTGTGTTCATGCTTTGTTAAAGGATCCCTGTTTGGACAGAGAGTTTAGGTTTAGACGTTTACTTCTGGCCTAACTGTCCGGGGTCCATTTAGGCTGAAGCTTTATGTCATTAAGCATACAGAATGTGACTGACTGCTGCAGATTGCATGCCTGATGGGATGCGGTCAGTGCGTGCGTGGTGGTAATTGAGTGAACTCTCACCTGCCTTAGCTGAATGTGTTGCTCTGTGTGTGATTAAGATGTTGGATGTGTTATTTGGCAGTTCACACTTACTCTCTAATGCTACAGTCACACTTTGGAAAACAGTAGCTGGAAACCAAAATTATTGTGAGAGTGTGAGTTGAATTTGCAATCTTGTTCAGAAACGGCAAACAGGTCTGTGGTGACGTGCAGTCACCCGGCATCTTCAGAGAGACTTCAGTTCATCGAGATGACAATAATATGGCAACAAGACGAGAGTGATTCTGCTATCAGTTTGCAACTGAATGGGGTCAGATTTCAAGTTACATCAATCTGTGATAAAACAACAATTAACTGTGATAAAAAATAATAAATCACCAAAAATCACAAATCAGTTGTTTCTACGTGCGCAGAAATTCTCATTAACTGCTTACATTCACAGTTCAGCCAGGACCTCACAGATTTGAAACACGCATTAAAAATTAATCCACAAATCAGTGTCATGCTGCAGGACAGAGAATGAACTGCAAAATTATTTAAAACCAGTCAGCAATCAGCTGATTCCCATATTGCAAAGAGCTGCATCAAAGAAAAGTTGTGCTCATTGGTGCAAATTGACTCAGATTGACTGACAATGTGTCTGCATTTGTAAATTAGATCACAATTATTTGCAAACCTTTTCCTGTCTGAAAGTGACTGCAGTCCAACTTGGATCGCAGTTGTTTGGAGACAGGTTGCCTCCCAAAAGGTGACCTATACACTTGCCTTGCTTTTGGAAATATTTGTCATGGCAACTATTTGTAATTGGTTTACACATCATGATAATCACGATGTAACCGCAAATTTTTTTATTTTTTTTTTAGTTGCAACAAGGTTGCTGTGCTATTTTTATTCCAGTGGGACTGAAACATAAAACATCAAAACAGTTAATACACGCTCAGAGACGGGCTCTCTTCAAACCCTCACAAGAAAAGCTGTCCAGCATTGTGTGGGCGTGTCTCAACATACTTATTACAAATACTACTAATCAGCACCCTGACAGCAGCTGCAGCAAAAGCAAGATGAAAATAATCAGTGAGTAAGGTCAGTATTACCTAAACAAAATGTGCAGTCTTCATTAGATGTCTCATATTCTAGTAGATATATTATTATAATCCTCTCATTGAATATGGAGATTATTTTTGGTTGCTGAGGGGGTCATGTGGTCCTTTCATAAAGGAAGGAATAAAAAAATATATTAAACTCTGTGACAAACATCTGCTCGACAAGTTTTCTGTGCTACTTTTTTCCACTGGCTGAACAACCCCTTGGATATAGCTTAAACTCACCTGGGTGCATTCTGCCTTAAGCAGCAACTGTAAGGCCATTTTAGTTAGTGGGAATGAATTATTGGGCTATAATGTATCAAGGAGCAGACTCTTAAAATAGAGACATTTTAAATTTTCTTTTCTCCTTTTTTTTAGAAGCAACTCTTAAGGTCAACATGAATAAAGTCTTGGGTATAACTGTGAATTAAACACACGCAGAAAAGCAGAAGAAATTAACTGTCTAGCATTAGGCTGTCTTTGCAAGACTTATTTCCTGCAGTGAACAAAGTGTCCTCAAAAAATATGCTCTAATAAAAAAGTAGGAGTTCAACCTGAATTACCACGCTTGTGTAAATAATGCTCCGTTCTTTTGATTTAACCTTTAATGGATGGGTGGGACTAACCACAATGCAAAATACAAAAAGTGCCAGTGAATGGAGACAATAACAGGATAAGTGCTTGAATGTCAGTTTCCTGGTGTCTGACAGCTTAGCTGATGGTATCGGATTTATGGAATAACTCACACATGAATGAAAACACACTGTGACTTCATTTGCAGGTCAATTTAGTGGAGTTAATAACTGTTTGCACCTGCAGTTAACTGCTGACCTCTCAGGCCCCCTAAATGGGTTTCACGTGTTTCACTGACAGTCTGAAAAAATCGGTAAGTTTTGTATTTAACTTTCAGATCAGATGTGTTGGTGTCCCTTGTTTTCTTGCTTAAACCCCACTATGTTCTAGTACCAAAATATAGCAACAATAGATTTAGTGTAAATTGGCAGTCCGTAGTGCAGATGTAAATCAGTCAGTACCCAGTAAAAGTTCGCTACCCATCCTTGGCAGGGAGTGCTTTGTGGTTGTCATGGTGGTACAGTGGTTAACACAACAATAACAAGGTTCTAGGTTTGCACCTCTTGGGTGTAGATTGTGTGTTCTTTGTGTGTCTCCACCAAAGACACATGGAGGACCACTGTCTGAAGCATTTTTTTGGTGAGTCTAAATAGGAGATAGAGGTAGATACGAGCATGAATTCCCTTTCTCTGTGTTGGTAATTTGATGATCTGGCAAAAAAGTAAAAAGGATTAATGTGGGTATATGAAGAAAAATTAGAAACAAGCTAAAGGACCACTATGCTTTAAAACACTGAAATAAGAATAGTTAGTAGCCGACTAAATTGATGCTTTTTGCTAAATTTAACTGTAAATTGGTTCTCTTTCTAAAGTGTTAGCTATTTTCTTGCAGATTAAAAACACACAGCTGATTGTGTTTTGCTTTGTTTTGTTTTGTTTTTTTTAAGAAAATGATACAGATCCCAGTTGCAAAAAGCCTCTTCAAATGGCTCCTGTTCAAATTGAAAGATCTGTCTCACATAAAACCTGTGATGAAATTTCACGGACTGGATTCCAAGAATTCAGAAAAATAAAATTGGTAGAATAATTTCTGATAAAAGGCCAAAACATCCTGCAAAGTTGAGGCACACAACTGATGATGTGTCCTGCTGGTAAAGCTTCCGGGGTGCCCTTCCTCATAGTCGCCATCCCTCATGCTACTTATGTTTAAGCTTCAAAGTTACTGTCAAACTGACTGTGAACACTCTACTTTTAAATTCTATATAGAGATTTTAGATGCAAGTAGGTAGTAACACCAGCTCAGAGGGAAAAATCCTGAGTTTTAATTCACCTTGGAGGCTTTTTGTGTGGAGTCCTGTGTCTGTATGGTAAATAGACTGGTTCTTACATAGCACTTTTTCCACTCTACCTGAGCACTCCAAGAGCTTTATACAACACGCCTCATTCTCTATACTTAAATGTGTTTCTATCTTACATTCACATAGGCTGAAGTTAGTAGCTTGCTCAGGGATCTTTGGCATGCAGAATGGAGCAGGGATCGAACCACCAACCTTCCAATTAGTAGATGACCCGCTCTAACTCTTTGTTGGTCCTCCAGTTTGGCAGTGCAGTAAAAGACATTCTCATTAGGTGATTCTAACTTGGCCATAGTGTGAATGGTTTGGTGACCTGTCCAGGCTCTACCCTGCCTCTCACTCTATGACAGCTGGGCTGGGCTCCAGCCTTAAGGAGTACTTTTTGGAGCTATTTCAGTACATCTATTTTCACAAAATGCTGTACTCCTGTTTAAAACCCATTTACCAGTTTTTACACAGAGCTTTCAAAGCCATGTGTTGGCAGTTCCATGTCACGACTTTTTGAGCATGAACAAAGTTTATTTTCCTTGCAAGACACCATGTTATGAACTGAATCACTAAAATAATGTCAAAGCTGACAACAGATTGATTTAGCAAAACTTCAGATAAACAATGAAAGCAGTTCTATCCACTGCTAATACATTTATTTAAACTTCCACCACAAACACTGCTCAGCTTTGACGGTGTAATGTGTTTATTTCTTCTGTTGCTTCTTTCAGGTATAATGCACGGTGTTAGTAACGACTCATAAACACTTTGGATTTTATGCTTTTATGAGAAGAGATTCTTCGACAGGTAACAAGCAGCCAGGTGTTTCGAAATCTGCACAGTTGATAATGCACAGTTACTTTTATCACTGGTTACTACAACTAAACAGTACTTTGCTCTTTCAGATGTGGCTCCAGACTTTCTCTTTGGGGTTGCACATGTGTAAAGAATTGTGTCTCCTCACAGATGTAATCTCATGTGCCGGAGACAAAACAAACACACACAGGTGAAATCCAAGTGATTTAATCACCACACAGACTACTGTTCCATCACATCATCCTGTTAAAACAACCGCTGCTCGTGGCGTGTCACAACATTGCCTTGAATTGGTGTATGAAAAGGTGGTGCAGCGAGATTGGTTGCATGTTGCAGCAGCTCCGGTTATCTCGTGGCTGTGTTTTTTTTTTAATCTGACTTCAAGCTTCTACGTTTGTGGCATCTATTATTTTGTCAGGCTGTTTAAAAAGAATATCTAGATGTGTGATTGTTTCTCCTCTTGCGCTATCAAACAAGTGTTTGATCGGAATGTGGAGAGGAAAAGAATGTGTGCGTGTGATACAAAGAAAGAACACAAGGAGGGAGAAGGTGAGGGAATTTGACAAAGTATGACAACCTTGCTTCACAGTCAGTGTGACAAGATATTTTAACTTTTTTTAATCAAACACAGAGAAACACTGAAGGCCAGAAATGTTGGAAATCAACTTATGAATTAAAAGAATGACTTGTTTAAAGAGCCGTCCTGATGCCATCATTGTGTCATCTCACTTTTACATGTTGAAGGTAAAAATGCTTCTGGAAAAGATACGCCTCGATTTTAAGCCTCTCCTCTCCTCTAGATGCATTTTAGGAACTGATACATTCTTCAACATAGCATACTAAGGTTCATTTCCACGTCACGGGCAGGAGGATGGAGGGCACAGGAGATGTGGAGGCATAATCAGGAAAAGGAGAAAAGCCTATGGAAGTAGCTGCCTTTGTACAGATCAGGCCAGGAGAGGCTCGCTGTCCCGGAGAGGTGAAGGTGCTAGTGTCAGAGCAACAGGGAGATAACCTCTTTGGTCGTCATCTTCTCCCAGGCACTCCAGGTCTGGCACAGAATGATTGCTAACGCTGCAAACACTGACACAGTGCTTGCGAAAAGACAAAAAAAAAACCCATCCAAAAACCTTGTGTATATTATGTAAGTAATGAAACAATGTTGAAGTACACTTATTTTTCTTGTGTATGATTCTCAGAGACCAGAGATTTCTCTGGCCTCAAACCAGAGATTGTGCTATGTCTCTAAATTCACAACGTTTTTTTTTCTCTCTACAAGCTGGCCTTAATAATTCAGGCTGAAACCAGCCCTGGCTGCACCACCATTAGTTTAGTCAGGGAAACAATTTCTGATGGATGTCCAACAGACAAATTGCTGAGCTCTACTGTATAAACTGTACTGTTTCTCTTTTTGACACAGATTTTCCATCAGAGCTGTATTTAGTATGAAGACAGAGGTCTGTTCACTCCACTGTGTGGGAGTCCATCTCCACCACATGTGCTCATATAACACTTAAAGCTGCAGAAAATGATTCCAAGGTGGTACGGCTTGAAATAATTGTGCTGCTGCATGCTGAGGAGTTAAAACTCAGAGTTTCGTGTTCATATCTCTTAGTTGTTGATTACCACCTGTGGTTTTAATGTACTGCATGTTTACATTGCATTGCATAGATTTGTGTTCAGCTGTACTCTCCATCCACTCAGGTCCTGCAGTTCAAACACAGTTTCCTGTATTCTCTTTGGGCATTCACAGTCCAAAGAGGCCTCAGAAATAGAAACAGCATAGCCTGCAATTATACTATCTAAGGCATTGAAATTTGGATCACAGAGATGGGTGAGACCAATTGCAATCTGCATAAATAGACATGAAAGAGTAATGACTCACCCACACCACGCTCATTAGCCTACCAAAGCTTAGTCTTAATTCAACAGTATTTTACTGTCTAACACCCAACTTTGGCAAAAACCTCCTGCATGGACTGATTTTACTTGAAATTCAGTTGCTCCACAATCAGAAATAGCTGTTTATTTGGAGTAAACAGAAGAACTGATGCAGCATAGACGAGGATAAGAGTGCTTTTTTTAAACATAAATATTGACATTGTATTTCTTTCTTTTGTTTTTCTGCTACAACCAGCAAGTTATCCTGTCAGCCTGCCTCCACTCCACTCAGCACAGTCTAAAAGCTGTGGGGGTGTTAGGACCGTCTGTACCCACATCGTCCCAGGTGATTCAAAAGGCCTTTGTCGCCATCACAGTGCATTACCATGCCGCAGGGTTCACATGAGTCAGAAGAATAATTAAGTCATGAAAAGCTGTCTGTGACAAAAAAATAAAATACTGACGTCAAGCCAAAATGATGAACTCAAAATTCTGACTTATATCAAATATACAAAATAAAAATGGTCTTTTTATTACGAACACAAGTCACATGACAGAATGGTTCTCCAACGTCTCCTAGAAAGTAAGCTTTTTGTGTATTCCACTCCAATGCCATCTCCTTGGTAGGTGACATAGCGGAGAAAGGACACATCAGAGCAGACACAGGAAAGATTCAGGTGGTTTTGGATTGGCCCACATCGACCTCTAGGGGGCACCTTTACTACTTCCTGGTGTTTGCCAATTTTTTTCATTCAAAATTATGGCAAAGTTGCTCTACCACTCATTACTTTGACTTCTTCCAAGGTGCCATTCTTGTGGAACGATGCTGCCCAGAATGCTTTCACCACTCTTAAGGACCAGTTGCCACTGTACCAGCCTGACACTACCCAACAGTTTGTCGTGGAGGTGGACGCTTCAAATTCCAGGATTGGGGCCCTTCCATCCCTGGTCACATATCTCCTTGGACTTCATCACTGGCCTCCCACAGTCTGCAGATAATACCGTCATTCTAACCATTGTTGACCACTTCTCCAAAGCAGCTCAATTCATGGCTCTTCCCAAGCTTCTGTCTGCCTTGGAGACAGACCAACTCCTCACTAACCAAGTGTTTCATGAGAGATGAACTAAGAGCTGTAAACCGCCCTCTGATGTGTGGTATCATCCAACCCTTCCACCTGAGCACCTCACCAGCTAGTGGTCTCTCACCTTTTGAATTATCCTTGGGATGTCAGCCATGCACTAAAGAGCAGAACAAGCACCTCACTGCAGACTCTCTCCAAGCTTTATTGCACCCTTTGAAATCGACTCCCTTATCAACCCGGTTTCTGTTCGTCTAAGACTGCTGTGGAATATTCGCATCCATAATATCTTCCATGTCTCCCACCTCGAACCCTCCATCTCTAGCCCATTGTTCCTGCCAGCCTGAGTGTTGTCTAACCGCAGCAGTCTTCACCTCGCCTCTCTGTAAGTCTGTTTCTGTTAACTCCATGAAGGTTTCTAATGTGTCTCATCCTAGGACAGCCCAGCGGTGTTCCGAGAGATTCTGTTCGGGAGACTCGGGGAGGATCAGGGACTTGGATTCACTGAACCTCCCTTCCTCTTCATATTTCCTCCATAGTATAGCTTCATCTCCCATTGTGAAATTCAGCTACTCTACAGTCGCGACACTCCATAATTGTGACTGGTCGTTGTTAATGAGATTAATTACAGGTTCACTAGAAGGACAAGAAGGCAAAGCTGTGTCTCCCAGTAATCTTGAGAGGATTACACTAGCTGTCTCTATTTTCCCCAGGTATTCCCCACAGTCTCCCTTTGTAGTTTGTCAGGTTGTTGGTTTGTCCCTTTCTCATATGTGTTTTGCTTCTTGGTCTTATGCCCTTTTGACCTCAATGTTATTTATTTATTTATTTTTGTCAGTTTTTGTGTTAATATTTCTGTATGTACTGTAGAAAACCCCCAAATCTTTGCCTCTTTGCACCAAGAAACGTTAATGATAGGTTGCTGGAATATTTGTCTGCCCAGTCTTTGACACACACAACTTTTGTGGAGTGTTTCTAGTATCAAATTCAAAAATAGCTCATATTAAAATTTTTTAAAAAAAGAAAAGTGTTTTTCCAAAATAAATATAGGCTGAAAATCATTTGCATGTGTCCCAACTTTTTGGGAAACTGGGCTATACTTACATTGCACTCAAATTAAAAGTGCATGCAAAATCGCCATCAGTATATGAAATGTGCACACAGGCCAATTTTCTTCTCACCACCCTCTGTGATCAAAATCATTCTCCATTTGCCATCAGCCTGCTGCCATGCTCCAATTCTTCTAAAAAAGGAAATACATATGCCTAAAGGTGTATCGTGGAGAAAGCAGATGAATAGTGTCTGAGGTGGAAGCCAGAAAAGGAGCACATTCTGAGGAGATTTCTTGTAAGTGATGATGGTATAATAACGTTGTTGGCTAAAATTGCCAAGATGGTGAATATCATGTCCCCAGAGACCAGACCAGAAGAGAATAACAGACCAGAAAAGAAATGTAACCTACGTTAGCCCAAGATGAGAGTCACTTCAGTTACTGAACAGACATTAAAAATTGGGATATTACACAAGGATTTTTTATATGTGTTGCTGACTTGTTTAAAATATTTGTAAAGACTTTTAGAGTATAGATTTGTGAATGAGCCCCAATAATGGACAAAGATGTGATTAATACCTGCTCAGTTTGTAAAGACATAATATATATATTTACATATGTTAAAAAATGACAACAAAAACAGTAATCCCAAAAGTTGCTTTTTATACATGCTGAGCCTCAGCACTGCACAGATTGAGGTTAAATCCTGCTGCACTGAGCAGTCAGTGAATGAAAAAGCAGCTGCTGGTGCGTCACATCAGCTTGATCTGCATGAGTTAACCCCAGTCTGCAGCCCCGTCTCTATAATGGAGGCTGTCAGCTGGCAGATCTGGCCTGTTCCTAGCTCACCACACCTTCTTTCCACACATTATTTACATGTCTATGACTGCTCCGGTAAAAAAAAAAGAAAAAAAATCTTTCTCCTCTACAACAGCCTTTCAGGATTAGAGAAAAAGTCTGTGGCATTTTTGTTTGGTGTAAGATCATGGTCAGATCAAATATTCTTAACATCAGATTTGAATGACCATCTATTTTTTTTTGATCTACGAAAGAAAAAAATAAAATAAGATTTGTGATCCTGAAGTGCAGGCAACGGTTCATTTCGATGCAAAGGTGGAAGATACTGAAATGCTGTCTACGTTGCTGCTATTCAATCTGAAAAGCTATTTTTCTTTAATTTATTTTTTTAAATCACAAACACCAGAGTAATTGCTTTTTCAATCAACGGATTGAGTCATTAGCTCAATAAATTAACCTTGCGTTCCCTTCTACTTTATTAGGTGCACCTTGTTAGGACTAGGTTTGGCTCCCTTTTCCCTACAGAGATCCCGTAATTCTTCATGGCATAGATTCAACAAGGTGCTGGAAACATTCCTCAGAGATTTTAGTCCATATAGACATGATAGCATCACACAGCTGCTGCAGATTTGTTCGATACAAATCCAATTTACCAATGCCCTGGCCTTAAGCTGCTGTACCCCATCTGCTTCAGTGTTAAATGTGTTGTGCATTCAGAGATGCTCTTCTGCATACCTTGGTTGTAACAAGTGGTTATTTGAGTTACTGTTGCCTTCCTATCACCTTGAAGTAGTCTGAGGATTCTCCTCTGATCACTGACATCAGCAAGGTATTTTCACTAAGAGAACAGCCACTTGCTGCATACCTGGATTTCTTCCTGAAAATTGAAGTAGTTTTCAAACACTCAGACCAACTCGTCTGACACCAGCAACCATGGCCAAGTTAGCTAAATCATCTTTCTTCCCCGACCTGATGGTTATTTCGAGTTACAGCCATGTGATTGGCTAATTAGATTTTGGATTAATGAACAGTTGAGCAGGTTTACCTAATGAAGGTGTTCATGTCTTGTGTTTAGTTGCTACCCCAGTAAAGCCAGTGAGCACTAATTTATGGCCAGCAATTAACAATAATGTTCATTTGACTAAATTTAGAAATGGTTAACATCAAAATATTATACGGCTGGAGATTTTTATCACTAAGACTTTGCATTTATGCGAATGTTCAGGCTTTCCTACAACATTTAGTTTGTATGTTTAATGTCGTTCGTTTATCGTTATTATATTGCTAAACCAAACATACTTGCATCGTGTTTGGTTTTGTGTTTTTTCTGGTACTTTTTTAACTCCACTCTCTCAGATGCTCATGGCACAGTTTCAGAAACTCCTGCTGTCCTTGGACTCTTGACAACCTTTCAGAACCCACCAGATAAACTCCTAGGTTTATGGATCTAAACAAGATGTTTTTCTTCCTGAGAAGTTTCCTGAAGTTTTCACTGGCCACTGACACCGTGTGTGCAGAATATCTTATTACATCAATATTGAGTGAATAAAAACTTTTTAAGACAGGAAAAAATAAGTTTGTTCACAAGTTTGGAAGGACAACCACCTCAGCCAACTGACAGGTTTTTTTTCTTTACTCTATACCAATATATATCTATATATGACACACTCACACACAAAACAGACTACGACTAGATAAAATCAGTTTTTGTCATCATGGAGAAACTCCCAGACAGCTATAGAAGATGCACTGAAGACTTGTTCTGCTGTAGCCAGGAAGTGAATGCCAAGATAAATTTGTTCCCACTTTGTGGCAGACTCGCTGTGAATCTGGTGTACAGTCCCAGCCTAGAAAATACACATAGAAAGATACATCATTTCACATTTTTCAGCAGCAGAACCAAAAGAATTACTTTTGGCCTATAAGTGCGTGTGTTCCAAACATCCTTTTGAAAAATGCCGTATCACTTCCCGTTGCCCTACTTATGTCGAGTGGTCCTGAAAAGCAAAGGGACAGAACACTTGTTTTCTCTATCCAGTGTTTAGGAAAGTATGTCAGAACGTAAACTGTTTTGCAGAAACTATCTTGACCATCCTCAGCACACTTTCCTTTGTAGCTTCAGCCTAGTGGGTTCATGGATTTGCAAAACAAAGATAAGCTGTAAATATAAAAACACACAAACAGAAAGAGGAAATGAAACATAAACACAAACTTGTATCCAACAAAAAGAATCTCTCAATCCACAATAAAACCATGCCCAAAACTTTGTGCTTGATGAACCAAAGTCAAGAAAAGCAGTCCAAAAACATCAACATGAAATATTTCTGAGGTCACTTTTCAGCAATTAATTTGTTTTTACTTGATAAGTTTAGAGGATGTGAGTGCAAAGGATACTCAACTTATACTCAGGAAATGTCTTTGTACGATGGGAAATGACTGGCTAGACTTGATTTCATTTTATTTTAGGGACGCCTAATGTCACTTCAGCAGTGGATTCAGAAAGACAATTGATTTGCAGTCTGCAGGCCACAATATCAAACTTAACACATTTTTAAACTTTGCAAATCAAAAACTGAAGTGGGTGGGCCCATGGAGTTTCCAGCTTGTATTTCTGCTTTATTATCACTGAAGTGTCGCAGGCCATCTGTGGAAAATTGATTGATTGATTGATTGATTGATTGATTGATTGATTGATTGATTGATTGATTGATTGATTGATTGATTGATTGATTGGACATAACTTATAAAGACACACACCTGTATACAAGCCCCTCAGCCCCACCCGCTATCCTCAAAAAGCAACAAAAACAAGTCAGTCATGAAACTGTGAAAGTAAAGAACCACCAGGACATTTTCTATTATGTTTTCACTTTATTTGAGGATGGAGGTTACTTTTTGTTCCGAGGTAAGGTCGGTAGTGACTCGTCTATCACAGGCTGCCCTGCTTTATTGCCTCTTTTAGTCTAAATGGGACCATAATCCACAAAGGGAACATTATGCTGTATCAGTACTGTGTCAAATAAGACTTAAAACGGGTGAACCTATTAGGAAAATGTTTACTGAGGTTATTAATGAAATAAAATGTAGTTTTGTTTTCTAAAAGACTTCTATACCACCGGACAAAGGAATCGCCCCCTGCTGCCCAGCAGAAAGAATGCAGGTTTCAGGGACTTTACATTTGCTTCACTTTTTAGACACTGGAGGCTCTTATATTTTATTTTTTAAGCATCATGATGCATTTCTCTTCTCAGATGAAGACTGTAATTTGCAGTCACTCAATGTAATCTACAAACTACGGTGAGTGAGTTATGTTTCTCATATGTTGTCCCAATTTCATGCAAAAAAACCAAAATGCCATAAACATAATTTTGTGCACTATAACCATTTAATAAGGACATAATCTCACCAGTATGACTATTTGCTATCAACATAATGAAAAAAGACACATTTTTTAAGAGAACATTGGTAAAGTGCAATTCAGTACGAGTTAACAGAAGCGACAGCATAGTTAGTTTTAACTCAGAAGGCTTGGATAAAGTGAAGTGAAGTATAAGACCAGAGAATTTTGTAACTTACTTAAGGCAGCAGTTTTTGTTTTGGTTTAGTATTTTTGTTTTTGAATCTGCATATGAAGTCCTCACCTTCTCCCTGTGTTTTCCATACAACTAAGTGTAATTATCAAGGTGATTTTGACCTTTTGCTTATATATAGATATATATATCTATATATATTTGTTGATATATATATCTATATATATATCTATAGATAGATAGATAGATAGATATATACATATATTCAGGAAGCAAAACTGATTGCTAAATTGCTAAATATTTCTGATGAATAAACATAGTTTCTAGGAGACACAATAGTGCTTAAAATTACTCAGAAGAAAAAAAACATACATACTTAGTTGACAAGGAGCAAAGGTGGTGATATCAGTCACACTGAAACTCCAGAGTATTGCACGTGGTCTGATTAGCACTCCCCTTGCAGTCCTGCATTAGGCATTTGTATTCCTTATATAACTGTATTATGTAAATAAATAGCTGTTGGTGTGATGACGTGTTCGTTCAGCGGGTTTGTATGAATGACAAGGCCTCCACACCCACACTTGTTTACTGGATGAGATGGTTTGGTGGTTATTATAACAAATCATTAATAGCTGTGGGAGTTTTGAGCATCGTTCATTCTCTCAGGCTTTCTGTCTATTCCTCCTGTGTTTCAAAAACAGATGTGCACACAAATGTCGTTAATTGAGAAAGCTGGAGTTAGTTTGATTGGCGGTGAAAGAAAGGAAGAGTGGGAGCGAGGGAGAGAGAGTGAGACAGCAGCAGAGTATTCTCCCAGTTTGCTGCGTAAGGCCCGGGTGAAAACCTAATTACTTCTGTCTGTGGGAGATGGACGCGTTTGGCTCGTCAGCAGAGAGCAGCCGGAGATTTAGGGGCTTCGATAGCGCTCTGCGGCATGGCTGCAGGGCATTCTGGGAAAGCTGCACCTGTCAGAGGACCACTGACAGCTTGTCCTGCTCTTGTTATACAGCCAAGCGTGATCCCTCCCATTAGCAGGCCAATGACACAGTTGACTTGCTGTCTACGGGAGGGCAGGGGACCTGAGGGGAAGGCTCTTTACCAGCCATAATGATCCTGTTTGGTGCATTAAAACTGTTGCTATGACCTGGTTTACATTGCCAGCTATCACACAGCAACAAGATCTCTTAAAGCTACAGTAATATCTTTATACAGTCAAAAATATTATTAGGTAATGTGAAGGGGGTCACTCCTTACCTCATAGTATCACCTCCGACTACTGGTTTAATTGTTGTTCCTACAATATTTAACAGTAGAATGGGAGGCAGAGCCTTCAGCTTTCAGGTCTCTTCTGTGGAACCAGCTCCTAGTTTGGATTCTGGAAACGGACACTCTTAGCCTTAAAACTTACCTTTTTGATAAAGCCTCTAGTTGGATCAGGTGACCCTGAATACTCCCTTAGTTATCCTGCAATAGGTCTGCAATAAGTCTCACTCCCAGCCAGTCTCGGAGAGTGGCTGCTCCTCCCTGAGTCTGGTTGTGCCAGTTTATTCCTGTTTTTGCCAGTTTTTCCTTCCCACTGTCACCAAGTGTTTGCCCATGGGGAGTCATCTGATTGGTGCTGTTTTCTCTGTATTATTGTACAGTCTTTACCTTACAATATAAAGCACCTTGAAGAAATTGTTGTTTTTATTTTTTTGTTTTTATTATAAAATTGAATTAAATTGTCACTCAGTAAGTCACTGATTGTCACTTAATTGCCATTTAGCAGTAATATTAATACAATAATGTTGCTACAATTCAGCTAGCAACTGAAAAAGATATTTTACAAATTATGGAATTTGGTGGACAGCGTCTCTTAAACACAAAAGAGCTGTTTGAAAAGCTGATAAAGATTTTTTGTCATGGTTCAAAAATAGTTTAAATATGAAAGAACATCCAGTATGTAGGACACTACCTGACTGTCTGGTGTGCATCCAGCATCTTTGCTGAATGTTCTCTCAAGGAAGAGTGATAAATGATAACGGTCCTAGCAGGCATTAATAACTCAGCATACTAAGCTTCTGAACTGAAGGGCTGCTGAACAAAAACACAAACCACACTTAGATGTCACTGTCTCTCTGTGCTCTCTTTTGTGTCCCTGTGTACTCTTCTTGCCACTCTGCTGGAGACTTCTTCCTCTTAAAACGGGATTTCTTGCCCCCCACAGTCTCCAAGTGCTTTCTCACAGAGGATCGCCTGATTGTTATCATTCTCTCCACGAAATTGTTCGCCTAGTCATACAAAGCACTTTGAGATAGATTTTGTTGTGAATTGGCACTATATAAAACTGTGGCAAAATTTCAAGAGCAGAAAGATGATTTTCACAGTCTAGAGGGCTGTAAAATGAGTTAGATTTGTTGTTGGTATTAGCAGTAGCAGATGGTTAATTTATTTTTTCCATTAATAAATGATTATAATGGGTCATATACATGGATATGTAGGTTTAGCGTCTGAACACTCAGTAGAGGTTTAAAAGCATTGGTTTGTATTCCCTGAAGAAAATCAGATCACGTAAGTCCAGCAGCCCTTGAGCAAACCATTTCCCACTAACTGCTCCAGTGAAGCAGCTCAGTGTCCAGCAGCTCAGCGGGCTGTGTTTTCTATCAGCTCTCTGCCTGCCTGCAGCTACTTGGACAGGTCATTTTTATAAACAAGAATTTGTCCTTTTGTTAAGTGCACCGTTAAATACATTTTTTAGAAAAAATATTGATTTGTGTCTCTTGCCAGCTCCTCGCTCCGCTCAGGGCAGCAGGAAGCATCTGCTTGGGTACAGAAATTGTCCGTGTATCAGGAATGTGTAAGTGTGGCACATTAATTCTGGACAGATAATATTATTCGCCATTAGAAGTTAAAAAAATTCAAAAGAGGGTGGAGATGGTCATCTGGAAATTCCCAGCTCTCTGCATGTCTTTCCATTCAGCCTGCCGAGTTTGGGAATGACCCAATTGTACAAACAGCAGGAGACTGTTTTTACACTAAGACAGCTGATTCCAGAGACGCCTCCTGACTCCACGGGTCACCCGCTGCTCTGTTTGTTGTGACAGCAGAGAGCTCCATAAGTCATGTTTCATCGCATGTGTGCTTGTGTGTGTCTGTGTATGCCTGTGCATGTGTGTAAGCGGGTCTGATTTATAAAAAGATGGTGTTTCATGCGTTCCTTTTCCCCTTTTTGTCGCTTTACATTAGCCAGTTAAACATTCCTCAGCAGGTCTTATCTGCCAATGAGTCTGTTCTCCCACCGAAATACTTGACATTCTCAGACAGACCTTCCTTCTTCAAATAGTGGAGGGTAGACTGATTAATGGCAGCCCACAGCAAACAGATTGCCATGTGAAATATGATGGTTATGTCATCCAGTGATATTTTTGGTTATTTGAATGTCTCTAGAAAAAAACGAAAAGAAAATATTTTTCCGTTGGTGCCATGTGGCTGAACAAATGTGCACCAAGGTTTTAAAATGAAATGAAAATTGCATATTTGTGTATTTTGTTTAATGTTTTGGTTCACCTATTGACATAATTTATGCGATGTAACTGAAACTAGTTGTCAGATTCCCCTTTAAGGCTTTTACCAGCTTTGTTTTTTACAGTTTGTCAGTCATAAAGTCATTAGCCTATGTTGCTATCTTTTTCTCTTTGTCCACAGTCTGCTGAGTTACAGATCGTAGGATGGCGATTGCTCGTACTGTAACGCTGACGTCTCATGCCTCTTGAGACGCAGTCAGATAATAGAGGCATTATAAATCAGCCCACATACTTCACATACCACTAGGATGTGGTGGAGTGCTGGCAAAATGCTGGCTTCATTTGTTATGTATCACCATTTTAATACTTGTGACGGAGGACTCCTACATTCAGATGACCTCTCACTCTGTAGTCATGTGACAAAGTGTTGTCAGACAGACAAAAGCATGAATCCAAGTATGAATGCCATTCATTGGTATATCTATATAGTTCCATTATAGAATATAAAACACTTACCTATAAGCAAATGTATTAGGATAAATTTTATTTAAAATGTTACTGATGAGTTAAGTGGTGCATTAGGGCAACAATCAAAAGATATTTTCATTATCATTTAATCTGTTTTGTTGATTTATTCTGAGTTGTCAATTTAGTGCAAGTAATTTTAATGTGGGCTTTTGTTGATGACATTTTCAATTAAGTGACATTTCATTTTTGCAAATGAAACGAGAAATTTTGAACAGACCTTTTCTAGCAGCAATATGAACATGAATAGAAAGCCTTTTTGTCCCTGTTTCCCTTTATTTAGCTGCACTGTGATGTTATGGAAGTTTGTGTTTTCATCCAAATTTTCCTAAAGCAAACCGATTAATTTTGATCCCTAAAACTAAGTAAAGCAAAATGAAACTAAAGAACAAATGAAAATTAAACTTTAGCCAGAATATTTTTTTAAAGGGCTGGAAACCAACCAGCCTGGGCACCAGTACCAGCTGTGACCTATTCTTCTACCACCCCTACTGCCTTGTGTGGACATAAACAAGAAACACTCCTAAATGTCAAAGAAGCTAAAGGACACTGGGTGCATGTCTCAGAGGCAACAGTGACACTGACACAATGGCATGGCAATTTGATATTCTCATAATAAGTCACGTCAGGTCAAGTCATTTTTACTTATACACATTTAAAAACAACAGGGGCTGACCCAGAGCACAATGTATACAAAACCTAAAAAGGAAAACAGCTGAAAGGGAAAAAAAATTTAAAAAAAGAAAATTGACGTAAAACTGGAACAGATACCCAGTAAAAATACAATGTATTATGGCACTCGCTGGCAGAGCTCCTTTGCCGTTTTGTGTTTTTAACCCTGTCTGTTTTGTATGCTGATTAGTATGTTCCACATTCTGATTTCCATCATGGATCCTTCGACTTTGTTCAGCTTTCCACCGTCGCAGATTGGACTGGTGCTCCAGTCAGGCTCCAGCGCTAATTACAGCAGCTGGCTTAAAAGGGCTGTGATTTAGAGAGAGCAGTCTGCCCCGTGTCTCATTCTTGTTTGTTGCTAGTAGTAGTTGTTGCTTGTTGCCTGGTGCTTTGGTTCAAATTAAATGCACCTTTGTGGGCTTTGTGCTCCACATGACACGTAACACATTTGCTTAGTTGATTTCTGGTTCTGTTTGAGAGACTGGCCTAACCATGCAGACCTGAGTCACATATCTTTCACATCGCACACAGATTCCACTCTGTCCACAGAGATTTAACAGTGTTATAGCCGTTGTCTTTTTGAACACATAGTAAGGAGCACATGATTAATTATATTCTTCTGAATGGTCAACTGTTGGAGGGGACTTTATGTGGGATGGCAGATTATTCCAGAGCCTGTGCACATTAACAGAGAAAGGTTTCTCAATTATTGGGGAACTGATGTGAATTATTGGGAGAATGACCTCAGTGATCTGCAGGCAAAATATAATTTATTATAGTCATGTGAAAAAGAGCTTACACATGACTCTATGTGAAAAACTAAGCACAGACCAGGATTCAGTAGCTTGTGGAAGCAAATTTGGCTGCAATAACTTGAAGAAGTCATTTTTCCTATGACTTCATCAGTCTCTAATCTGGTATACAAAGGCGATCATAGTCAATTCAGTGACTGCAAGGCACCCAGGTCCAAATCAGCACCCCTCCACCACCGTGCTTCACAGTTAGTATGAAGTATTCGTGCTGATATGTTGACTTTAGTTTTAACCAAACATGTTGCTGTGCTTTACGGACAAACATCTCCACATCGGTCTCACCTGTCCAAAGGAAATTGTTCCATACGTTTTTTGGTTTATCCAGATGCAACTTTGCAAACCTAAGCAGTGCTGCCACACTCTATTCAGAGAGAAGATAGACCTCCCACACAATACACACGTGTTCAGTCTTTTTCTTAACTGTTCTGTCATTAACATGCTAACTGAGACCTGAGGAGTCTGAGATGTAGGTTTGGGGTTTTTTAGTTTCTTTAAGCATTGCACAGTCTGACCTTAAGGGGAATTTGCTGGGACGCTCACTCATGGGAAGATTGCACTGTTGTGTTAACATATACCATCAAACTGCCAAAACCTCTGCTTTTATAACATATATATCAAGTGCGATTGGTTAGCAGCACCTGACTTACCCGCTTAATTCCTATGGAAGTGTGTATTTTTTTCATATAGTTTTTCATGGAACTGCATACAGTTCTGTGGAAACCTTTTTTTTCCCACATGAATATCAATGATAAAATGGATATGATGTAGAGTGAATGCCTGGAAGTTTAAAAAAAAATATTAGTTATTTAAAATCTACTTTATATTACACTGTTAGCCAGTCAATCTTGAGGAAAGGAGTTGAATTTATGTGCTATGTTTCAAAGTATTTGCAGTGGACAAAGAGTGCAGCGATATGCAGGGAGTTGCAGTATTTAATTTAAAGGCTGCAGGCTGGTTGATTTATATATGATACCAAGAGGGAACTTTTTCACAGCCCCAAATGCCATGCCTCTTGTGATGAAATCACTGTGCATAACAGAAGAATACAAAAACTTTGACTTTTGACCTTGCAGCCGTTCCCAAGTATGGAGGTGTTATGTGGCAGAGACTGACAGCTGCGTGCAGTTCCTTCAATCCATGATTCATTCTCAAATGTAGATGGTCCAAGATGGATAAAGTTTTTTATCCGTGAAGAATTTTTTGTACTCACTCAGTTTGATGTTCAGTGTGCTTGTGGTTTGCTTTGATTCATGGTATTTGGGCTTGCTTTGATTTATTTGTTCGATTTGTTCAAAAGATAAATAGGCCTAGATAAGGTCATATTAATCTAATCTAAAGAAGAAATTGAGGGTGTAATTTGAGGAACACCTTGTTTTTCCATTGCTCATGGAGACCTACTTTTTACCAAGAGATGTGGGGGGTTTAACAGCTTCACCATCGCTGCTCACATCCTCTCTCCCTCCTGCTTTCCCTGTTCTGATATAAGGTTCACAGGCCATATGTCCTGGTTTCGCTTCCTGCACAAACACACAGACTCACACTTGACATGCACGACACACACACAATCCACTTTCACACTCACACACTCGCACACATGCACGCATGCATACATATCACCCACAGGTCTACAGAATACTTCACCAGATGGTGCTGAGGAACACGATGGATTTTCACTCCACAGACTGCTCACTCACTCTGACTTCCATGTTTTTAGCACATTTTTGAGCTATTTCATAATAGCAGATTCAAATGAAAGGGTGAAATGGAAGAGGGAAGATTAATAACAAGAAAGAAATTATGGAAATATACTTAGAATATTTTTTTAATTTTCTAAAGGGCACAACAGATGGAGTTCAAGCATGTGTAAAATGTAACAAATTTGCACTCAAGTTCTACAATGGCAGATTAATGGTTACTTTACGCATACAATATTATATATGCAGTGTTGGGGAGTAACGGAATACATGTACCGCCGTTACGTATTCAGAATACAAAATATGAGTAACTGTATTCCGTTACAGTTACCGTTTAAAAAGGTGGTATTCAGAATACAGTTACTTTGTTGAAATAAATGGAATACACGGCGGTACTTTCCTGTTTCATATTGTCGCGGGTCAGGATTGTTTGGGTTTGTTTGACAGCTACATTCTGTTGTTCCAGGCGGCAGCGTTACGGTTGCCATGGTTACAGGGTGACGCGCGCTCTCTCTCTGCGTGTTTCCTGAGTGAGAGAGCGCTTTTTTGTTGTTGTTGTTGTGCTAAGCTAAAAGGCAGAATGCTACAGGCATAGCTCTAAAGCATGTAGCCTGATGGGCAGTGTAGTCCGTGCTGCAGCGAGAATGGACTGCCATACCCATTATGTGTCTCTGTGAGCGAGGGAGGGAGAGAAAGGAAAAGTCCGAGCTGTCACGGAGCAAAAACGGGAGCTGGAAGCATGTAAATATAATAATAACCACTGCAGCCAAGAAGAGTGCCTGCCGAGCCCATTTGTAAGTAAGCTATTAAGACTCAACTGTACACTGTGTTCGTGTTTTCCTCCGGAAAAAAATAAGTTCCGTTGGAGCAGCCTTTCAACGCCTCTCTCTCCCCATAAGCAAAGTTGACCCAGACAACAAAGTAAAGCTAGTTTTCGGCTACCAGCCCGACAGGGAACCGGACGTATTAGCCAGAGGTCCCTTTACTACGTTTCGTACTACGTACCTTCAGTAACAGTAATAAATCACAGCAATAGGACATTCATGTAGTTGTAAACAGCATGATAATATATTAAGTATTCCAAAGTATTCAGAATACGTTACTCTCATTGAGTAACGTAACGGAATACGTTACAGAATACATTTTAGGGCATGTATTCAGTATTCTGTAGTGGAATACATTTTAAAAGTAACCTTCCCAACACTGTATATATGTTGTACAAAAACATATTGTGCACTTCTTTTACACAATGACAATAGATAGAATGTAATGGCTCAATCCCACAACAGTCAAAATAGGCAATCTTTTCAAGACTAGGAAGAAAGGGTGTTTGCCTGGTAATTACACTGATTTTTTTGGCAACCAAATATAAATGAGGTTGAATGTGAAGGAGATAAACGACATCACAATTAAATTTATAAATGAATGTGTTAACTGGAAAACACACATTACTTTGTTTATATTGTTCATCTTAGAAATGTCATTTGCATCTGCGAAGAGCGAGAAAACACCAGGCAAGAAAATTTGCACACTACTCAGAAATAATGTCACAGCGGAGTGCAGCTGCTGTTGTGTTTGTCTAATTAAATAATTTAACAGATTAAAAGAAATTCTGAACTGTTTAGATCACTTTATTCGGTTGAGTCTCTTCAATTTTTAGAAACTTTGCTGCTTTTTATGCTGTAAGAAAACTTGCACAAGCTCAAGCAAAATTGGACGATGCATTGGGTTCATTTGAGCTCATTTATATTAAGCAACAGTTTTAAAATATCTATATATTTTCAATAAATACATTTAAAGAAAGAAAGAAAGAAAAACTTGAATATTTGTGTGATGTAAGATGGAATTCAACAAAATCATTGTGGGAATCTGCTCTTTCGCTCACTCTGCTTCCATTTACTGCTCAGTATCCATTTTTAAGCTGCCCTCTGCATTTCCAGCAATGTGTACTGTATTACTTATATTACACATGTTTGTATGCATGGACAACCTCTCTGGTGTTCCTGCTACTAGAAATAAGGGTGTTTTTATGCATTTGAGCTGGAGATCAAAATAAAAGTGGGGAAAAGAGTGGGTTTAGCATTTTTATGTTATGCTATGTAAATTAAAACGTTGCATTTATAAGTATTGTATAAAAGTACAGTATATTCACAGTAGATTGAAATGTTATATTTCCATATAAATATAGAAAGGAAATAAATAAATAAAAAGCATTGCAGTATTGCAACACTGCTCAACAGCACCTCTGGTGGCAACAAAGAAAAAACTGTGTCTTTAATATGCATTGATGGGCACAGGAATGAATCACCTATCTAAGGGAAACGTTTATCGTGGCCTAACCCTAATTAAGTTTATTTTTTTAAACTTATGTAACTTTATTAAATGTTGCCAGCTTATGAAAGTCCAGCCTCAAAATATATTTATTGTGCCGGTTCCTATCAAAGGGTCAGATGTAGACCGGAATGTCCTTTTGAGACATTAGCGTTTTTCTTTTTACACTGAAGATATTTAGTCTGTATTCTGACTGAACTGATGATGAACAACATCTATCATTCAAATTCATAGCTTGCTTGGCAATTTTTCAGCACTTCCACTGCTCAACATTCACACAGGCTCTGCCATCTGGGCACTCCGTGAGCTCTCTACAATTCAGCTTGAGGGAAGCTTTTCTCTCCTCTAACAAGAAGCAGCTTTTCACAATTTAACAAGAAGCAATCTTTATATAAGACGTGTCTCAAAGCCACTGTGTATGCACAACACAAAACGCCAGTGTCGGTGGCTGGTGCCACTGTCCAAGAGAAGATAAACATGTGATAGAAAAGCCCCTGCAGACACTCTGCATCTCTGAACACAGCATTGTTGATTTAAACTGTATACAAAGGAAACGCATTGTACCACAGCCAAATGGGTACGTGTAAATGACGGTACTGTACATTGGACTACAATCGTGGTACACATTCAACATGATTCTTAGGAATATATTGCACTTACTGAAGTAAAATATCACTTGCACCCTAAAAACGCTTTTTCTCTTTTTGCTGTCCTGCACGCATGAAAGTGCAAGAATCTCGAGTCTGAGATTCAGATGTGTATGAACATATGCAGACGGCCTGAGGTTAAATCCCTTTTTAATACCAAATGTTAATGAAAATATGCTGTGTGTTGTAAAAGAGCTCACTTTAAGCGACAAACCCACAAAGAATTTTCATTAACTTTCATCTTATAGTTTGTTTTGGTTTTAAGCCATAGTCACTGCAGGGGCCAGTCTCTTCGCTCAGCATCCAGCTGCAGCAGACAGCTATGTTCAGCAAACAAGCTGATTAACCCCACTGCATGCTCAGCACTGAGCCTCAGACATGAAAAACCTGGTGACAACCTAATGAACACAGCAAAAAATAGCTGCTGAAGAGCCACATTTTTGGAAATCAGAGTAAGAACAAAGCTCAAAGGAGATAAATACAGCTGGACATAAATACTATAGCAGGTTAATGTGCTTTGTGCCAGCTCTGTGTGTAAATAGGGTACTGTTTCCTTAAAACAAACCTATCCGGCTTTTCCTCATTCTCTGCCATATGGTGTTACAATGATGGATACTTATATTAAACCTTTCCTACATTTCAAATAATGAAATCATTTGTAATCCCTGTTAGCCAAAGTTCAGAAATCAGATTTCACTAAACTTCTGGCTCGAACATTTTGTTTGCAAGAGGCAGCCAATTATCAGCTCAGAGGGAGAAGAGCTGAAATGATCTGTTTCAGTGAGTGTGTTAACTGCAAAGCTGCATTAAAGGCCAGTTTAGGATTTTTTTAAAAAGTTATTTAAAGCCAGTTCCTCAAGTTTCAGTTTGTTTTGTATTTTTCGTATACGTTCGTTATATTTCAGGACTGCAAGTCTGTAATCTTGTTCAGTTTTTTTATCATATGATGCAACATTTTCTAAACTGTTTGTAATGATTGCGATGTTGTTTATCCTTAGAGTTCAAAGTAGGCCGTTTAATCTTCATGCACATACTGTATATGATATCCAATGCTGTATGCAGGCACAGATATAAAGTTTTCTCACAGAGTAGGCAGCAAACTGCAGGCTCATCGTACAGTTATAGAGGAATGTAGCAGTTATAAAGATGAAAGAAATATCTGTGTGTCTTAAATTGCAGAGGCAAAGCAAGAGACGAGCAGGAGAGACATTTTCTCTACTTGTAGTAGAATAGTGAACTCACTGCACACCAGGACGGCTGATGATGAGAGCACAGCATCCTCAGCGCGTTTACATTTGTTTTGCCATTTTTAATTTGCTCAAGCTGGCTTCACAAGCTGAAATGAACTCTATTTAGTTTCAAAAAGACATAAAGGGCACATCTCAAAGTCTGGCTTACGTGAGCCCAGCTGCACAGTGTCCTCCTCAGTCATTCATTCATTCAGTCAACTGAGTAATTAAATTGAACTCCAATTTAATTTGTTTAAATTTTTCACTACTAAATTGGTGAATTAGTGCAACTGATAGTTGAAATGTATCAGTAGAATTCAGCTGAGGCGGACATTGTGACTGTACTGGGTGGGAGGCCCATCAATAACAGCGGCACTGCTCTGCTAAGCTTATGTGTTGCTAGCTTTTCACCAAAAACACACCGCAAGCAGTGCACACTGATCATTCAGAAGCATTTTCTTGTTCAGTTTAGAAGTTGCAAAGTTTCCTTCATCTTGTTGTTTCATTTAGGTGCCTTATATTACCAGTTTTGTCCATTTTAAAGCCCAAATAAGTAGGTGATTTTATTTGATAGTCTTCTTTTAGGAGTATGTGTGGGAAGGTGGTGGTGGTCATGTTCCACCTTTGTGAATGTTTCCCAACCCTAAAAACAAAGCTAACTGCTACAGTCAAAGCTCCACAGTAGGACAGATTAAAGTGCCCCGATTGTGCCAAAAAATGGGTTTCAAACATTAATATCACTGTTTTTAAAATTACTTGTATGACGAACGACAGAGATTTAAATGCATGTGAATTGACATTTATTATTACAATGCAAAAACTCTTGTATGGTGTTAATTCTCTCTCCTAGTTTGCTAGTAAATTTGTTTAATTTGGTGCAGATATTTTGCAACAAATGCATTTAATAAAATATAATAATAATAATAACAATAATAATAATTAGTGATTTGTTGGTTATAAATTAATCTGGCTACTTACTCAAATTCCCTTGAAAAAGTTTTCTTATTAGAAAGCGTTATCATAAGGTCAAATTCAGCTCAGTATCACAGTCAGAAAAGAAAAAGGTCTGCTAACGTCGCTTTGGAGAGAAACTAAAGGAATGACAAATACACCCCCTCTTTTTCTTTTCTGAACAGAAACTTTTGTATTACTTGGATTTTTTTTTTTAAAATCAGCCCTTTGAATTAATGCTGGGTGTAGGTGGTTGTGGGCCCATGTTGCACCAAAACAGAGTTAACAGTGAGTTTTCTGCTTCTTTCCCGTTCATTATTTCCCCTGCTCCGGCATTGGAGGAAGACAAGCTATGCTCTTTTTTTATGTTCATTTTCCTCAGGTCATCAACAATGTCAATTCACAAGCTTTTAAATCTGTGTCATCCATCATATCTGCATAGAAATAATGCTGCATTTGCATAAAGGGTCCATAATAGCAAGAGGAAAAAAGTTAATGTCTGACTGGATAGCATTCCTACAAAACACACTATTTCCAGCACCTGCTACAGCATAGAGCCCACTTTAGGCAATAATTGCATATTGGTTGTGGAGGGGAAGGAAGTGGCACGCTGTGAATCGCCACCTTTAAAGAGGTTGACAGAGCAATCTTCCCTGAAATGCATTGGAGGATCGCTAGAGCACGCTCAGAAAGGGAGAGAAGAGGAATACAGAGACAGATAGAAAGAAAATAGGTGAACAGCTTGTGAATGTTGCAGATCATTTGTGTTTTTCTCAAGGCATTAGAACCCTGTTCATATTGCACTTTCAAGTTACATTTGCTGCTAATAATTTTACTAGCACATGAAAAACAAAACAAAAAACATGATGCATACTGTATTTGTGAATTATGGGGGAGGGTTTCTGCAAAAATGGGATATGGGATTTATGCAACTGCATCGCTCAGAATGTGAAGATGTCAGAGTTTCAAAAGGAAAGCCTGCTGTCTCCAACTGTACAAAGCAAAAAAGTTCACCTTTAGAGCAAACAAACAACAGAGTTTGGAGTTTCCACAGACAGCTGATCAGAGCAGAAATCTTTCCTTTAGTTTAAAGCATCACCGACTTGCTGACTTCACCATGAACTTTGAGTGCACAATGCTTTGCCAATAACTATTTTGTGTTGTTTCTGGTCTGAATGAAAATGAAGATGGAACTCTCACTTTAAACCATTCAAGCATTCATTTATGTAATTTTACCACTTGAGCATGAGATCAGCTTGCTGACAGCCTTGTTTCCATGGCTCTCCTCTGAAGTCAGAGTCTATAAATTATCTTTCACTGACACTTTCTCACTTTATTAGATTGATTAGAGAAGGGCGATTAGGCTGTATGCAAAAGACAAATGTAGTCTCTGAGTCTGAAAACTGGAGCCAGTGTGGAAGTATCATGTTTAACAGCCATCAGGAGGAGACTGCTCTGGCTGCAAAAAGAAGTAGATTGTCTATGAGATACTTCCCACTCACTAAGGTCTCTGTCAAATGTCATTTTCAAAGTAATTACTGCACCTTTAAGAATTTTTCAGATTTACCAGTCATGTGAACCTGAAGGGCTGTAGTGATGCTACTGGGAACATATGGAAACGTATTTTTTCAGAAAACAATGAATTAATTTTAAGAAAAAACTTCTAAATTGGGACCACAATCCTAAACAAAGCAAACTGTTTAACAACCAGCCAGCAAGACGCAGTCTCTTTGACTGTCAGTATATACTTTAAGTCCACAGACTCAAAGAAAGCGTTTTCAAAACGTTCTTATACGATGCAGCATAATCTTCTAAGCAACAAAACAAACACTCAAGGTTCTTCTTCCTTACGTTATTGGTCTATTCCAGATATTACTGTTTTTTATGACTACTGTATATTACTTTATTGCAGCAGTGATGCTCAAACAGCTGCCGTATCACGGATTTTTAAAAGCAGACGTTAGGTTCTGTGGTTAGCAGGGGGTTTCAGGAAAGCTATTTTAATGAGATGTTCAGTTAATAATTTAATTTCTTTCTCGATGACCTCCTGGCAACACTTTCAAAACTCCCACAGCTCGTGGGTGGGTCACGACTTAAAAGAAAAAATCCTTAGCATTAACTTCAGCTCTGCGGGAAATGAGATGGGACTAATCTCATGTCTCCAGTTTACCTTAAATTACCTCCATATGGAAAACAGTAAAAGAGATTTTGTTTTTGTTTGTCTAAATGTTTTTTTTAATTTCCTTGCGTGACTTGCACTCTCTGAAAATAATTGTAGAAAGGTAATTGTACCTCTAGGGATTTAGGAACTAGTCCCTCAGGTAACCCTCTAACGTATTGTGATTGTACTATTTAGGGGGTGAAACTTATTTGTGGTTTGTAAACAACTTTAAGCTCTCTGGTGATAATTTTGTAATGGAAAAAAGCAATCATTTTTTTAAAGGTGTGAAATGAGGTTTGCATTTGATTTATTTTGTATATTATAATCACTATTCATTCATACGTCTCAAGAGGGACCGACATTTATATAGCATATTTATAGCCACACTAATGACTCAAAGCTTTAGCTGTTTAAAATTGCCAGCAGTTGCCAACTTACCAGTTAGTCTAAAATACAAATCTTTGGACTGTTTGAAAGAGGCCCCACAAAGTTTTGACTTTTTTGCTGTGAGGTAAGCGTGCTAACTGCTGCACCAACAGTAAAACCTCAAAATCTCCAAAAAATGGTGCTAACATGTTCCTCCTGCTGCTCGGAAACCTCTTATTGTTCCTCGAGGATGTACACATAATTACTCTGAGGTCCACTCCTAAGCCCTATAGGCTACGTTCATTTGCACTGCTCTTGGAACTAAAACTGAGTTTATTGTATTGTGACTCTAACGGTGGAATTAGCATAACAATGAACCGTTTATGATAAAGTGAGGTGTATTGCCAATAGAAAACACATCATCCACAAAAAACCTGCAGGGCAACCAGGAATGATCAAAGTGTTGTGAGAAAAAGATCTGAAGAGCGTGTGAGAGAGAGACCAGCAACTGCATTTGTGATTGATTTTCATTTCACGTTCCATCTCACACTCTCTTCTTGCAGTGTGGTACTTCAGGACTTTTGAAAGAGATTTTAGTTTACCCACAGTTTGATGACAGTCTTCACTGTCCCTGACTGTCACAGAACCAAGACCAGCTTCCATATAAAGAAGTCCTCGTTTAACCCAAGCTTTCTTTTCTATTTTTTTTTTCAAGCGGTGAGCATTTATGATGCATTTTATGGCTTCTATACACTTATTCATTTATGAGAAGTTTTACTGCAGCACCTCTTTTAACTTTATGCAAGTCAACTCTTTCTGCAAGGCACTGGTCATTAAGTCACCAAATTAGTCCATGTGGAAGAGCGAGAAGAAAAGTTCAGAGCCTCTGCTCAGAGTGCAGTGACCTTTGAACCTTGGCCATTGCACACTTGAGTGAGTGTGACTGTGTGTGACAGCGCGGGGTTAACCAGAGAATGCATGAAGTCTGCTGGTACCTTGGATAATTGAGCCATTTGTTGCAAGGTCACTGCAGAGCATACACCCCTCCCACCAAAAAAACCCCATGTGTTATCTGTAGCCATGACCAAAGCAACCAAGCCAGGGTTTGATGGCATGTGTACAAAAATCATTTGTTTAAGTCATTTTTCATCTTTGACACAGAGTAAAAATTTTGGAACAACACAGATGTTTTATATTTGTAGTGAAGGATTTATTGTCAACTTAGAATTATCATTTGGCCTAACATACATACCTTTGACTGCAGGCCCAGGACCGTCTGGCTGTGAGACAACAGTGCTAACCACTGTGACACCACCGATGCTATTCAATTTAAATAAATGAGGAAACAGTAAAACCTCAAAATCCAAGAGTAAAATTCCCATTTTACCTAACTCAATTCAATTCAATTCAATTCAATTTCTTTATTGTCCCCCAAGGGGAAATTAGTTTAGCAGCAGGATAAAAATGAACAGAACAATACTATAAATAATAATAACAATAATAATGATAGAAGGTTTTGTATTTGATGACATATAGACTGTCCACTGTTTTCTGGAAGAAAACCCACTATACAGAGTAGCTAGATATGCATTTATTATAAAAAAAATATATATAGGAAATGTTACTTTACAAATGCACTATCTACAGTTTGATGTAGAAATGAAATAATGCTTTTTAATCTTATCAAATTGGCCACATTTGTAGCCACAAAACCTTTAAAATGTGTTTTGTTTTGTTTTTTAGTGTCCTGTCCTTACATAGCAGGACTGGTCTCTAGGCCTCTGTGACCGACATCCTAGTCACAGTTTTCATATTCCTGTGTCACAACCCTCTCCACTTTAGATTCATCTATTTAAAGATGTCTTCTGCAGTTATGTAAAAGATCAGACAAACAGGAAAGTGTAAAGAGGAAAGCCTAGAGAAGCTTGGCTGTAATTGTCTTTATGGTGTCTGCAAACATAAACTGTAGTTTGAACAACCACTGTTACGCTCATAAAATCCCACAGCGCAGCTCTTCTCTAAATACAGAAGGAAACTCTGAGTGAAAGTCAACAAATCCAAGGCAAACTTTGTTTAATTTCTTTAATTTCACAAAATCCTTTTTAATTAAGCTTTTTTTCCCACTGACAGTCACAAACAAAGTGCGCTGTCTGTTTGCATTTACTTACAAAGGAATACAGTTTACGCACAGATTTGCAAGTAAAGTGCCCATTGCACAAACCTGGCTCTTGTATTTGTACAACTCGCAACTGCTCTCCAAAACTGCACCTAATGGCATTAAAGAAAGCTGCAGGAAACACCCAACAACGCGATTTTCTGTTAAAACGGTTCAGTTTTGCTTCTGTAGAGCCTCTGTGCTACATTAGGTTTCCCCTTTTTGTAAACATGTTGGTATTCTAACCTCCACTGAAACAAATATCAAATATCAAAAGGAAGCTTTTGAAATTAACATTTTACATTTCCACCAATTTTATTTTTTACCCAGTCTCTTAATTTGAAGTCTTCTTTTGTTTTTCCTGGCATGACTGCAAAAAAGAGGAAACAAATAGGCATTTCATTACTCAGGGCTGCATTGGATTCAGCTACTTGTCAACATAAACACTACAGCAACGACACTTCTGAGACCACATTGCACCGAGCTCTCCTTAAGGAATGGGTAGACACTTTTATGGAGTTTAATTTGAATGCTTCCTGTTCCATCTGCAGGGAGAAAACTGCCATTCTAGAGGAATGCAATCTCAAGCAGCATGACTCCACTAAATATGCAGTGAAGAAGCGATGGAATGACTTCAATGTCTTCAGTATATTTGAGTCATTTATTATATTTGCTACTCATATTTTATACATAAAAAAACATTTATTATTAAATGAATCATTTAATAACCGTCTTTATCTCACCGAGTGCTCGGCGGTCATATTTAGAGCTAACGCCTCAGAATTCAGAACTGAGGAGGGGAAAAAAGGATGGCTGTAGCTCGTTCTGTGGTGGTGGTGGTTATGTAACAGAAGCACAACCAGATGATATTTTTAAACTCAGTCCTGTGCAGAGGTAGAGAAACACACATCACACAGCTCACTCACCTCTATTGTCTCCTTCATCATATTTGTCATTAATGATGCACAAACTGTATGAGCTGTTTTACGGTGTTCGCAAGTTGATTTCCATGTCCCAGATTTCAGGAAATGACACGTAGGTACGTATTCCTGTTGTTTTGGAATAAATTATGAATGAGGAGTTATGAATTTACAATGAAACGGAAACTGCAGTAATATCATCACCTCAGAGCAGCTGCTTTTGGCAGGTTGGTGAAGACGGCGGTTAAATTAATTTATTCATTTTGATTAGCACCCTCCTTCTTTACATAATTAAATTGATTGGCTTTGTCATTTAGTTGTTTTGTTTAATTATTTGCTAGCATCAGCCCAAATAGTTACATTAAGGCATAACAAACACAACATTAGAGATGAGTTTATAAGGAAGCATTGCATGGTGCTCTTAGCTTCTAATGTGCTAGCATGCTAACATGCTTCTAGTGGCAATGTTAAACACCTCTAATGTTTATCATGGTAATTACTCACATTTAATATGTCACCACACTATTGTTTTCCATTTAAAGCTAAGCATGGCTGAGGCTAATGGGAATAAGATTAGCTTTGCATAAGTCATCAAACTAAACTACAGAGTCTGCTGTTTCTTCCTACCATCTGAACGTGTTTCTGATATGATATATAAACTATTTTCTTTTGTTTGGGTAATCATAACTCTGGATACCTTTATAACTCTGACTCTGAACATTAAAAAATAAGGCCCTTTCAGTGTGAAGCCAAGAGGTGCCAGTCAAGAACGCGTGGAGTGACGTCTGTCTCACCTTTATCGATGTGTCACCGCGCAACACCAACTTTATGCACATTTCTGAGGAAAGGCAAGTGTTGACATCACTGGAGCATTTCACCTGAGGATGAGACAGGCTTCAAAAGGTCATGGTTTGGAATGAAATTCACCCTTTTGAAATGTTAAACCCAGTGTTAGAAAGCTCAATTTCTTAGCTTCCATACTGACAAATTCTCCAATCCATTAAAGAAATCAGATAGTTTTCAATGAATCAAAGATTTTAGCCTGCTGGCAGTTAGGGGATCAACAGAGTTATTACAGCTTATGCATTTTCTGGAAACAATAAACAGAATCAGATTTGGCACTAATGTATATTTTCAGTCTATGTTTACTGAATCACTCGAGTTGCTAATTATAAGCATCATTCAGACCTTACAAATTGATATCCATGTTAAGCTCTTCTGTACTAACATTACCTGTCGTGTCAGATTTCTTGTCTATTGTGGGATTTTTCAGGGCCTTTAATTCTTACAAAGTGGATGTGGTAATCTGAGCCAAACTGCTTGTGTTTCTAGGTCAACTGTGAAGCATTGTTGAAGAAGCTACTGTCTTCAGATAGCAGCCGTCATTCTGGAGAATTTGATGAAAATTATATACTAATATATCTAAAAAAAAGTAACAAAAGAAAAAACTTCCGAATGCATTTTGTCTGTCTTATTTAAAATAACCCCTGTAACTACAACCTCTAAGAGGTTTTTTTTGAATGCCTGTGACAAAACGGTATAAGGACTGATTTATGTACCTGACAACCTTAATAATTGTGTGAATTTGAGGTAATGCTGACAGTGACAGAGAAGGAAACAGCCTGCAGGCAAAGGGAAAAAAGAAAAGGAAAAACCTTTTCTTTTATGCAGGGTACACAGAGCTGGGAAGTTTATTGTGCCACTTCTAAACACACACACACACACACACACACACACACGCCCTTAGATGGTCTCTGGAGACATAAATATTTCAGAGAGTTGTTGTTAGTTTCAGTCTGCTGGGCTGGACAAGCCCGTAGCGAAGGAGCATAAACCAGAGTAGATGCACACGAGTTCATGACCCATATAGATGAAATAAAGTCGATAAAAGCAATCTGGCTTAATGATTTTATGTTTTCTTGCATCAAAGGGAAGTCTTTTGCTGTAATATTAAAATTTAGAAAATAAACATGAAAGCTTAATAT
Organism: Oreochromis aureus; assembly: GCF_013358895.1. Lineage (NCBI taxonomy): Eukaryota > Metazoa > Chordata > Actinopteri > Cichliformes > Cichlidae > Oreochromis > Oreochromis aureus. The sequence continues at coordinate 25,361,706 of NC_052943.1, read as the reverse complement.
ATCAGGACAGGTTGGTTTCTTTACATGCCAACTTTTTCTTTTGCTATCTTCTGTGCTGAAGGTTGATTTTTCCCAGCTCTGCTTCAGTTTGACCTTTGACTCCAATTAAATCAATTAGCTTCATTAGCTTGCTGAAGATGCCAGATGTTCAGTCACAACAGCTTCAGTAATTATTCAGCTCAGTCTGTCCTTTACTTAAATACATTTTGCAGTAATTATTTTATCTTGTTTTTTTTTCTTATAAAAGCATATCCTTCCTCATCGTTGTATGGTGTGAATATAAACTGAAGTTAAAAAACTTTCTACAAAATGTCACAAAAATTTAATGTGAAGAAAAAGAAGGATTTTAAGGGCCAGGATGAGCTTAATAAATTTAAGATGGATGTTTCTGCAATGCAGTCTGCAAGCCCTAAAGCATTACAACTGGAAAAGATTCAAAAGATGACATTTTAATTTTGTCCTCTTCTTCTTAGCAGACATATCGCAATTTCCACCTCAAAAAAATACCTAAGTATTCTACCAAGCTACTGACATATTTATCACCATATCCCTCTGATCTGAGGAACGCTGTGCTGTGAAACACAACATAATTTTCCGCTTTCAAATGTCATGCAGCTCAGTAGCCTTGAAACTGCCATGTGTGCTCCCTCGTTTTCTGCGGGGTCACTCATCTGAATCATGCAGTTTGCCTGTCAGCTGTTTGTGTATAAGCCTGAGGACAGTGAGCATGGAAGACTTGTCCAATCTGACAGAGAAAAAAGAAAAACTATATTCACCCCAAAGAGCCTTGGGCTCTTCTTATTGTAATGTACCATCTTCACCATGTTTGCAGCAACCAAAGCAAGACACATTCCTTGATGGATCCATTATTTGAAAGCAAGAAAGTAGTCTGATAAAAACCTTTTTTATCTTTGCTAAAAGCAGCAAAACTAAAAGAAAAACTCAATCAACAAAGTTATTACAGCTTATGCATTTTCTGGAAACAATAAACATCAACAGCATCAGATTTGGTGCTAATGCATAAGTATATTTCCAGTCTGTGTTTGCTGTATCACTCAAGCTGCTAATTATCAACATCATTCAGACCTTACAAGCGGATATCCATGTTAAGCTCTTCTGTACTAACGCTACCTGTCGGTGTCAGATTTCTTGTCTATTGTGAGATTATTTAGGGCCTTTCAGGGAAACTCACCTTTTGGATTTAACTCTTACAAAGTGGATGTAGCAGCACACCTGAAACTGTGCTGGTGGTTACTATTATTGTAATAACATTACATTTTTCAGTACTGCAGTAATGTACTGTATTAAAGTCAGTTATTTCATTACAGTCACAGTTATGTTCTTAGTTTAATTACAATGGTTCTTCAGTTATTTCGAAACTGTGCAGATAGCTGTTTGTTTTCACTTTGTGTGCCAGGAAGAGGAAAATGGTGGCTTTGTACATCACTTCTGACAAGTGGAGATATGAACATTATTGATGTTTTTTTGTGCACAGACACACAGGAAGCCTAAAAATTTGATTCATAATTTTTATGGATAGAATTTTTGGGCGTAGCCAAGTGACGAAGTGGAAGAGTCTAAGTATCTCTGGGTCTTGTTCGTGAGTGAGGGGAGATCAACAGATGGATTGGTGCTGCTGCTGCAGTGATGCCGGACGTTGTACCAGTCCGTTGTGGTGAAGAGAGAGAGCTGAGCGTAAAAGCACAGCTGTCGATTTACTGGTCGATCTACGTCCCTACCCTCAGCTATTGTCACGAGTTTTCAGTAGTGAATGAAAGAACGAGATCGCGGATACAAACAGCAGAAATGAGCTTTCTCAGAAGGGTGGCTGGCCTCTCCCTTATTGATAAGGTGAGGAGTTCTTCCATCCAGGACCAGCTCAGAGTAGAGTTGCTAGTGCTCCACATTGCCAGTTGATGAGCCAGTTGAGGTTGTTTGGGCATCTCACAAGGATGCCTGCACAGTGCCTCCTGGGTAAGGTGTCCGGGAATGTCTCACCCCCGGGCAAGCTGGAGGAGGTGGCTGGGGAGAGGGAGGTCTGGGCTTCTCTGCTTAAGCTGCTGTCTCCACAACCCAGCCCTAGATAAACGGAAGGAAAGGGATGGAATAATAATAATAATAATAATAATAATGATACCTCAATTGGCCAGGTGGATGAGTTAAACAAGCATCACATTCAGAGTTGTTATGAAGAGGGAAACTATCTATAGAGACCAAACCATTTGGTCACAGGGTTTAAATATACTTTTTAATTACGTAAACTTGGCATTTTAACCCTTTCATGCATGAATTATAACAACCTCAATCTGGGTATTTTTATTCATCTTTAGCGTGAAAAAAAGATTTTTGAACTTTATTTTTTAAAACATGTACTTTTCAAAGAGTTTTTACATGTCCACTTGGGTGGACAGCTGGCTAACCAGTGGGTGGCAGGGTATGGAGTGACACATCAGTGTCCAGTGTAGTGGTTTATGTGCAACACTGACACAAGTATAAGAAAACAGCCTTTGAATAGCTGTCCACTGTAGTGGCCACTATGTGTGAAAGGGTTAACAAGGAGTCTATGTGGACTGATTCACTTTTGGAGCCAACCCAAGTGTACATTAGAGGAACTGCAGGCATTTTCACATATGTGTCAGCTTCATTTTCCAGCTTTGAAGGCTCTTCCTTGTCTTTGACCTGCAGAGTGAAGATGGTAACAGGCTGATATCAAATGCTGTTTGCTAGATGCTGCATCAGGTAATTCAAGTGACTGAAATAAACCTCTCAACCCACTTGTGATGTTGGTACAGCATTTTTAATAATATTATTTGACAAATAACACAGGTTACTGTTCGGTTTTTTATTCTGACAACTGCATTTTGAAGAGTATCATTTGGTGTTTTAGCTTGGTGTAGTATTTTGTATCTGTAGCATTTTGCTTAGCGCTAACTAGCAGGGACTTTGCTTGTCCCTGCTAGTTAGCGCTAGCAGTTTATCTGATAACTTTGGACTCCAACATCTTTTCCAAAGTTTGGTGTGTTTTGGATGAATTTTCAAGCAAATGAGTGATCTTCTCAAATTAAACAAGATATCAACAGGAATTGACAAAACAATCCAGTGAACACATGTTGAAACAACTTTTGGAAACCAGATGTAAGACGATGCTGGAGCTTTGTGAAAAACAGAATCTGACATACAATAATTGCAAAAATGCATTTAAAACACATTTCAGTGAATGTATGATGAATTTGTATTTCTTCTCCTTAAACAAACTGCCTGCTGACCTGAGGTCAGTTAGGCAAGTCTATATTCAAAAATAGTTCTAAAACCTTTTTACACCCACAGTCTTACACTTAATGACCCTGTCAGTGTGTATGTATCTTAGCTTATTTTTTTGTACAAATTTATTTTGTACTTCATATTAATTTAAGTCACATTTTTATGTTTTTATCTTTTAAGTTAAGCACATTCAGTTTACGTGTAATGAAATCTACTATAGAAATAACACTGAGCCACTGAGGACCGATATCAAAGACTGACAAAGGATTCTTTTTTTTGTCAAAGTTGAGTCGAGCTGAGAATAATGCTGTTTCTTTTCTTCTTTTCACTCTTTATTGATGAGCCATTTTAGGGACTCGTATTACCAACAAAAATGGTTTAAGTTAGATTGATTTTTCCCGCTGAATTTTCTTGCCTGGTGCTGCACAAAGACGTATCGTATAAAAGGAGAGATGAACACTCTTTTATGAATCGAGCATGTGCCACCACCAATCACTTAAATGAAATATTATTCTATAAATAAATGGACACACTAATTGGCTGCGAATGCTACCAAGGTACATGCCAGGTTTAATCTTTTCTCGTATAGCTTATTATCGCTCAAAGTAACAGAAATTGATCATGCATTCAAATTATTTCAGCAGTTTGTGACTCATGAGCGCACACACACACAAACGCACACACCCCAAATACTCTGGGAGTACCAGCGTTGCCCCATCCTGTGATTGCAAATTAGCGCTTACAGGCCTGTAGCTTCGGGTTCCATGATTGCCAATTATGTTTTACTCAGCCTCTATTCAGAGACTGAGTGGAGTGCTGTTGCATGAGTTATCACGGTCAGCATCCTCATTGTTCATTATTGCCACATTATCATTCTGGGTGGTGAATTATTGATTTTGCTTGTCATTGTGTAGAAATCATGGCCATAAATATTACACAGTATTTGTTCTGCAGGGACGTGTACGGGCATTTTGAGAGGTGGTGGCTGAAATTTTAAAAAGGGCCCCCTGCCCCAGTAGTAATTTCTATTGTCCTCATTCTGGTGTCAGTCATAATTCAGCAAACAAAATACCCTGCCAGGGCACACACATTTATCTCTCATATGTATGCACACACACATTCGCATTTTCAGGACTGATGTATTTAAATACTTTCCACTGCAGACGTTTTGTAATTGTGATACTTACATTTTCAGGCACATGTGGTGGAGTTTTTCTCTCTGTTTAACATTGTTTAATATTTAAAGAGTCATTAAATAGCCTTTAACCTGCCTGCTCCCTAGTATAGACTCTGGTTGTGTGTATTCATGGCTAGTGAGTGGTTAAACCAAAGAGAGCATTGGTATTTCCATTAGTGAGAACCCATTTGAATTGGACTATCTCCTGTTGTGTACCGCATATGAGAAAGGACAGGTCTGACAATATCTGGACCAGATTCTCCTGACATCCTCCCCCTGACACCATTTCGGTCAAACATGCAAAACACCACAATAACCAGAATTTATAGATAAGCTGTTTCTCCAGAGAGGAAAAGACACAAAACAGAAAATCAACGGACCACTCCAACTCAATTTTCTAAAGCAAACCTAGCGCTCTCTAGCCAGACCCCAATCACCAAACATGCGTCATCGTGTTCTTAATAACAAGGTGGAGAATAATCGTGAATATACACAAAAGTGGGAACAATTATGGCAGCTCAAGTTGGTCTGGCCTCCTGAGGACTATGACTTGGACTGGTTGATATTTAGTTGACAGAAAGACAAAAAATAGCTGTAATTATCTGAATCTGGCAGATTGGGGAGTGTGGATAGGAGCACAGTGTGAAAAAAACCCCTGAATAAACGGCATGCAGCTTTGCAGTTTTCCTAAGGGGAGGAGTGAGCTTGTAACTTGGCTCCTGCTGATACTGGAATGGCAGGCAGATTGGAGAGTACTAGTGTTTTGCACTCTCTTAGAAGTGACACACATTATCCTCACACTCACTGTGCATAAGAAAATATGTCTAAGCTACTTCAGGCCTAAGGTTTACTTTTTAATATCTAAGGTGTGTAACTAAGATGTAACAAATTCTAGTGCCATGTGACAATTTACATTCTAAATTTTGACACAAACAAGTCTCCAGCTTTGAGGTACATCCTAAAGTTAGCATGCTAAAATAGTCACAATGACAATGTCCTGTTGATATTTAGTGCATAATGTTAACCATTGTAACTATCTAACATAATATTGTTGGCTTCATCATTCTGTCAAAGTATTAAAGGCTAAGACTGTGCACAATTGGCACCTATTGTACTTTTGTGTTGTTCTCAAGGCATCAAGATGTTCATATATTTATTCTTCCATACTGTGTTTTTTTCTTTGTTTTGTCAGACTCGTAGAGGAGCCCCCTGTCCACTGTCACTCTCAAGCTGAGATGAATCAGATCTTCCAGTATCACATTGCAGGAGTTGATGTGGAACACGTCCCAGTCAGCTTGGCTTTATTTGCAGCTTTCTAATCTACAGGGTGTTTCACAATATCCAGTTTACCTGCTTTTGCTGTACAATATTTTATACAAGAATCCATTTAATATATAAGTGACCTTAAAGAATATGACAAATGTTGCTTTAAAGCACTTTTGGTGCTTCAGTATACATAAATATAAGATATATCTTTGACCTACTTTACTAGTGTGTGTAATTAACCTAAACTGCTGATTATTGTCATGCAAGAGTTTTGCATGTACACTATAATGCAACCACATGCAGTGTTATTAAAACCAAAGCAGAGATTTACTGAGTGCTGTTTCTTTGTTTTGCTTTGCTTTTTTGGTCCATTAAATGATTTTTCCTTGGAATTAACAACTTAAAAGAAGTGGTGAACAAAAAGACTTAAAAGAAAAAGATAAATGGGCCAGAGTTCAGAAAAAAATACAGCTTTTCTGTTATGCAACAGCAAAAAAGGTTTTTACTATGGATTATAGCCGTTGTGCTGAACAGTTCTGATGAAATATTTATTTAATTACTGTGTTTGAAGTGACTACCTTTGAATTTTGGACAGTGATGAACATTTTTTTTTTTTCAAGAAAGCTGTTTATAGATTAATGGAAAGCATCATTAGTTTCAGCCCTATAATCGCCCAAAGTAAGATGTAAAATGGAAAACCTGAGTCATTTATCTTCCTCCTGTCTTCTTCTTGTTTATTTGCTGAGGGGCAGCATTAGCAGACTGAGTATCATGTAAGGTAGATGAGTGTTTGTGATTACTCTTGAGGGGAGTTCAATATATGGATTTGCTTATCTCCTCTCTGCATCCACAGGGGGCACGTCCATGTTTCCTGCTCTGGGTGGTAACACCAACAAAAGGCTATCTGAAAGAACAAAAAACTGAAGCAGCTGGTAGATGTAGAGAAAGTGTTTGTTTCTCCAAAGATGGGATATTTCCTATGCTTGTCTAGTATTTTTTCCAAAACTGCCTTTATCTGGATGGAATAATCATTTTGCGTAAGAGATAAAGCTATGACAAAGATCATTTTCCAACAATATTCTAATGGATACATCTAATGTATTTGTGGAACTTTGTGCTTTGTAGTTTTAGAGAACCTTTTCAGATTTAGGCCTATTAATGTTTTTAGTTATTCTTTAATAGTATACCTTCTAAGATGCTATCCATATGGCATCATGATCTCATCACTATGTCTGTGTGCAATGTAGTCTGTTCAGATTAATTATTAATTAATCTGATTAATTAATTATTAGTTTATCATTCAATTTTTTTGCTTTTTTGTTGGGAGAATGCAAATGTTGACACATTAAAGCCTTGAATCTGCAAAGTGCTCGTGGTGTCACTGTGAGAAACGCACAGGTATACTCAGTGGATTCACAATGTGTTGCCTCCTTGTGAGTACAGCATTTCCACTAGTGAGAACAGAATTATTACCTATTGTGCGCATCATTTGAAAACCATCAAGTTTTGAACTTTGTCCTGACTTGATTGCCTCAACATCGTTTGGAGTTTCCCGTCACATACTGAGATCAAATCTACAGTTTTGACATCATCACACCAGTTCTCTTCTGCTTATCTGGTTCAGGGTTGCAGGGGTGCTGGAGCCTATGTTAGCTGCCACTGGGCAGTGCATACCTTAGACAGGTCGTCCTATGGCTAATTCACTAGAAATCAGCCAAAATGCATGACTTTGGACTGCGGGAGGAAACCAGCATTTCCGGAGAGAACCTGCACAGGAAGAACATGCTGACTCCACACAGGCAGATGGATTTTCTGAACTTCTTGCTGTGAGGTAACACTGGTGACCACCACACCACTGTGCTGCTGTGCCACCCACATCATCACACTTTGCATAATTTAATTATATTAAGCGTGGTATAGTTTAGAGGTTACACCTTTCAAACTTTTTCTATTATTGCGTATCCTCAGACTTTTTCGATTTTTATTTGTTTTGTTTCTGAACCTATATCATGTCTTGTTTTGCCTTATTTTAACCACCAATCCTAGCTCCTGTCTTTTTCTTCCTGTCTGACTTGAACCCAGCCTTGAGCCTATCCCCAAGCAATCATTTCTGTAATACCTTACCATGAAGAAAAAGGCTGTTATGCGACTATAGAAAATTAGATCTGAAGTGGAACTTCACTTTAGCACAAGACTGAATTATCTTCATTTGAGCACAGTCAGCTTCAGCCGGCAACACACTGTCAGCTATTACAACCTACTGCAGCTACACCTCACAGTAAAAGTCCCTGAAGTAATTCTTCAGGGAGTGATAAATAAGTTGTGAGATCAGCAGCCTCCAGTTAGATCAAAAAGTATCAGCGTGAAAGCCCCGTGTGCATCCCTGCTGGAAGGAAGAAAAAAACTTTTGGGAAACTCGTTTCTGCTGCATCTTGATTGCTTACGGATTTCATTTCTAAAGTGACTTATGTAACAAACAGAATGTCTTTGTGCAGCTTTGGTCGAAACACACAAATCAGCTGGTGTTGCTCATCAGTGAATTTCTCTTGTATTATAAAACACATGCAGCCATTTAGTTGGTTTGTTCACAAATCAAAAACAATCACTCAGAGACTAAAACGGGGAAGGTCTGCACACAGGTGAACTACAATTTAATCACTGGAAATGAGAATTCAGTCATTAAATTGTTTATTGTGTAGCCCTTTTCCATTTTGTCACATGCAGTGACTGAATATTTTTTCTTTGGTGTGAGCACACTCGGTCTTTTTTTCTGTCATTACTCTGGTGCTGCCAAATTTAGAAGCCTCATCAGAGTCAAAAGGAAGACCTAATTCTAAAGCACGCACCTGCCTTCTGCTCTCTAACAATGACAGCATCTGGTGTGTCATCCATGAAGCAGGAAATACATCACAGTTAATAGCTTTCTAATGAAAGGAAAAACCTGAGATTGATTATATATAGACGGTATAATGTAATTATAAAGACATTCTCATATACTCCCCAGATAAAGACCTCGGAGCCATAATTCAGCCAGGTACAAGGCATCGTTGATTTACTGTGGGTTCTTTCACAGCTCATCTTCTGCTCAACATCAGTGGCTGCACTTCATTCATAAAAAACGTGCAAATATTGTAGTGTCCTTAATTGAAAAGCCTTAGGCAGAATCAAAGCAGGGTCATTTTTCTCATGTTATTTTTTTTTAAGACAAAGGGCTTTTATCACCACAATGAGATGCAAGTAATGAAATATTTTCAAACATCATCATGTGCATGTACAATTTTACTGCTACTGCTACTTAAGCTGCATATTTTATATCTTTATGTTTCAAACAACTTGCTGATCAACACAGTTAAATAAAAGTACCACAGGCACTCACTGGGGGCCTTATACAATGAGAGAGTTGCAAGAATTTTTTTTTATATTTAAAACAATGATAAAAACAAAGAAAAGTAAAAACTGAAGTTAGTTAAAAACAGTAAATGTAAGACTGACATTGTGTAAGAGATAAGTGCAGATTGCATGAACAAATAAGATATAAACTATAAATCAAAGAAAAGCAATGGGATCTTAACCTGACAGGTGTGCTCACCTGTCATAGAATGAAAGGGTTCACGCCTGTCTAGTATAATTAGCATCTCCACAACAGGAAGTAAATTATATTGAAAAACTGGATAGGATATGAGTAGAACCAGTCTTTGTAATGACATTAATGGACCGGTTTGTACCGTTCGTTTTGGCCCCCGGGCCACATGTTTGACACCCTGGCTTGAAAGCGAAATAACTGTTCCATGAGAAGATAATTCATCTGCAGTTGTTATTCAGCTTTTATAATGAACCACCTGTTTGTACACAATGAATAGCGACCAAAGGTTGAAAACTACAAGTCCCAAAAAGCTTTGCGCCACTCATTAGCGTGTGTTCTGCATGCAGTGGGGAGAAATGTAGAGTGTTAGGAGGCGGAGAGTCAGTCTGCTCACTGTGGAGCTGTGTAGGGGCAGCAGGAGGAGCCGACACCGACAGAAAGGAGCGATTCAAAGAAAGACGTGAACGTTGCTCAAATGCACAAAATTGGGCTTTGAATTACGCCGGGAGGAACGGTCGTGTGGTTTATCCGGAGCCTTTGGTTTGGACAGAAAGGGTGTAGACTACGGACACGGCAATCCCCTTTACCCCCCCTAAAACAGCGAGAGGAATCGGAAAGAGGTGAGAGGAAAACCGTTTGGGACTGTGAGACATTTAAAACTAGCGAAGACAGAGAAACGCTCCACAATTGGCTCAATTGAAGTTGAAGGAACAGTTCTGACGGGCTGCAGGAACATGACCGGCTTCAGTTAGCCTTTATATGATTTTTTTTCCTTCTTGATGAATGCAGTTGTTCGCCGGTCTAGTCATTTTTAAAAAGCCCCCATAGGTGTAAATTGTATCCCATCCGAAATGGGTGAGGTTTGTCTGCCATACAAAAGACTTGCGCTTCCTTTCCAGTCAGCTGAAGTGAATTTATGTCGTTTTCTCTGATGGATGTATTTTTTTGTTTGGTTTTTTGGTCGCCTTCCGTCTTAAGACAGCTAAGGTTTGATGTATTGAACACTTATTTGGAAGGCTTTGTGTTGACGGCGGGGAGCGCCTTAGAAAAACAGAAATGTGGAAATGCATAGCAGCCCGTGTAAACCCTTGTTATTTGGCAGTGTTACAAAGTAACCAGCAAGACTACGTGTGTGCGCGCGCACGTGTGCGTGTATGTCTGTGTGTGTGTGTGTGTGTGTGTGTGTGTGTGTGTGTGTGTGTGTGTGTGTGTGTAAGCGTGTGATTTCTTGGCTGAGGAGACTGGGGAGTATTTGCATTTGCTCCAGTATAGAAACAACAACGATGATGAACAACTAAATAGGACGATGGTTAAAGTGCAGCTGGCCACCAAAGCGCCAGAATCTTTTCGGTGAGAGCTTTAATGGGCCTTTTTGCCCTCTAAAGTTTAATCATTGCTGCAAAACCTTAAAAAAAAAGCTGTTATGTTACATTTACGCCCATGTAAACGACCTTTGTACGTGCAGGAAAGGGGGTCCTGTTACTTGGACTTTTTTCCCCCCACAGTTCAGGACGGATGTGGACTGTTTGGGATTTAAAGCCACATAGGAAGGAAGAGGGGATCAGTGGATAGACTAGAGAAACTGGACGAACCCCTGCCAAGAATTTAGTTGCAGGGCAGGCAGGCAGTGATGTGGGATGTGGAGGATGAAAGCACCGAAAAACCAGCTTGCCCACCTCTTGTAGCTCACTAAATAGAGTTCACTCTTCTTTGTAGGCTGGAAAATATCTGTAAAAGTACTGTGCATGATGATAAATGGTGTCAAACTGCTTCAGCTTATATGGAGACTCTTTAGGGCAGTAGATGTGTAAATAAATTACACACTTGTGTTTTCCACTGTCTGCTTCTAGGAGAGTAAAATATGTCTCATCAACTGCCTACTTGACTAATTAGGACATATTGATGATTTTTTTTTTTCTAATTTGTGTGTTCTCATTTTGTTTCTGTTTTCCAGGGAAGGAGGCAGGCTTAGTGTGTTATTGGAGAAAGCCATTCAGCACTGGCAGTCTATTCCATGTTAATGTAATGGAAACACCCTTTTGGTCGGTAGCATCTGAAATGCATCAGTGGAAATATATCAGTAACTTCCATGGCTAATTCTATCAAGCAGCGGTGGCTTGAGTTTGCCAGTGGATGCACTCAAGAGCCGAGTGCCCTGCCATGCCCAGCGCCATGCTAAGGCAACACATTCATAATAACAAGGAGCACTTAGTTCAACCAGTGGGGAAGCTATGGAAAAAGTTGGTGGAAAATCTATGGTTTAAACCTCAATTTTAAACTTCCTTTTTTCATTTTGACCTAGATTTTCTGTAACGCTCCATAGCTCAGTTGCTTTTCCTGCCATCCACAGCGGCTCTGCTTTTTTCTCTACTTTTCACCCAGCTTGCCTTCACTGTCACTGCTTCTTAAAACCAAGGACAGCTAAAGTGCATCCTTCTTTTGCACCTGACAAAATGGATGTTCGAATTTACAGCCAGCCTTTGTTGGAGATGAAAATGTGAAGGGGCGTAATGAAGGGAACCTGAAGAGGAGGAATAGGTGGAACAGCAGCACTAGATCAAAATGGCCCAAACCAGTTTGCTGAAAGGGAAGCGCTTTTACTGCCGGGAGTGGGTGTTCCATAAGATCCAGCATTGCCTCCAGGAGAAAACCAACAACCTCAGTGGAGTAATCAGCACTACCAGTAAACAGCCCCCGTTGGCACCTGGTGGTAGTGCATCCAACCCTGGCACCCTCACAGTAGGATCTGCAAAATCGGGTAGCTCCTGGGGTGTGTTGCTGGTGGGAGGGCCAGGGAGTGGGAAAACTGCACTGTGTACAGAGCTGTTATGGCCCACATCAGCCCAGGGAACCCACCGTGGTCTACACCAGCAAAGCCTGGCTTTCCACTTCTGCCGGGCAGATGACTCGGACACGCTGTGCGTCGGCGGTTTCATCCGAGGTCTGGTGGCTCAGATTTGCCGCAGCGGGCTACTGCCAGGATATGAGGAAAAGGTGCGCGATCCGGCTGTGCAGAACACTTTGCAGCCTGGAGAGTGCGAGAGGAACCCCACAGAGGCTTTCAAGAGGTAAAGACACACACTCTCACACAGTTAAAGTATGGCTGCAAGCAGATGATTTCACAGATTAGCACCTCTTTACAGTGAGACGGATATCTAATCCATGTCGACAGGACCTCATTCTTTGCATAATCAATTAGTCAGCATCTAAAAGCAAATAGTTGCCATTTGCAGCTTGCCTTATGTGACTATTATGTGTTTTTGTCAGCTTTTATCTCATTGTTAAATACTGGATGATTAGACATACACACCATTTAATACCATCCTGTTTTTCAGTCTCTATCTGTTTTTTCCTGTTGATTCATTAAAAAAGAATCAACTGATGCAGTTATATATCTTATTGAAACAGCTACCTATTGCAGCCCTTCACAAAATTACCTGAATTATGATTCTTTTTTGGAAAATATAAACCTGCCTATTAAGTGTTTCTTCATATCTTCTTAAGTAAAAAAAAAAAAAAAAAGAAAGAAGTAGTAAAAACCGGTGTCTCAGGTAGTAACGGAAATCTAGGAATTTGGTTTGACTAGAAATGTAAAGTGCAGCCAGCCCATCCCCCCCAAACCTACCCTCGCCACCTCCTGACCCTGATGCACCTCCCCCCATTTATTTTTTTTTCCCTGCACACACTCATCACATAGCTCCGCCCCAGCAGCCTCTCCAGTTATTTCTTGTCATGGTTTTGTTGGTCTCCCCCCAGTGTGACATGCTGGGTGGGACTGTCCCCGCTTGGCTTCGGATTCAGGAAAGGTCAGATATTTTTAAGTTGTAGCTTAGCTCACGAGGTTAGAGACTCATGAGAAAGAAGCTTTGAAGTACCACTGACTCACTGACCTGGGTGAACTGAACTGTGATTTAGGTTCACCCGGGTCAGCCCAACACTGTGCAAGAAGATGAAGTGCACATGTAAGGCTGAAGTACAGTAGGCTTGTGGGATTCGAGCACCCTGCCCGGACATGTAACACGATCAAGATGGACTGTTATTGCAGACGGGGGCTTTAAACAGAGCTGTGTGTGTGCGTTACTTGCACGACTTGTCTACACAGTATAGGTCAGGCCGTCTATGCAACACAGGCTGGAATGCAGCACTGTACACACACACTCACGTTTCTCATCTGGCCATCTGGTGATGCTTATTGCACCATCTCAGCATCACACACAGGAAGAAAAGTAGGTCAAATGTTTAGTAAGGTAAATCATTTTTCAATTACTCACCAGAGTCAAGATCCTAACCCACCTTTTTTTCTTTCTTTTTGTTTTAAACCCACTCATTCCTAAGGAAATGCTCATTTTGTCATCGTCTCGTAATCACGAGGCTTCCACCAATGATTAAGACTTCAGTTTGACCCTCTGAGATAAAAGACAGGTTATCATAGGAACATTGAAAAATAGACTGAACCCAACAGGGACAGACTTTTCACTTCAGCTTTGCTCTATGTCACTCTGGATGTTGAGGGCCTTTTGCGGACACTTGCACTTCACTGAACCCAGCCTCGTGAAGCAAACATTCTGTAACACTCGAGACCTCAGGCTTGAGATTTTGCAGACAACAAAGACACAAGGCCTATTATCTCTGCCTGTTGTGTTCGTCAGCCACATAAACAGTTGAGTAAATGCCTTATCGCCATCTCAGGTGTAAAAGCATCCCAGGCGCTGTTGTACACAAAAATCTGAACAGATCCCCTGCTGATCGAGATGCTATCTGGATTCAGGAAGTCAAGATTGCATCTGGCAGTGGCATTTAGAAAAGTACAAAACAAAGCAAGACGTGGAACAGTGTTACTCTATGAGTAGTAATTTACATCAGGACTAACGTTTACACAGGGATGCATGTCTCGTTTTGATTCAACTACCTTTGGGTTCATATTTATTGCAATAAAGGTCACGCGAGTTTCATTTAGTTAAGGGTCTTGTTTAACACAGTTTTTTTGAGGAGCTGTTGACCCCCTCCTCCTCCCCTGCCTTCCAGCTGTGATTTTTAAACATTACCTAGTGAGTGAGTGCAAGAGGCCCTGCAAAATTCTTTGGCCTAGTCAAAGACAAACAAGTCAGTTTGTTGGTAGTAATCACCAGCACTGTGTTAATACAATGAAAGTGGTTTAAACATGGGTTTACGTCCACTTACTTCCACTCCAATACCACAACTAACCAAAATTTGGACATTTTAATAAATCCCTGCACATTTTTTATGAACCTGAAGTTTCCCCCAGTGTTGTAATCCTTAATTTCTGTGTTTTATTGCTGTCGAGGTTACAAACATTTGTAGCATGAACAGTGACTTTAATAATAAGAAGCCAATATACTATTTAAATGAAGGATATCTTCAAAGTAGAGTTAATTTTTAAGTATGACTAGAACAATCTTGCATTTTAAGATGAGTCTTGTGGACATGATGATTAAATTAACAATAAATGGCAATCAGGTAAAATTTAAGAACCTGCTTTAATTCTGTTTATTCACTTGATTATCTATTGATTCATTGATTGGATACTTATCTGTCAGTCCAGTATCTCTGCTAAAGGACAGATCAGTTCAGTTTTGATGTTAGTCCATGTTTACTAGATCAGATGTCAGCAGTGCGTCCGTAAACCTGCGTATGGAGCACGGAGAGTGCCAATGACGAAAGGTCAGGACTTTGGAGGCATTTCACGCTGGCTCACAACAAGTTTTGTTCATTTCTTTGCAGTTGTTTGTAACTTTACCGATTCAACAGCAAACGGTGATTTGACGATGACGGACAAGAGCAGTTGATGGAGGTTTTCCTTGTTTCCCTTGCTCTTAACTCCAATTTGCTCAATCGGATGAACTTCCATCTTAACCTGTCTGTCAACTGCTCTGTAAAGTTTGCAAAGGAGCAAGTGGTGAGACAGAGAGCAATGGAGGCAATACGGGAAAGAGGCGCAGAAAAGCAACAATTCAGAAATTTAAATGGGAATTTATGCTTTCAAGTTTCTCAAATCTGGCTTTTTTTCTTTTTGTAGACAAAAACATCTGAAATGCTTTTTCTGAATTTCTTTGGGCTAAAATAATAGGAAGATGAAATAACCCGAAGGTCAGTAAAAAAAAAAAATCTGTGACCTTAATCGTAACATTAACAAAAAAAATCCTTTATTAGATTGTGATCATGACTTTAGTTCTTTTAACCAGACTTTCTATAAAGTCTTTTTTAATTCATGTCTGTATCAAAAGGCAGTTTCACCTTTTAATTTGCCCTTTGTGTGCTTCAAGTCTGCCAGTGCCAGCGTGTGTCTTGTTCAGACAATAAACTTCATAAAATAAACTTTGGTACATTCACTGCTTGCCGTCAGAGCTATCTAAAGGCTTTGACACTTGAGTTGCAGTGTATCATCAAAGATTCGACTTCCAGACAAAGCCAAAGCACATTCCTCTGTCTGTATCGCTTCTTCTGTAGTCTGTGTCTTAGCACTATCAAAGGCCACTGCCATGTTTTGACTGGAGTCCTCCCGTTTGAATCAGTTTGTGAATTTTAAACAACCAGTCAGCCTCCT
Source organism: Oreochromis aureus (assembly GCF_013358895.1). Lineage (NCBI taxonomy): Eukaryota > Metazoa > Chordata > Actinopteri > Cichliformes > Cichlidae > Oreochromis > Oreochromis aureus. The sequence goes on along the minus strand of NC_052943.1, from coordinate 25,345,854 downwards.
GTCATCCAACATGCGTCACTTTCTCCCTTCAGGACAAAAGAGCTGGCTTCGAATAGGTGGAATTAACTCAGTCGCGTCGGTCAAATGACAGGCAACAGTTGCTTTTTTTTTTTTTTTTTTTTTTTTTTTTCCCCTGATGGGACAAAGCAGGCTTTTAGTGTAGGTGTGACTTATATGTGGATCTGTTGTAAGGCTATTCTCCAGTAAGCAGGAGTTAAGTTTGAATTGCAGCTGGACGAGTTTCTATTTTTATAGAAAGGGCACAGACTTCAGAAATGATGAATGACTGTGGCTTTAACTGGTGAAAAAGATTTGAACTTTCTTGGCAATGTTTTATTCCCTCAAGAATTGTCTGTGGAAGAAATTGATGATGCAGTTTTGAGATTTTCCTAAAAGATGATTAGAAATGTTGATTTTCTGGCGGCTTCATCAGACGGTTCTTTGTTACAGAAAAAAGAAAAATTTTGCCTGTTGCTTTGTTCCAAACAACTGTTGATCCTCCGGAACAATAGTCACATCAATCAAAGCTAAAGAAAGATTAGATCAGCTGTTCTTGCCTCCGGTGAGATCATGAATATTGTTAAACTTTTTTTTTTCTAGTCATTTTTCTAGACAGTATTGGCCCAATGGGATTTCCTTTTTAAGCGTCTTGAGACCAATTATGCCAGAGAGATAAATGTAGTGACATTTGCAAAGGCCTCTGATCTCATTGTTACCTGAACGAGAGAAAGGTTTAAATAATATAAAATTAACGTAAAACTGTGACCTCACCCATATTGGTTGCTTGAGTCTCAAGTAAAACTAACCAAGCGGGAGCTCTGCGGTGTTTTTTTTCTTTGTGTTGACTTTTTGACTGTTGCACGTTGGGCGGCCGTGCTTATTGGGGTTAAGGGACCTTAAATGAAAGCAGCTCGCTGGCTTTCATGTGGTGCACGGCTGTGGAAAACTCGCTGCAGATTAGGCCCACATTTTAGAAACCAAAAAAAGACTCCCAGTGTGACGCATCAGCTCCAGTAGAGCAGATGAGGAGAAATGGCAGCACTGGTGTGGCTGCACCGATGACTCAGCAATCTAATGCCAACGTCTGTCTCCACACCACCGGCTATGTGTGTACTTTTTGTTAGAGCTTATTTGTTTGTGGATATGTCTGCCTACGTGCTGCATGTGGGCATACAAAACTGATTCATGTAATTGTTACCCTCACACACTCACAGTCAGCATTGCTGCAAGTTTATACTCATTCATGAAGTGGAGCTCCTTTCTGATTGTTCATTTAGTCTACAGAATATTGGATAATTGTGGAAAATGTAAATCATGTTTGTAGAACCCAAGATTAAATCTCCATATGATCTCACAGTCTAAATAAAAGTCTCCAATGTATTAGGACTTGGAACAAAGGAAAGCAGCAAATCCTAGCTTTTTGCAAAGCTAGACTTGCTGAATGTTTGCCTGATATATTACGTAAATGATTAAAGCCTCTGAAAAGTTAGTTGATGAATAAGTTACAATTTAAAAGTTTCAAATTAAGTACAAGCGAACCTCTAAGTCCTGGAGAAGACTTTCTAGTGTTTGAATGGTTTAAAGAAAAATGCTTAAAAAAACTGGACTACTCTTCTGTGCCTCATCCGGATTGTGTGGGTGTGTTTTAATCCCGTTTGATTGATAATGGTCTTGAAACCTAAGCAAACAACCCCACAACTGTCATCACATTTTGCTGCAGAACACTGATTAGTAGAGATGAATATGAGATCACCTTTTTCAGCAGAGTCCCACCCACTTGAATTCTAAGGAGCCTGGAAAGAAAAGCGTCTGGACTTAAGGTTTCTTGAAGACGTTTCGCCTCTCATCATAGAAGCTTCTTCAGTTCTAAGAGCAATTGGTGGAGAGTCACAGATTTTAAGCCCTATGGGAGTGTCGTCAAGAAACCTAAATGTGTCCAGATGCTTTTTTTTTTTTTCCAAGCTCCTTAGACTACGATGACCTGGATGAGTGAGAACCTGCACAGACACACCCACTTGAATCCATTGAAACAACTAAGGACCAAAAACAAAGACAAATTTTGCTCATGGAGCACTTCTCAGGGGCTTTAATCCAATATTGAGATTATTTTTAGAAAGCTTCGGCATCACTCTGCTCTCCTTTGTTACCAGAAATCTGTGAATCCAGGTAAAACCTCTGCTTGAAGGTTTACCTGTCAGTGCTGAAATCCTTCCCAGTGTGTGTATATGTGTGCTTAAGCTGGATGGACCCAGCTGTGAGTCTGTGTACATCTGTGTGTGAGGAGAGCAGGAGCACAGCAGAGTGTTGGATGAGGACAAGAGGGAGGGAGGGGGGCCCAAAAAGGATGAAATTTCAGATTCCTTTGACGGTATTGGATAGCTGGCCAGGAATGCACACCTCGTCTGGGTTGGGAAGAGCTTGGGGGGATTTGGAATAGCTATGGTATGAGGAGGTATGCATGGTGGCCATGAAAGAAGTGTGTTTACACTTTGTCAAATCATTAAACAGCATCATTATATAGATGCATAACGTTGAGGAGATCTCATTTTAATATAATTTACCAAGAAATTGGTCCATTCTGAGCAACTACAATTGGAATAACTTTGGGTAATAAGTTGACTATAATACTCTCACAGAGTGAACACACAGTGTAGTCATTGTGTGATCAGTCTCGTGAGATGCTTTCGGATTTAAAATAAAAAAGTCATGAGACTCAAAGATTAGATTAACTAAAAATTATCACTTTAAGATCTTTATCAATGGTCTATTAAGAAGATCCTTTTCGGGCTTGCCTTTGAAAGCTGAAGCTGTTTTTGCATGAAAGCAACTTGGATCTCTTTTCATATGCTTCTCACTTCCCCCTGACCAAGCAGTCTCCAACACACCATTTCTCGGTCGAGGAGGCATTTGTCTGCCGAGGGATTCAGCGCAGAATTGATCGTGCAAATCCATTAAGACGAGATCAGATTCTTGCATTGTCCAGCAGTTTTAAAGAACAGCAGAAGCAAACACTTTTAAATACTTACAGGGCTTTTCTAAAATGATTTTTGTTTTGTTACTTTTGTGTTATGTCGGATAATCTGCCTTCGATACAAGGTTTATACACCTGTTTTGATGCCACAGGCTAAAGCCTGGCCTGAAGTGGAGCATGGCTGAGATGTCACAGCCCTTTTCCCAAATACTGGGATACTTAAGATGTCAATATAGTAATTAATTTTTCTACCTATAGCACAAGCAGGTGCAGCTTGATGATACAAGTTCATCAAGAAGAGGAGTTGGGGCCCTAACTAGGCTTTGTTTTGACTCTAAAGTCTGCCTCGCAATGGCAGCCGCCAGTCGTTGGCTTCTGCTTCCACCTGGGGATGTCAGCGGGGGCAGATGAGGCGAAGAGAGAGCCCCAGGCGGCAGTGGACTCAGATGCCTGCTTGAGACATGCTCAGCAGCCAGTGGGTGAATATTAGAGAGCTGATGCAGACAGCCAACTGAAAGTTGGATTGGGTAAGAGATCCTGTACAATTTGGAGACACTAAGGAACCAATAACCCACCTACAGCTTTAACTGTGAAACCTTGAGGGATTTACTTCCTGTAGATGCATCTTGTTGACCGAAGGCTCTCCGTCATCCTGGCTGAAGCTGCTCTAAGCAGCAAGTGAGTTTAGGGTGGGTTTAAATTTCTCTGCTGTAAAGGAAAGGTGTGTGCTTGATTGGCTGCAATTGCTTCATATCAAAATTGAATGCAAGACAGTAGCAATTTTAGCATTATTCCCACTTTCATAATCATTCAAAGCAGAACTGATACTTAAGTTATTTGGTCACCCAGCCCCAGGCCCCTTGCAATTCTGGCAGTTGTCATGTCTGTCTGGTTGTGGATGGAAATATTTGTCAGCAATTGATCCCTTTTAGTTCTGATGGTTGGAGCCTTTGTGGATTGGGGTTTTTCAGTTAAGATGCTAGTTACCCTTAGATTTAGACAAGGTCACAGTTTCACAGTTAGTCCATTCGTCCTCCTGCCAAAAATAATGGCTCTCTCCTGAAAGGCTGTTGAACTCTCACCTTTTTCCTTCTGAAAGCAACACTGGAAATTGAACGCTCACTAAGAATTTGTTGGGATGAGTGAATTCGCATGAATGCCAGGAGCCAAGGTTTTCTAGCTGAATATTGGATTGTGTGGTGATAAGGTTGTTTGCTTTTCTTGACAGTGGTTTATTTGCTGTGGCTGATGAGTGTAAAATTTCAGTTTCTGTTATTTGATGTGACGTTTTTTTTCCATTTTAGATAAATTAGTCCTGAACACATTTGTGATTTGAAGAAATCTGTTTAATATATTTACAGGATGTAAACACAGCCTTAGAGGCTTTAAACTCGGGTATCTCTATTTAGATTACATGTTTACTGTTTTTTCTAAGCGACAACTGGAATGTCTTTTTGCTAATTAGGCAGCACTAAATGTACCATACTGGTACACTTAGTACAACATATTGGTAGACATGAACAGAGTGGTGCTTTTTAAGCAAAATGTTTGTGTGGGTGTGCTAATGTAGTTTCATGATGACATTATTTGAAAAGTCAAAGGATCACCGAAGTTAATAGCAGCCATCTTAGTTGGCTTTTTACTCCAAACGGGAAATGTCAACCTCAAAGTGGTGTTGGAGTAAAAGTGAAGGGATCACCAAAGTCAACAGGAATGGCAATCCATCAAGAAGTAATTTAAATACCCAAGTCAGGAGCAAAGTGGTGGGATATATGGTGGGATATTGTCATTTTTTTTAAAAAAATTTAAATTATAAATCTGTTCTAATTCAGCCCTGTCCAGGAAACAACATACAGTCCTGCACAGAGTCTTGTGAAAACGAAATATATCCTTACTGATTCTATAGGAATTAAGAGAGTAAGTAGTAGCCATGTGCTGATAATCAAATAGACTTGATTACTTGATCATCAGCATGTGTGACGTTGTGTCATTTACAGGTCAGGCGAGTTCAGATGTGTGTTAACACAATGCCACAAGCTTCCCAGAAGTGGATGTCCCAAAAAAATTACCTAAAAGCTGGACTATGCAGTGCTCAGAGACATTGTTTAAAAAACAAAAACCCAAAGCATTGGGCCTCACAGACTAGAGGCCTCAGCTGGCATATTAAATGTTGAAGTTCATCACAGCACAATTAGAAATTGAGTCAACAAGGATGGCTTGCTTGTAAAGGTGTCAAGAGAAGGCCTCTTTTCTGAAAAACAGCATAGCACCACAGCGAAGGTTTGCAAAGCTGGATCTGAACAAACTAAAAGACCACAGTGTCCTTTGGAGAGATGAGACCAAAGTGGGGATGTCTGGATTTAAGGCAAAGCATTACTTTAGCAAAAACCAAAACACTTATCGGCATAAACTTAGAAGTCAAGCATGGTGGCCGAGGGGCGGCGAAATTGGTGATGGGCTTTTTTTGTACTCGCAGAGTTGATCATGAACTGTCTCATAGCTAAAAAGAACTGTGGATAAATGCCTGTGAACCTCAATGGACAGAAGTAATGTTGTAATGAAGAGAATTCCTCCACCACGACATAAGAGACTGATAAGTCACTCAGAAAACAAGGAGAACAAGTTATTGATGCGAAATGTGGTTCTACAAGCTACTGAATCATGGGGCGTACTTACTTCTCACAAGCACACAAAAAGAACGAAAAGTGTGTGCAGAGTAGCTTTATGTCAGGGGAGATGTTGATAAAATGGTGCTGTTAATCAGAAAAATGTCATGACATGTTTTAAGCTCATATTCCACTTGGATACAATGTAGTTGTTTGAGTTTAACAGGGATTTTTTTTAACATCACCTAATTCTCCACTCAGTCATTTTGAACAAATGATTATCATGCCCATTTCAGTAATTTTGAAAAGCAACTAATTTTCTGCTGCAAGGTTGACATCCTCAGAGGATTATCTGTCTAATGAAAAGCTCTCAACTCAAATTAATGTAAATATGCCTGTCCAAAGCTTACATAAGTGCTGTTCTGCTCCTGTGTAACCACTCTGGATCAGACCACATTTTTTTTTTTTTTTTTTGTTAAAGCTTAAAAGTCCAGCTTTTTTTTCAGTGCATAAATGTTTTCCCAAAGTCTGTAATAAACCCTTAGAATGGCAATTTATGTCCAATCAGACAAAACTGGAGTTGGATGATAACAGATCGCGTAGGAAACGAGACCATATGGTCGATATAATGGGAAGAATACAGTTAAAGTGTGTGAGCCTCTTTGTTCAGAACATTTTGCCCACAGCACCAGTCACTCTTATTGTTCTTGTCAGTGTGATTGCTTTCGACGGGATGATTGCAGTAATATAATTCATAATGTACGAATCGCAAAGGAAACTGTGAGCAAACGATCTACAAGATAGTCGTCCCTTTCAGTTTGGATGAGCGGGTGTATGAGTCAGCTGTTGTCATTGAGCTCTGTGGTATTAAATTGTCTTGACTTTGCAAAGATGCTGAGCAGGCTTCCTCCAAATTGACTCAATACTAAATGAAGGGAGAGAGTTTTTTTGTTTTGTTTTTTTAAATCTCTTTTTAACCCATTATGGAGGAAAGCCTTATCGGTATCGCTCCGTGTTGTGATCTATCTGAAGCTAAGAGCTACACTCACCTGCTGGTTATTCTTCAATTAACAGAGCAGTGTCAAGGCCATGCATGGATTTTATTTTTGCTGTTTTCTAACCATAGTTTTGGTGTGCATACAGTGTGTGGCTATGGGCTAGCTCTCTAAAATGAGCTGCGTAAATTTATAAGGCACTGGCTCGGTGCCCAGCCCTGCCTTGTCGCCCCAGACGTCTTCACTGAACGTTTCACTGAACGTTTCACTGAGCGTTTCACTGGAAGCTTCGCTTTGCCCATTGTGGTGGGAGTGACTGCTGCCGCGGTCGCGAATACAACATGACAGATGGTGACTGCGTTAGATGCATTTCGCATCCCCCTCTTCTACTTTTTCTTTTCCTTTTTGCTCTAGACTTAAATGGCAATTGGCATTGGGTTGGGCATATGTTAAGGATTTGAACAAGAACAAAAAAGTTAGTACAAAAAGTCAGAGACCACCGTGTGAAGCTTAAATACTTTTGGTTTTCTGGTCCAGGTATGCTGCAGGTTTGTCTGGCAAACTAAATCAGCTTTTCCTGAGCTCATTTTCTCTCCATGTTCCACATCCCGCTAAGTTTCCTTTGTCTGCAGTCCTTGTCTTTTGACTCTTTGACAGCCTGAAAGAAGCTGAATAGTGAGAGAAGAATGGCTCTTTGTTTCGACCGCTTGCTGTCACTGTGGATTTGATTGTCTCAGTAGGCAACATGGCCTCAAACATGACTATTCACACACTCACACACACAGTCACCCCTGTGGATGGACATTCCTTTTGGCAGGGCTCCCAGATGGCACTGCAGGTTCTGTGTGGGCTGCGACCATAAGAAGGAGTGATTGACTGTGTTTCTCAAAGGCCGAGCAGCATCACACTGGAGTGTGAAGGTTATAAGACCATAACTCTGTTTTTCTTTGCTGCTGAGAGTTCAGATTTCTCTGTAAAGTCTTCAACAAAAGTTCAAGCTTCACAGAAACATGTATAACTATTGATTGTCGACTTTGGACAAGATTTCATCTGTTGCTGAAATGACCAATTAAAAGAGAACAAACTTTTTAATTCTAGCTTTTTAAGTATGATTGATTGCTACTTTTCCAATTATAACATCAGTAATTTAGAGGTTATGGCTGTTTATGTGGGAACATTTGGAGATTTAGTCAAAGTTCTTTCAGTATTCAGGAAGAATTAATTGTAGAAGTGGCTTCTTTTGTATTTAGACTGAAATTGCATCACAAATAACATGGCTTTTCCTGCACCCATGTTCATTAGGGACAATAAACTTGAAGTAAAATTTAGGTCTTGAATGGTAGAACCTCAAAAAGGGAATGTCTTTGGAGCCGCAGGGTTAGTGACAGGCTGTTGAACATCCAAAAAAACATCTTGTTAAAACTGCGTCCTAGTGTTTTATGACAACGCTTACAAGCAATGTCAGTTCCATTAAAGAAGGGTGGTAGTTAAAGAGACCATCCCATCATCCGGAAGGTGACTGATTTTTATCTGTGCGGCAGCTACCCTAAAAGATCCTCAAATGCCCCGCAGCCATGTCTACTCTTGAGTCAAGTTTTTATGTTGAGTAATTGATTTGTTCAACCTCCTTTAAATGTTTAATTAACCTAGACCCAGAGTAAAATGTCACTAATATGAAATCCTCAGATCCTTTATCACAGCCAGCTGAGCTGGAAGCAATTTTGTGAGTATTAGGAGATGACATTTTCCCCAGGCAGACATCTTATGGTGGATTTAAACTAGTTGCAGTCACAGTGGAACAGAAGTCCTGCAAACAAAAATTAGTTCAGTGTACATTTACGTGTGATCTGCATATTAGCCTTGAAGCAGAATCATGCCTCACTTGCATTTGGACTTTCATAAACGGTTAATGTGGCATTTGCTTAAAATACACGTTTGCTTTCTTACTGAATGCTACAGTTTGTTTTTTAATAGATGTTCATGTTCAGGCATCAATTTTAACGCTATTGGGAGATCAGTTGAGATTCGACTCGAAGAAAATATCCATGTTTAATTGTTGTGAAAGTTGCAAAACACTTTTCTCCTTCCACATCTTTGGCATAATCTCAAAGCTGAAAATCTAGCTGTCGGGCTAAGATTTTTCGCTGGGGGGGGGTTGAATTATAGTGATTGTATCATCTGTAAATCTGTCTTTGAGCTCAGATCATCGGTAGCAGGCCTGTTAATGGATCCAATTTGAGCTGGATGGAGATGTACTTAAACACCTTTACTCTCCCTATTTAAACAGATGAACTGAAATTGGTTGTGTCGTGACTCTTGTGTCCTTGTAGAGCCACTGTTTCATTGTATTAGACCAACTGTTTGTATTCATCTTGAAGCGAAGTCCGTGTTGTGCAGAGAATGTCAATAGAATGTTTATGACTATTACTGACAGTTTTTATTTCATAAGCATGAATATCTGAGCTCTTTAGAAGGGGGAATAAAAACATTTATCACTTTCTGGGTAAATAAGAGTGAATATAGAATTTAGCTAGCTAAACCAACATAAAAAATAACAAAAAAGTGACAATGCACTGACCTATCAAGGTTGACAGATGATATCAGGATGGAGTCTACTTGGATTAGGACAGTGGTGTTCAAACCCAGGCCTCGAGGGCCGGTGTCCTGCAGGTTTTAGATGTGTCCTTGATCCAACACAGGTGATTTAAATGGCTAAATGACCTCCTCAACATGTCTTGAAGTTCTCCAGAGGCCTGGTAATGAACTAATCATTTGATTGAGGTGTGTTGACCCAGGGTGAGATCTAAAACCTGCAGGACACCGGCCCTCGAGGCCTGGAGTTGGCCAAGCCTGGATTAGGATGTTTGTAGATGAGCCTGATCTGCAGACAGAGTAGGGAGCAGGTGGAAGATGGTCTAGAGTGTTGGAGGTATGCTCTAGTGAGAAGTGGAATGAAAGCCAGTGGAGGCAAGACAGAATATGTGTGTGTGAATGAGAGGGAGACAGTTGTGACAGGGAAGATGCAAAGACTGGAGGTAGTGAAGGTAGTGACTTTAAATACATGCTACAAAAAGACAGGAGGCCGACCTGGAGGTGGGAGAACTGAAGATTTTAAGATTTTCACTGGGAGTGGCCAACAACATTACATTAGTGTACATCAGAGGGACAGCACAGGTGGAGCTGGTAAAGAAGCAACCTTAACATGGTTTGGACATATGTAGAGTACCAAGGCTGTTCGATATGGAGCTGCTAGGCAGGAGAAGAAGCAGAAAATTAGAAGATTCATGGAAGTAGTGAAAGGGAACATGCGGCTGAGTATGCTAGAGATCAGGATCTGCTGTGGCAACCCCTGAAAGAAGATGATTTATGTCATCAATTAAACAAAATCAAAAAGATGAAAACATTGTAACAGTTTTTTTTTTTTCTTTCTCCTTCCGTGTCTCATCTCAGAGGTTACATAACTCCCTTAGGTAACCCCACCAATCATGATCTTCCACATCCCATAATTATGGAATCTTTTCTCCCAATTTCTTTAAAAGATCTATCAGAAATACTGACCCAATTGAAACCCTCAACGAGCTCAGCTGATGTCTTACCTACTCATTTATTTTGTAAAGTTTTTGATACCATTGGGCCCTCTGTGGTCACGCTAATAAACTGTTCCTTGCTATCTGGCTCTGTCCCCAGGTGCTTTAAACAGGGGGTTATTCAACCTTTGCTGAAAAAGCCTAACCTGGATCCAACACTTCAGTCAAGCTTCAGGCCCATCTCAAAACTTCCTTTTATCTCTAAAATCTTTAGAAAAAGTCGTTTGGCTACAAGTAAAGAAAGCGCTGGAGAAGCATAATATTCTTGATAAATTTCAGTCGGGTTTTAGAAAGCTACACTCTACAGAAACTTCTCTCCTGAAAGTCACAAATGATCTTTTGATGGCTGCAGACAGGGGTGATTGCTCAGTCCTACTTCTTCTAGACCTTAGCTCAGCCTTTGATACCGTTGACCATCAGATCTTAATCCATCACTTAAATCTTATGGTAGGGATATCTGGATCTGTCCTAAAGTGGTTCACCTCATTTCTGGAGGATAGAACACTTTTAGTTTCAGTGGGAAACTTTCGATCAGATGCGGCTAAGTTTCTATGTGGAGTCCCACAAGGTTCGGTTTTAAGCCCCCTGTTATTTTCACTATATATTCTTCCTTTAGGCTGGATCATTAGCAGCTTCAAAAATATTTCCTACCATCTGTATGCAGACGATGTCCAATTATACATCTCCTTTAAACCTTGGGAATTAGACAAGCTATCCACTCTTATGGACTGTCTTAAGGAAATTAATGTTTGGATGACAAACAATTTTTTGCAGCTGAACGCAGACAAGACCGAGTGCTTAATCCTTGCTCCAGAGAATATCAAGCCCCAAATTAGTCAACATCTGGGTGCCTTTTCATCCTCGATAAAAGCTACTGCTCAGAATCTTGGGATAATTTTCGATCAATCTCTGTCTTTTGACGCTCATATTAAATCTGTGACCCGCTCCTACTTTTTTCACCTAAGAAATATTACCAACCTCAGGACTATTGTCTCCAAAACTGAACTCGAGATGCTTGTCCACACTTTCATTTCCTCCCGGCTAGACTATTGTAATGCACTCTTCTCCTGTGTATCTAAGGCTTCACTAAATCAGCTCCAAGCAGTTCAAAATGCTGCAGCAAGGCAAGCAACCCATAGTAAAAAATTCTCCCATATCACTCCTATACTAAAATCCTTGCACTGGCTTCCGGTTGGGTATAGATATAAGTTTAAAATCCTCACCTTTACGTTTATGTCTCTACAAGGTGAGGCCCCCACCTATATCAATGAGCTTCTCCAACCCTACTCTCCAAAGCGGACTCTTAGATCCACTGATAGTGGTTTTCTATCTATTCCACGGACCCGTTTGAAAACGAAGGGGGATCTCGCTTTTCAAACCCTGGCTCCAATACTGTGGAACTGTTTACCCCCCCCCCCCCGCTACGCACCATCGACACTGTGGCTTCTTTTAAAAAACAGCTTAAAACACATCTGTTTAGACAGGCATTTGGGTAATGTTCGTGTGAAATATGTTGTTTTATTCTATATTTATACTGTACTATTGCTTTGTTTGATATGCTTCTATACTACTATATTGTTTGTTTGACATGGCTTCATTCCCATGTGAAGCACTTTGTAACAGCTTTTTGTCTTAAAAAGTGCTATATAAATAAATTTTACTTACTTACTTACTCATCCATTTTCATCAGGTGTGTACTCCTGCCTCTCTTGAGTGTGAAGCCTCCTCAGCAGGCGCTCTTCCTGCTTGTGGACTCCATTGATGAAGGCTGTCAGCTGGGTGAGGGGGAACAGAGGTCCTCCCCGGGTTCTCCCAGGACCATTGCAGAGCTCCTGGCCAGTCACCACGAGTTTCTCCCTCCCTGGCTGCTGCTCATTTGCTCCGCACGGCGACAGAACAAAGCCATTACCAAACTGTTCACAGGTAAATGGTTCAACTTTTCTTGTTGATCAGTTGAGATAACTGTTCTCCAAGTGCAGAGGCAATTTTCCAAAAGCTTTAGGGTGTTATGTGTAGTTTTTTAAAAATCAATACATCATTGTCAAAATCACTGTGATACCATTATTACAACTGAGCTGAGCTGTTGAAAAGAGACAGTTTGATGTATGAGAAAGTACTTGCAATTGTCAGTACTGCTGTATGCTTGTTCCGCTTGATGGCAGCCATTTTTTTAGATTTAATAATATACATTTTGCCAAAAAAATACAGCAGTTACAAACAAAGCCTGCAGCATCATTCTTTATTTTTTTTGGTCACTGCTTCAAATGCTTTCTAACATTATGACATGCCTGAAGGGATTAGTCACCACTGCAGACTTCTGTAAGAGATGCAGCTTTTCCTTGTCTTGTGACACTGGCTGCTATTATCTCCTTGTCAGGCCAGCAGCCTACTCTGTGGCGATGAGCTGGCATAACATTAATCAAAAACCTAACTGTGTGGGAGGAAGTTGCCTCCGCAGAATCACATTGCTGCGTGTCCCCCGTCTACCTTTCCAAAGCCATTGAATGTGGGAGCTTCTAGTGCCCTCACCTTACCTTATTTTTACTGTTACACAACATCCCAGCAGTCTGAATAGTTGTGCTGCTCCCTCCTCAGGAGATGCTTGCAGTCAGGCTTGGGGATGAACAAGCTACATGCATGCTTCCTTCTGTTCCTGCATAAATAATGAAATGCCTATGTTTGTGTGATCTAATTCTCCAAACGCAGTTCTATTTGTAGTGCTAATATTTCTATTAATTTTATGTTGGAATCCTGGACAGTCAACAAAAAATATCAGATTCTGTGTGCTCCAGCTTTTATATCCAGCATTGATTCTGTTATTTCTTCATGATGAGTTCTCACAATTGGGTTAATCGGGTATGATTATGTCTCTGTGTATAGTGTGTAGAGAAATGCATGGTAACAATATAATGTGCACCTAAAATCCTATAAAGTTAATAGGACAGGTAACAAGCATCCTTCTTTAACATCTAGCCCCAGCAGCAAATTAATTCAGTTGGCAGTCTGTTCATGTTCTGGCTTGTCTTCAGTGGATTACGTTGCTTGCCACTTGTCATTTTAGATAATACAAATAGTATTCCTGTATATATTCCAAATTAAATGCAACAGTGTGCCTGTGTAGAATAATTGGTCAAAAAGGTCACGCTCAAAGTTGTCTTTAGGACTCTTAAAATACATTTTACATATATGCAGCAGGTAAAATGTCCATATTTTAAGTTGTTTGTAATAATGAGAAATGACACAGGGAAAAGCTGTTGAACACATGAAGAAATGGAGGTGCAAAAAGACCTAGAAAGTCATGACAGCAGCTGAAATCTATCAGTAATTAGAAAGCAATCCTGCCACTTAATGCTAATGAACAACAGCTGGTTCAGTCCCTATAAAAAGGTATCTCATTACCAAAGCGTCACACAAGAAACAACCCAAGTTGGGTAAAACCAATCGGGTCTTGCAAGACCTGGCAACCTTATTGTTGCAAAAGATACTGATGGCATTGGTTGCAGAAGAATTGCAAAACCACTTGAAGGTTCCAGTGAGCGCTGTTGGAGCTATAATCCAGGAGTGGAAAGAATATCATTTCACCATAAACTGGCCACGACCAGGTTCTCCCAGCAAGATTTCAGACAGAGGAGTGAAAAGTATTATCAGACGAGCTGTCCAGGAGCCAAGGACCACTTGTGGAGAGCAACACAAAGAGTTGGAATCAGCAGGCACAATTGTTTCAAAGAAAACAATAAGAAATGCAGTCAACCACCATGGCCTGTATGCACGCTCACTACACAAGACTTTGTTGCTAAAGAAAAAGCATGTTGGAGCAAGTTTAAAGTTTGCTGAAAAGCTCAAAAGGCACCGCATAACATCCCAAAAGTAAATAAGTTTGGAGGTGGGACCATCATGGTGTGGGGCTGTTTTCCAGCATACGACAATGGCATGCTTCATATAATTAAAAGAAGGATAAATGGAAAACATGTACAGAGACATTCTTAATAGAAAACTGCTGCCGTCAGGATGATGAAGACTAAACGAGGATGGATGTTTCACCAAAACAATGATCCCAAACACAGCCGAGGAAACTGTTGGTTTCAGAGAAAGACAATAAAGCTGCTAGAATGGCCCAGTCAATCACCTGCCCTCAGTCCAATTGAAAATCTATGGAAAGAACAAAAGTTCAAAGTTTATAGAAGGGGCTCAAGGAAACTTTCAGGTTGGTGTGTAAGAATGGGCCAAAATCACCCCTGAGCAATGCATGTGAAGAGTTTCTCTATACAGGAGGCATCGCCAAAGGCTTTTGTACGACGTATTAAATACATTTCAGTGTGTTCAATACTGTGTAATTTCTCATTATTACACTTAATTTATGGACATCTATGGTTTGATTTCTTTGCTTGTGTGGATTGAATGGGACATCTGGTGAGAATTTCATCTCAATAGCACATTTTGTATTAACTTGGAAAATTGGTAACACATTTAGTACTTATTTAACCCGCTGTAGGTCTCCTGCAAGAAAATGAGCTGTCAGCTATTTTGATCATTATTTCCGTGCAAAAGTGCCCTTCACTCCTTGGGTCTAGTTTCTCCATTGTGAGTTTGTTTCTTAGTCATTGTTGATATAAGAGTGGAAACAGGAATTCAGGACACTAGAGTCTCACTTTGAGTCGTTCGTGGGCATCATGCGTGTAATTCAACAAACAAACTGTGATGCAGGCTGCCCACTTCATAATTTCAAAGACACGCCCACCCACGCTTTCCTCTAACTTAAAAGGTTCTGTGTAGGAACCCGTGTGGATTGGTATCAGTTTAGTTTAAAGCGTTTTCCAAAACTTTGTGTCCACAGACAACACAGATGGAAGAAGTTTTCTATTTGATTTTCTTTCGGCAGCTTTTTGCATTAAATCACATTTTCTGCTGTCCTGTGTGTGTTGTGTCTGGCCCAAATCTTTAATTTCAATACTGAGATTTTATCTGGTGTGCACTTCATGTTCAGAGCGGAGTCAACAGGGGAATATATAGTCTTATATACCACAGACGCAAATGGGTTTTTTTGAACATGTTAGTTCTGTTTCTGCTTGTTGCACCTCTTTTGTTTGTACTTGATGAGCTGTCTGTTGTGTTTTGGGTTTTTTTGATATGGTTTGAAGGGAGTTTCATCGTGGAACAATCTGATAAGTGGCAGTTATCTTCTTTTTCTCCATTTTTGCACTAGCTCATTCCCTCTTTACTGCCTCTTTGATGATGGCCAGGCTTTTGTTGAGCTCTTACTCCAATTGTCGAGCAATTGGTTCAAAAAAATTAATCTACTTTTGAAAAGAGTGCCAGCCTCACATATCAGATGTGATGTCCCTACTTGAAGGGAGTGAAGGACATATTTGGTTTTGTTTTTCCTTTCCGTTTAGACTTGCTGATGTCTTTTTTTTTTCTATGAACATACTCTTTTACAGTTAATACCTTTTATTATTTCAGTTCTTTATTGAGTCTATGCACTGAAATCCTCCTACAGAACTACAGTAAGCCTTGACCTATCCATTTTGCTAATGCTTTTAGCAGTGTCTTTGTTTTGTCTGGATCTAGTCTTCCGCTTTTAGTCCAGTGCTGGAAATTCTTCTACAAGACTGGCTTTTTCTTTTTTTTTCCTCATCACACATAGACGGATGTGGACTTGCGCACACACACACACTCCCTCACTCAGTGTATTCTATTGCCTTTTGTACCTTATTATTAATATGGCACTATGAATGCTCCTTATTCATGCAGCAGTGGACTGAAAATAGACCAAAGAACTTGGAGTATCAGACTGAGGCCAAGTGTCCCCTAAAAATATCTTGCATATTGTTTACAATTTAGAGATGGCAGTGACCTGCCAAAAGCGTCCACTTTCATGCTCACTGCAAAGCAAACTACTATTTTATATGAGCGTCCGTTTTAGTCGTGGTGGAGGTTGTCAGTTTCCCAGTATACTCTGGTTTGTGGTAATGCGAAGTTTGTGGTTTTGTAAATACAGTGCTGATAAAGTTTGAGGAATGACCTTTAACCACAAGGTTTTGAAGGGAGCTCACTGGACCTGAATTTTGGTCCTGTACTTTTAAAATGTCTAAAAGAATTCAGACTCCTTTTATGTGAGCAACTCGAAGCTTTCTGTTACCTTTGATTTTTGCAAAATTCACTTCAGTCTGACTCGCAGCAAGTGCGTTCAGCTGGAATTTCTCATTTAATTTTTTTAAGGAGATGACTTTATTCCCCAGGAGCAAAACTCAGAGTTCCTTGTCTCTTGCTCAACTGTTATTCCTTGTGTCTATCTCTGAGTGGAATGTGCTTTGGGAAGTTTTCAGCACCTCAGAGACCGAGCAGGAAGGAGGCATACTGACTTCTGCTGCAGAATGCCTCACTCACATCCGCTTGGCTAATGCCTCACAAACAAAGAGTGGTCAGTTTGTGAGGAGTACAAGAATTTTGCACAGTATCCCTCTGGCAGACCCGTGTTATGTGATCATTCCGATTCGAATAAGCTTCGGACTTCCACTGTTACCTTTGACTTGGACTAAAATTTCACTCTCGAGATGCAAATTGTAGTATAAAAAAAATCTTGCTTTTTCTGACTTTGCCTTTTCTTTGAGCTGTGCTACTGTAAGGACATTGTAGCGGTAGCGCAGTGGAAACACTTAGGCAGCGATTTTGGTTGGGAGCCGGGTAGAATCTGTGCCAATTTATCAAGGCCTCCAGCAGAAGGTGGAGCAGGGACAGAGAAAAGAGGGCTGTATGAAGGTGCGAGGTGGGGGTTGGGTGTTTAAATAAAAACTGCCCCCCACGCGCGTGTGTGTGTGCGCGTGTGTGCGCGTGTGTGCGCGTGTGTGTGCGCGTGTGTGTGCGTGTGTGCGCGTGTGTGTGTGTGCGTGTGTGTGTGTGTGTGTGTGTGTGTGTGTGTGTGTGTGTGTGTGTGTATTTTTATTTTTTCAGCTCAAACCTCAATCTCTTGCCATCTTGTTTTCTTTTTTTTTCCCACTTTGTTATTGGTCTCATTGAAATACTTACAGCCCATTTTTAAATCATATTTCCAACATAGCATTTGAATCAGACTCATGTGATCTTTCCATCTGTCACATGAAGGCATCACTGGACTGTAAGGGCTCCTATCTGAACAATACTGTTTGATTCATACTTGTTAAAGTCACTGTTTCTCAACAGGCATGTATGTGTGGGGGCTTGAGAGAGTACTGCACGGACTACATGAAGGTGTCTGATCAGCTGATGAATATTTTTTATAAGGGGATGGCTCATATTGACATTTTACTTCTGGAAAAGCAAGGCTTCATTTTTAATTTCTTTAATACCTGCTTAAGTAAAAATGGCTTCCTTTCCCAGTCAGAAAGTGTGACATCTAGCCAACAAGTCATCTAAGGTCACAGTTGTAGCACTGTGACGACATTCCTGACAGTGACACAAAAATGCAGACAGGGCCGACTCATCAGATCAAAGTGTAAATCCAGTCTGGTGCTATAAATACAAAACATAAACAACTGGACTAAGGTAATAATCACTGCCATCTCTTACTTGTAAACGATATGGGGGTATTTTTAGCAGACACTTGGCCTCGGTCTGATAATCTAAAGTCTTGTGGTTTGTTCTCTAGTTACAAAGTGCTTAAAATGATGTTTTATAATTTATCAGAAATGAACTGCATCATTAACTTTTTGCTGATTACTTTAAAAAATGTAGATAAAACATTTTTGGTTAAGAACTAAACATAAAATTTTAAGATTAACAGGCCACAGCGTCTCAGATACATGTGTATGTGGGTCCTGTATACTGTCACTTAAATTCACATGACTTGGTTTACCTTTCTTTTGCCAGCCTTGGCACAAACATATATGGGCAGTACTTGTGGATGGAAGTCTTGCTGTTCTGCAAGACTTCCACTGGAACAGTGAGGCAAACCTCTCCACCAGTTAGCATCCAGAAAGGGCTGTGCAATGTTTGAGCTGTACGCTGAATATTTCATTTGCTGATGATTACTGCTGAAGCTCCTGCACTCAAAAATCATAACTCCTACCTAATGTCCATATTTTAGCTTATTTTTTTTATTTAATTCAAGTATTACTGGCTAACAGCCAACCTTATGGAGAGCTCAAGGCATGTGTTTTCTGAGATCTGAGATAATCGGAGTGAGGAGAGAATTGCTACCGAAATCTCTTCTTCTGTCTGCAAGCATCTCCTGACTAATCCTCGAGTACAGGAGGAGGAAGATAACCGTGATAGAGCCTGTTTTAAAGGAAACACAAAACAAAACCTCGTGCAAGCTGTATTTAGGATTTTGAGTGAAAAGCCAACATGAGCGAGGGATGAGGAAGGATGGTGAAGGCATGGAGTGCCAGTAGTTATAATAATATAGTATCAGTGTGCTCCTGAAGCTGTGAAACATAATGACTCCCCTTAAACAAGCACATTCCTGCTTAGGAGTGTTACAGCAACTTCAATTAGATTGATTTCCACTGTAATAAAATACATAATTATTTTAACTCCTTTCCCGATTTTACTTCTTCAAGTGGGTGAAAAGGAGCAACGTTGCCAGCGTTAAGGGGGGCCTACCAGTCAAAACTTGGAAAGTAGCCACCACAAAACCTCACATAAAAGCTTGTCTTGGTTATGAATCACAGCTTTAATTAATACGGTTATACCCCAGCTTAGTCTTAGGAATGTTACAGGAGTGTGTGGCTGCTTTAAAAAGACACTCATCCTTTGAGACATTTTGATGGTGGGTTAACTCATTTCCTTCCCAACGTGACATATTTGCTCATGCTCGTGAGGATTTTTTTTGTTTTAAAAAAACCAAAAGTAATCTGCAGGACTGCTTGCATATAGATAAGTCATTAGATTTCACAGCTATTGTGTAGTAAAAGCTACACTTTCAGGAAACTGTGCTACTCTGGGGTGGGTCTATGTTTCTGTTTCCTGTATTTGTGTCTTTTTCGGGTGAGGGTAGACCACCCTAGCAAGGGCTTGAACCACATCTTCCACCTTCGTTCTGTCCACCATGAATGGAGCTTTCTTAACCCAACATGCCAAGAAGCTGAACTAATTTACCACTAGTGACCACAAAAGAAAAGAGCAGCTCTGTTTTAAAGTGTGCGCACTTCTTCAAGAAGCCCTTTGTCCAGAGGCCTATGGTTGAATCCAACACAGGGGAAGACGGTCCCTTCACAGAAAGGTCAGCAAAACTCTTAACTTTGCACTAGATGTGTGTGTTTTTTGGTTAGGTTTCTTTTTGGTCAAATGTAAGACCTCTCTGGAGGGACCGCAAGATCTACTGGCCAACTGACAAGACAAACACAGTCATAAAGCAGCGAGGACGGTTTATTTCTTTTCTGCTGTGGAATGCTCCCCGAAGAGAGGCAAAGACTGCTTTGCTTACTGACTCCACAGTAAAATGCCATTTTGTGGCACAGTTTGGACAACTGGATATATGGTTGCACAAACAACAGATGAATTTGGAGCTTAACAATGCCAAGAGTTTTCAGCAGTGAAAGAAGAAGCAGCTCCAAGGCACTTCCACAGTTAATAGTCAAAAGAATTTAATAATTGATTCCAACATATTTTGGTCATGCTGCGGCCTTCACCAAAGAGACTAAATTGCTCAACACTAAACCAAAATCACGTTCAACAAATGCCTCCTGCTATTAAAACACAAAGTTCACTCTGTTCTCTTTTTAGTTTTCATTATAGATTCTGTGTCACTGTGGCGAACAAAAGCAAGCAAGACGCTATTAATAAGCTTACCCCTCTTTTTTTTTTTTTTTTTTTTTTTTTTTTTTTTTCTTCTTCTTCAGTTGGCTTACACGGACAAACGGATTTATGTCCATATTCATGTATAAGTTGTCGTCTGTGAGGCTGCATGTTGAGCCTCACTTTGGATGAGCTGGAGACCATAATCCCTGTTGAATACTGTAATTTTACCACCATGCCGTCTGACAGCCGGGCAAATTACAGGTCTACCATGTCTGTATCTATAACACCTTGGGTGCTGCAGTGCAGTCACATGACTGTGAGCACGGCGAACAAAACTTGCTGGCCTCTTCCTTCCTGAGGTGATGCCCTTTGGTATGTGGCATGCCTCTGCCAGATTTTAATGAACCTGTGATTTTATTTTATTTTTTTTTTAATTTCTTTTGGTGGTACAGAGCAAGACTTGTTGGTTTTTGATTTAATTGAAGGGTTTTTACATTAAGCCTTAATTAAAATACCCTTCAAGAATTCCTGGGATAGTTTTCAGTTGGTTGCTGCAACTAAAGACATATTTTATCTTTTAAATATACCACACTCTCTCTTCACTTGTGTGCCAAGAATGACTTTGCAAGTGTCTGATTCCGCAGCAAGCCGTCAAAGCTTTCCTCATGCTGAATCTGTCATCTGTACATGCGAAATCTTCCCAAAATGCTTCCAGGCCTACCTGGCAACACTTGTTGATCGCAGATAATGGATTATTTGACTTGATTGCTGTCAAGCTAGTCTGAGCAGTCTCTTACGCAGGTGAATGGAAACATGTGGCGGTAGAGCCAAATGAGGTTACTGATAGGTCAGCCTGGGTAATGATGAACAAAAACATGGTGAGAAAGTGTGTTGCAGAAGCTTACTGCTACTGCAAAGCTACAACATTGCATCTTCAGAAAGAATCGGTTCTATTTGATGATTCAGTGACAGTTAGTTTGGAATAGATTCCATGGGAATTCCAGTCTAAAACATATCCACTTCCAAACATAGCCCTTATTTAGGTTGGGGGCCAAGGTATATTCATAACCGCCAATGTATATTTGGCAACTTATTTTAGCATTTTTACATATTTGAGGGAATTATATGACATCCAAAACTTGTAAACTAGTAGAGAATTCCCACAGTTAGTTTACACCTCGCTCATAGTATCTGATGTGCTCCGATCATCACCCTATTCCCTAAAACTTGAAAACACTAGCATTTGACTCACAGAGGACACTGTGACAGTCTGAAAGTTTAATGGGCTAATGGATAAATTTGCACTTGGAACAGATGCCATGCTACTTTTTATGATTTGTGTCTGTTGTTTGGGGTTTCTGTTAGAATCTTTGACATGAATGAAATTTGCAGCCATCTGTGCAGCTGCAAGAAGCTAGCTGTAACAGCAGTGACAAGTCTCTTAGAGTAGATATCTCATATGGGGTAGACAGGTGCTCTGCCTTGACTCAGCCTCTTGTCACCATCTTAATGAGCTTCTGCCATTCAAAATAATAACTAAGCTCTTTGTGGGTTAGAAGAAAAAAACCTAGTATTTCTACTGTGTTTTGCATAGATTTTTATATGATTGATGTAGTATTCTTTGCACAGGTGGCCTTGTTGTGAATATGTTCCTGTTAACCCAACCCCCAACACATCAGCTCTATTCAGCTGCCCTACAACAGGTTTGACTGGAAACTCTTTCACATCCCGTTTGAAAGTCAGCAGAGGCATGTTTGGGCGGGAGTGTTTTCATGTGCCTCGCCTCAAGCAAACCTAAATTAATTGTTAAGTGTAATCATTTCTGCGTCTCGCCTGGTGGTCGCGTAGCATGGCAACTGTTTGCATCTTTGCGCTGTTAAATCAGCTCCAGATTTGAGCTGAAACCTCTCAGATCTCAGTTCCTCAGTCTGTTCTCACTTGTGAATAAGCCACATTTATCCAAAATAAAACAGAAAGAGTTGTTGCCTTTTGACTGTTAAACTCCAAATTGGAGTCTGTAAACAATCAAACAAAGAATTCAGCAGTATTTTTCAAAGATTGAAGAGTAGCACACTTGCACAGGACTTTAGCTTGCAGACCGTTGGAGCTGACTCTCTTCCACATACTTGTGTTTAGGAGGTTGGCTCTCTCGTGTTTTTTGGAGCTGGGAACGCTGCAGCTGTCGAACAGACGTTTGGTTGAGCGCGGGTTTACTGGAGAGCCTGAGGAGAGGGCAGTGAGGCTTGGGTTTCTGTTTTCTTTATGGATCCAGTGACTTAAGATGGTGTCTCGCGAAAGATCGTGCTGAATCTGAGAAGCTGCCATTCCACAGTCCCAGTTGATGAGCTTAGACCTCAAGTTTTTTTGACAGACATGCGCGCACACACGCTGGCTCATTCGTCATTTGAAAAATTAATCTAGAAAGCAAACAGTCACTCTTTTGTATGCGAGACCCTGTCTCTTGTGGCTGGTATCCAGCTCTGTAACGAGCAGCAGCTGGCTCAGAGGCCTGCACTCAGGAGCTGCATCCCTCACCCTGATGAATGTGTCATTTGTTGCTTGTTTAGCAGTCGCTTTTGTTCTGGGTCTGAACCATCCTCTCTCACACTCACACACTCACACACACACACACACACACACACACACACACACACACACAAATAGAGTGAACACACACAATGCTCAGCTACAGTTTGTGTAACCTACTTAAAATGGTGCAAAATCTAGGCCTTCATGACTGCTGGGTTTTGGAAAGAAAGAAAATGGTTCTTGGAAGGCGTCTGGGTATCTGTAGCCAATGAGAGTTCATGCATTCCTGTGTAGTACTTAATAGTAGTTCCTGTTACACCGCAGTCATCAAATGCAGGTTGGATGACATTCCCCCTGCGGTTGTTTTATTGCTTTATCGGCAGGAGTAGGGCAATAATATTGCCATGACTTCACAGTTGATATCCAGTGAAGTGATGTCTGCTGATGACTTAAGTGGAAACTGTAGTCTATCTTTCAGTATGTGACTGAAGGGAGATGTAATTTTGGTGTTTTGAGCAAAGGCACTTAAGTAGGTCTATTGTTTTATTTCTTGTAGGTTTTTTTTGTCTTATCTGAGCAAGTGCTTTATTTCATGGTGGCTGCAGTCAAATTTCGATCTCCTCCTCCCTCCTCCAGCTTTCCTATTCACTGTATCTTCATAATTGGTGTGTCAGCGACCGTGGAATGTAGAAGAAACTGTTTATCATAAACTACGGCACAGAAGCATTTTTCTTCTGTTCCCCAGAGAAAGTATTCATGATAGAGCAGCATGTCCAGAATTGGGCTGTAATGCATACTGAATGTTTTTCTTAGTCCCACTGTGAATAGAAGAAATCATCATCATGCCAAAAAATTGGTTGCCATACTTTGCTAAAATCAGTGGCTGGGGGGGGGGGGATTATACATATGTATGTATATATATATGTATATATATATATATATATATATATATATATATATATATATATATATATATATATATATATAATATATAATATATATATATATATATATCTCTGAATAGCGTATAATATATATATATATTTTTATATATCCTTATTTTATATATATATTATATATGGCCTCTTTCCCCCTTCCAAACTAGTGGGTTTATATGTTCCAGCTGGATATAAAATATTAGAATGCCTCTGAAAGAAGGATTTTTGGTCCAGAAACTAGTAGGTTTCCTGTTCCAGCTGAGCCCATCACAAAGACATCCGAGCATCAGAAAGGACCCATCACTGACATCCGAGCATCAGAAAGTCGCACCAGACATAAGCTCTCTGTCGTTAGCGAGAGAGACAGAGAGACTGTAAATGTAAATGTGAAACTGTGTGCTTGTGTCAAGTGGAGCACTTGTGATTGTGCACTGGCCTGCAAAGCAGAACAGTAGAAGAGAAAGGAAGCATGTACACCAGTTAGATTAGCTTTCAAGCTGAGGGGAAAAAGGAAAAAGGAAACAAACCCCCCACACACACTGGACACCTGACATGAAACAAGAGGCTAGACAAAATGAGATAAGGATGAGTGAGAGATCCTCTGATGATAACATGATGGGCTGAAATTTGATCTTTGCTGCTTGAAGTTTCAGCCAGGGGAGTTGTGAGCACACAGAGAGAACAGGAATGCGCATTAGGATCATGTGGTGCCTTCAATCAAGTCTGTATCTTTTTGATATAAACCCTGAAGTAACCCCAGAGTCATGATAACAAAGTGCTTTTTTCTGGATGCTTTTTAAATGAGTACTTAGCCAAGGTTTGTAAACAAAGAATGAAATGAATGAAATAAAGACATCACAACGGTTCTAAGTACTCAGAGACGGAAGTGATTTTTACATGGCTACATCACATGCTTGCCATGAATTTGGCTCTTGTAATGTCAGTGATTCCTCCAGGACTGAAGTCGTGGGAGTTGATACAGGAGTTCATGGAGCTGGAGAGAAGAGGCTGAAGGGAGTGTGGAAAATGTGCACAGTTACTGAAAACAGTGGCATACTAGAAGTGGGTTAGGGCCTTTCAGTGGCTATAATGATGGGGAATATTACTTTAAAGCTTGTTAAAATGTAAAGAATTCCCACAACCGCCCCATACATAAACCTGTTTATATGTTCATATTTAATATTTGCAAAATATTTATTTATTTAGTATGGGACTTTATAGTTTTTCCCTTACTCAGGTTTTCATTCTGTCCCAGATTGTAGACTTAATACTACATAATGCTATATGCAGACAAATGTGGGGAGTTCAAGAACTGTGATTGGCTGTTGAGTCTCAGAGAGAGAGAGAGAGAGAGATCTCTACCTCTCTCTTGACTGTAGTTAAGAAACATTCTTAGTTTATTATTCCTCTTTTTCATTTAGATCTACCACAGGCCACCACATCACTAAAGAAATAAAATAATACAGACAGATGTAAAGAACAATGGAACGTGATTTTGTATATTAGATCTCTGGGTGAAATCTTACATAAATCCTATTTTATCCTGTCCTGTGTTAATCCCAGTAACTGTTCCCTCCTTAGCAAGTTGGTCATAAGATGTTTCATGATGTGTAATTAGTGCCTTTTAAAAAGTAAATACAAAGTAAATATTTGTCTTGTATGACAGATTACATTCTTTCATTCAGTTTTATTTATACAGTACTGATTAAAACATTCTTCTCAGTGGGCTTTAGGTTGTAAAGTAAAGACCTTACAATAAAGTGTAACCATTACCCGAAGCGTGAGTGCTTTAATTTCACCAAGTAACCAGTTTTTCACAGGCTGAAATGTGACGAAGGGCCTCAAGGACAGAATAAAAGGGAATTATTGTGAGATACTGTTTGAAGGAACCTGCTTATCTTAAACAAACACAGAAGCCAGCGATAAAGGGAACCTGTTGCTCCTTCTGTTTACCAGGATCTGTTGTCCAAACTGTCAGTGCCTGCTTGGGAATTCTTGTTAAAGTCATCAGGTTTGCTATCTGGCCTGGAAGTGTGTGGTTACCACTGGGCCTATGTGGAATAAGATTTCACTGTCTTTTCTACCCACTCAATAGCAGTCGGATGAACAGAGGACTGCTCCAGGCCTGGTGACAGAATCTGATTCATACTGGGGAGAGATGTTATATAACCAAAGCAATCACATTTCACTATGGAGAATAAAAGTTTTGAACTTTTTAGTAAACCTTTCTAAATGCTCTCTTCTTTTAAGCTGTTTTATCTGAAGATAAAATATCTTTATTTTAATGATTTGATGCTCAGGCTGGCGAAGAAGCACATCAATTTAGGGAGCAAAACACAAAAGCTGCTCCCATAGTAGGAGGCTTGTTAGATGTTGGGGAAAAAACAGTATGTCAACAACACTGAGTGAGCCTCTGCTGACTTTTTTTCCTGTCCTAGTAACCCTGAGAAGCATGGGAACTGTAAATAAAAGTATGCAAAAATGCTCCTACTGCCCTCAAGGCTGCAGACTACACAGACCATGAACAGATTGTTTAAGCATGGAGGAAAGTTCACTTTATGCCCATTAGCAGAGGCCATTTTGGAGCCATTTTTCCACGTCTCGGAGAGGATTTCCCATTAAAGATCATTCATTAAGACCCACTGTGATTATTTTTTCCCCCCAGTAGGATTTCTAAAGGTCAATGTGGGAGCATGTTGCATGATAAGTAAGGCATTGGAGAAATGTTTTACAGACCATTGATGTGTTACAGTCATGCAAATAACGTGTCCCTTGCTCTCTTCCATTTTACAGCAGATATGCTTTAGCTGATTAGTCTCTGCAATTAATGAATGGGCTGAATCACCAATGTAGTGGATTCCAGTGTTGAAATAAATTATGTTTTCTCTCAGGGTGTGAGATTCGTTTCTTAAATGGTTATCTGCATAAGCTTAAGGCTTTCTAGCTTGTTTTTTTTTTTTTTTTATTACGCTGTATTCATTGTTTCAGTCATGTTTATACTTAAATTATTATACATTTTTACCTAATGCTGGCACTCTCTAAGCTGAAATAGCTGTTTTAGCCAATACACTAAAGCCACTAATTGACATGATTTTGTTTTCGTTGGTATTTTATAGGCTAAGCTGAGAGTGGACACCCACTGATTGTGTCTGTTTCCAGCAGTTAGAGGGGTTATGCTCTCAATTCCTCTGAAAGGATTTTCTTTAACAACCTGGCTTTACTATTAATTATCTTAAGAACCTTGGGAAATAAGGTTGGCTTAACCTAATTATCCAAAGGTACATGATCAGTGACTAAGTACAGGGCAGGATCTCAAGGTCAGACATGACCAGTGTGGGGAGAGTAACTCTACTCATCATTAGCAAATTATCCAGCAAAGGTCATACTTGAATTAATCTTTTGGATCTTTTAATATACTGAGTAAGTTATTAGCTCAATTTGCCATCAGTCTCATCTTATGTCCTTCTCTTCTGTTTCAGGATTCCGCAAAATCAGCCTTGATGATCTGCGTAAGGCCTACATCGTCAAGGACGTGCAACAGTACATCCTTCACAGGCTGGATCAGGAGGAGGCCCTGAGGCAGCATCTAACCAAGGAGACAGCTGAGATGCTTAACCAACTTCACATCAAGAGCAGTGGTTGTTTCCTTTACCTGGAACGTGTCCTGGATGGTGTGGTGGAAAACTTTATCATGCTTCGTGAGATCCGCGACATCCCGGGCACTCTTAATGGCCTCTACCTGTGGCTCTGCCAGAGACTGTTTGTCAGAAAACAGTTTGCCAAAGTACAACCAATTCTTAATGTAATCCTTGCAACTTGTAGGCCACTCACAGTCAAAGAACTGTACCATGCAGTCTGGACCAAAAACATGACACTGACCATGGAAGAGTTTCAGAAAAAGATGGACATTCTCTCCAAATTATTGGTCGATGGCCTTGGGAGCACTAAAATACTCTTTCACTACAGTTTTGCAGAGTGGCTACTAGATGTTAAGCACTGCACCCAAAAGTACTTGTGCAATGCAGCAGAGGGACATAGGATGTTGGCAATGAGTTATACTTGCCGGGCAAAGCAGCTCAAGCCGCTTGAGGTGCAGGAATTTGCATTGCATCTTGTGAACTCCAATCTACAAATTGAAGCATTTAATCTGGCTCTTTGGATGGTTTGGAATGGAACTCCTGCTAAAGACTCTTTGAGCACCTCCATACCAAGGGAACAGGAGGTTCTGCAGCTACTGGTCAAAGCTGGTGCACACGTAAACAATGAGGATGATCATGCTTCATGTATTGTACAACAGGCCCTAGAAAGAGAGGACTCGATAAGGACACTACTTGACAATGGGGCATCTGTAAACCAGTGTGACTCTGGTGGAAAAACTCTGCTGAGTAATGCTGCATACAGTGGAAACCTTGATGTTGTCAACTTGCTTATATCTAGAGGGGCAAACATGGAGCTAGAAGATAACAATGGACAGACGGCACTTACCCTTGCTGCAAGGCAGGGCCATACTAAAGTGGTCAACTGCCTTATTGGCTGTGAGGCCAACATAAACCATACAGATCATGATGGGTGGACTGCTCTCCGTTCAGCAGCATGGGGTGGACATTCAGAAGTCGTGTCTGCTCTGCTTTATGCTGGTGCCAAAGTGGACTGTGCTGATGCCGATGGCAGAACTGCTTTAAGAGCCGCTGCTTGGGGAGGTCATGAAGACATTGTGTTGAACCTTCTTCAACATGGGGCCGAGGTCAACAAAGCAGACAATGAAGGAAGAACTGCTCTTATTGCTGCAGCCTATATGGGACACAGAGAAATTGTCGAGCACCTGTTGGACCATGGAGCCGAAGTTAATCATGAAGACGTTGATGGAAGGACTGCCCTTTCAGTCGCTGCGCTCTGTGTTCCTGCAAGTAAAGGCCATGCATCGGTTGTGAGCCTTTTGATCGACAGGGGTGCAGAGGTCGACCACTGTGACAAAGACTGCATGACTCCTCTCCTCGTGGCTGGCTATGAAGGACATGTAGATGTAGTTGACTTGCTTTTAGAAGGTGGGGCTGATGTGGATCATACAGACAACAATGGCCGCACCCCTCTTCTGGCTGCTGCATCAATGGGCCATGCATCTGTAGTCAACACACTACTTTTTTGGGGGGCAGCTGTTGATAGTATTGACAGTGAGGGAAGGACTGTGCTGAGCATTGCATCTGCTCAGGGTAATGTGGAGGTGGTCAGAACTCTGCTGGACAGAGGTCTTGATGAGAATCACAGGGATGATGCAGGCTGGACCCCGCTACACATGGCTTCATTTGAGGGCCACCGGCAAGTTTGCGATGCCCTTATTGAACAAGGTGCTCGTTGCACAGAGGTAGATAATGATGGTCGAATACCGCTGATATTAGCTGCACAAGAGGGACATTATGACTGTGTGCAAATTCTTCTGGAACACAAGTCATGCATTGACCAGAGGGGATATGATGGGAGGAATGCTCTCAGGGTAGCTGCACTAGAAGGTCACAGGGAGATTGTTGAACTGCTGCTGAGCCACGGTGCTGATATAGATTACAAAGATGCAGATGGACGCCCGACGCTTTACATACTAGCACTTGAAAATCAGCTGGCCATGACAGAATATTTCCTTGAAAATAGCGCAAATGTGGAAGCTTGTGACACTGAGGGCAGAACGGCCCTGCATGTATCCTGCTGGCAAGGGCATATTGAAATGGTGAGGCTGCTGATTAACTATCACGCTGATGTGAATGCCTGTGACAATGAAAAAAGATCTGCCCTCCAGTCTGCTGCATGGCAAGGCCATACAAAAGTCGTGCAGTTTTTGATAGAGAATGGCACACATGTAGATCACACATGCAATCAGGGAGCAACGGCACTAGGCATAGCTGCCCAGGAGGGTCACATCGACGTTGTACAAATACTTCTTGAAAACGGTGCTGACCCCAACCACGCTGATCAGTTTGGAAGAACGGCAATGAGAGTAGCAGCAAAAGGTGGCCATTCAATGATTATAAAACTTCTTGAAAAATATGGAGCTACAACTCTAAATGGCTGTAACCCCTCCCCAGTGCATACCATGGAAGAAAAAACACCATTGGCAGTGACTGGTAAAATGCAGTCCCTCACCATCAAATCAAGCAGTTCTGGCAGCACTGGGGCAGGAGATGTGCAGTCATCTGGACGCAGTCTACAGAACGGGCCTGTGCATGCCTTCAGTTCACCGTCAGAATCTCCTGATTCCACTGTAGACAGACAGAAATCCTCCCTGTCAAATAATTCTCTTAAGAGTTCAAAAAACTCCTCTTTGAGAACCACATCATCTACAGCCACAGCACAGACAGTGCCCATTGACAGTTTTCACGGACTGACATTTACAGAACAGATTCAGCAGCACTCACTGCCCCGCAGCCGGAGCAGACAGTCTATTGTATCTCCCTCCTCTACGACAAAGTCCATTAGTCAGCAGCCATCATCTCCATCCAGTGACTTTGACTGGTCTCAGCTGAAATCTGGTCTTAAATCAACAAAGGGAACTAAAACTGGAAATAGCACAGCAAACAGCAAAACAACACTGGGAGACAAGAAGAAAATCAAGAACAGTGGCTCAACCCAAGGTCAGGTTCTGGAGTATGAGATGACCCAGTTTGACAAGAGAATTGCCATTAACAAATCGGTAGCTAACATTGCAGTGAAAGATCCTCATTGTAAGATCATGATTGGTGGTTCAGTTCAGCAGGAAAGGGGACAGTGCCAGGATCAGTTTTTCATACAGCAGCAAAGCTGTTCTGAGAAGAAGAGGAATGGTATAATGACCAACCCCAACTATCATCTACAGGGTAATCAGGTTTTCTTGGGTAGGGTATCAGTTCCACGGACTGTTCAAAACAGGGGCCACCAGGATGTTCTAGAGAACTATCCCATAGGGGAAACGGAGCTAAGCCTTAAACAAGCCCTGAAACTACAGATTGAAGGATCAGACCATGGATTTAACTACAAAAAGGA
Organism: Oreochromis aureus; assembly: GCF_013358895.1. Taxonomy (NCBI): domain Eukaryota; kingdom Metazoa; phylum Chordata; class Actinopteri; order Cichliformes; family Cichlidae; genus Oreochromis; species Oreochromis aureus. Next base: position 25,315,503 of record NC_052943.1, on the reverse strand, counting down.
GACTCCATTATAGCTGGTAAGAGAGATTTTTTTTTTTTTTTTTTTTTTTTTTTTAATATTCCAGCATGTGATTTTAATGTAATACAGCAACCATGTGTTTATATGTTGAAATCAAGAAAGGCGGAGGGCACATAGCAAACAACACATGCTTTTGGCTTGTCTAAGGACTAATAAAGGAGCAAAAATGGGCACATAGATGATACTGGAATGCACTGAATAGAACCAGCATTAGTTGGATTTAATCAGACTTGCATGAAGAAAGCCTCCCAAGCAAAGCATTAACCCAAATCATTCCTGTGCCATTTCAGATGTCTTGAATGCCATTCGTCATGCAGACGGAGGAGGGAATGTGCCAAAGCAACTGTTTTCATCTGCATTTTAAAAAAAACAAAACTTTTTCTTTCTTTTTTTTACTTTTCATCAGTGGGAGACCTCAAAATGTTACCTAGGGAAGATTGTTTTCTGCCTAAGGCTTATGTGAACTGATACTTCAATGTGCCTACATCTGTTACAGCCTTCTCCATGTATCCATGCAAACTATCATCTTAATTTAATGTAATGCTATTTAATAAACAGTGTATGCACTTTTAAGAGTAAAATGACAGACATGCATTTGTTCTAGTCACTCGTATCCCATCCATGTTTTATCTAAGTAACTGTTTGAGAAAACGTACCGATGCTTTTTGCTGTTATTTTGTATTAATGTTTGTTCTACTTTTTAAACACTGACAACAATGTACTGCTGAGTACAATGAAACAAACCAGAGGACATAACAGTAACTGATGCCATGGTATGAAGTAAGCGCATTGATAGTCTGCCTTTCTAGAGACCCCAAATAATCTGTGTTAACCTTGAGCAGCGTGTTAAACTTACTTTGTGTGTGATATGTCAATAGGTATTTTCATCACAAGTATATGAAAGTGTATTTATTTTTTGGGGGGAAAAAAAGCCACTTTTTGTTTTTGCATTACATTCTATCATGGTGCTGTGTTCAGACGTTGCCTGCAGTCATTTTGAACTCCCAATTTGTTGGCTATGTAAGTTTGTGCATTATTAAAATAACTAAGAAAGAGGGAGGTTCATTGAAAATGTAAACAAAAAAATAATAATTTTGTCCCTATGGGATTTTTTTTCTTTTTTTTTTCTTTCTTTTTTTTTGTTTGTTGTTGTGTTGTGCGTCCTGTTTTGTGTGCATTAAAAAAATATTTAAATAATCCATTTTGGTGCTAAAAGCAGCAATTTCAAGTGATTAAAAAATACATTTGTCAGCACAGTTACATGTATAACCTACTGCATCGCAAGAAACAAAATCCAAGCTTTGTTTCCGTATTGTCATGTGGTTCATTTTCAGTTAATTCCTGGCTGGATTTTTCAGGGGCATGACACACAGACTCACAAAGGCTTCAGCCCTTAAGACAACTACTAGCTGTTAGTGACATTGTCTGTAATGCAAAGTTGTAAAGCCAAAGTTGAATGGGCATATTCTGCCCCGCCTCCTCCCTGTGAGACACTGAGGATCAGTTCGACAGGACTTACCCCTGTGGGAGATTGAGGGGAGGAGGTGCTCAGCTGTGACACTGAGGGAACCGAAACATCTGTTTCTTATGAATTCCGTGGAGCTGCGTTAGCGTTTACAGGCTGTGTCATATTTTTTGCAGGCTTTTCATAATGTTAACAGTGAGCTATATATTGCCAAGAACTGGGATCGAGGAGTAGAAGCCTATCGCATGCACGAACACTTATAAGCCCTAGTGAAAGCTCTCAGCTCTTCAGTACTACAGTAGCTCAAATGTATGCCATGAAGGGACGGTAGAAGGATTCTAAGCAGGACCTGGTTTAGAAACAGTGTTGGAAAAACATACTGTATAGTCTTATTAAGCAGTTATCTTGTTTGTCTTGACTGTGTTTTGTCTGCCATCTTTGATTTGACTGTCAGTGATTGGATTGTAAATAGCTTACCATGTACATTCAACTTTCATTTAAAAAGAATTCCTGTATTATATGAAGTGGAATTTTCTGATGTATATTAAAGTGCTTAATAAACATATTTGCTTTACTGCTGAAACAGAAATTTTGCTTGTTTATTTCATTTCACATCCTTTTATAGTAGAAGGGCCAGATAGTTGGGGCCAGTATGCTGACAGAAATGATTGTGTTGGCCGTTAATGGTCCAACACAAGATGGATAATAAAAAGGTCACCAAAGGAAAGAGATTTGATTTATGGGAATGTACCAGAAACTGAAAAAATTTGCACTATGATTATGTTGTTGTATTCTTTCGAAGGCTTTTTTTTCCCCCTCTCTCTGTCTTTCTCTCTCTCTCTGCTGTATTGGGGCTGTGAAACCACAGCATGTGCTGTTAATACCTACTTCACTGTTGGTCATTTGATATAGAGGGCCAAACCAGGACACTGCAGGCATCGCAACACATGGATCAAGCTGAAGTGGAGCAGACAAGTGTGCCAAGTGCTATCACGGCCTCCCCCTCTCCTGCATTTCACTCCGTTCATTCAAGTTAAAAGCAAACTGAAAGAGAGCTCTAACACAAGTAGCTGAAAGATTTGATTAAGAGTGTTTTTATTTAATCTTACGCAATTGCACAATAAAGAAACTCGGTGCTTTTACTGGATTCATTGGCTGTGATTATTGATTATGAATTATCTCCTATTCAAATTCCAAATTGATGCAAAGTGTACAGTGAAAACATTAAGCTGTGTTTCAAAAAGATTTAACTTTGGACCAAAGAGTTAATTCTGAGCAAAGTGGTTCTATTGACTAATTAGGTTTAACTGCCACCACCCAAAATGTCATGAAAAAATGCATCAAATAGCCGTTCAAGTGCCATTTAGACTTTTGGACCTTCAGCACAGGCTTCTCTGTATGTTTTGAGAGGGTGGGTGTTAATGAATAAACCATCTGGTACTGATGTCATGCAGTGTGCACTGTCCAAGCTTGGAGGATCTCCTCATGAACCCTCTGCCAGTGGCCACATCTGGTTGCTCTCCACCCATGCCCTTGTTTTGGATACAGCGCTAACAAGTTCCCTCACAATATACACAACATGGAGACAGTTGTGGCTGGCTTGTTCCAGAGGTATTTTAAACCCAATGGCCTTCAACTAGTGCATGCCTTTGAGAGCCACGTGTGTGCTGAATTCACATTTAAGCAAATGTGATCTCTGTTTAGCACTTTAGCTACAAGCTTTCTTGTTTGGCTTCACAGAAACCTGCGTGTACTTCGATCTAAGTTGGCTCAAGGTGACTGTCGAATCACAAAATGCTGCTAATTCTCGTGTCCTTGTGGGGAACATATTTCCCAGCTTGTCTTGAGATCAGCAATCCTCACAAGAATGCAAACACTAAAAAGATTTCTTCTTGGCAGGTGTGTGTGTGTGTGGCTGGTGTCTTACTTCCAAGTTTCTCTGTGATCACATATGTTGAGCTTTAATCTGTCGTTAGCTTCATAGCATAATTGCCTAAGTCATGTTTTTGTGTTAGGCACTTAGGCACTTATGCTATGAAGCTAACGCTGTGTATTTTCCAACTTCTGCATACAATTTTCAAAAATATACACTTTGAAGAGGGTTTTTGAGATAAAGTCTTTTCAGTTGTTCAAAGCTTAGTGAGACAAAACGAATAAAGGTTGGATTTTTAGATGTATTCTCAATTATGAGACGTTAACATGAGCAAAGCTTTGCTGGAAAATAAAATACTGTATGCATTCAACAAATCGTCTTTTTGTGCAGAGATGAATGAGTATGTGCCAGATTTTGCTTTGTGGATTACATTACTAATTACATGCAATTTGTAAACATCACCACACAGTCATTCTTACTAATCAATTTACTTGAGTAAACACATCGAAGAATTTGTGTTGACTCTTGGACAGACTGTGTAAGTACAAACCTATATTTGAACAATTGAAATCAGACTTCGAGTGCAACTCTACATCATGTCAGACCAGTTTTATTCTCTAAATGTTAACTGTTGTTCTGGGAAACTGGCATCTGTACAAGTATAAATAGTCGGCGTCTTGGGATGAGTGCCAGAAATGATTTGGTGAAGAAGCAGCCAAGTGGCAGACTTGTGGAGAAATTTTACAATGGGGTATTTAAATATGTCCGTCCAGTTTTATAATGACACAAGTGCAGCCATGCAGAGCCCTTCATCTCAGTGGCGTTCAAATTAGATTGACTGGAACTACTAGCCTGCGAGCCTTGTTAAAACTGTGACCTGAAATAAAGGTGATTTTTCTCCAAACCCACAGCACACAGCAAAGAGGAAATGGCTTCAATTTGGTTAGAGAGAGAGACTTTAAATGCATTAACTGCTACATTTATGTGTTATGTTGTTCTGAAGAAGTTTGCGTAGATCTTGTTCTTTACATACAATATTTTTAATCTTAGCTTATCTGGGAATGATTTTTATGCGACACACAATTAATAATTAACTGATTCATATTAATAATTATTATTATTTATTTTTACAAAATCCTGCTTGAAAATGAATTTTTTTGTTTGTTTAAAACAATTGTCCCTCAAAGTGACACTATACAAAGAAAAAAACTTAAAATCTTACACTCAGTGTTCTATAGTTAACTTGTTTTTTGAGCTGCATCCCCACAGGAGGTAATTTGCTCTACGAATTGCTTTGAAGCTGACCTCTGATAGCTAGTCTAGATAACCCCTTAATGGATTTACTATCCTGTCATATGTTAGTCACCGCTATCACTTGTTATCCTGCGCTCTCATTGGTTGTCACTTTAATCACTGACAGACCACAGTACGTCAGGCTGAAGGACATCATGTCTGACACTGTGGTCAGCAGCACAGGAGCACCACAGGGAACTGTGCTGTCCCCTCTTCTCTTCACCCTGTACACCTCTGACTTCTGCTACAACTCTGAATTATGCCATATTCAGAAGTTTGCAGATGACACGGCCATCATGGGGTGTATCTGGGATGATCAGGAAGAGGAGTACAGAAGTCTGGTGAGGAACTTCGTCACATGGAGTCACACAAACCACCTGCAACTCAACACCTCAAAGACCAAGGAACTGGTTGTGGACTTCAGGAGGTCCAGAGAAGGTCCACTGCCGGTTCAGATAGAGGGAGAGGAGGTGGAGGTGGTCAACAAGTACCTCAGGCTGTGGGTGGACAACAAACTGGACTGGTCATGCAACACAGAGCACCTGTATAAAAAAGCCCAAAGCCGACTGTACTTCCTCAGGAGGTTGAGGTCTTTTAACATCTGCAGGAAGCTCCTGAGGATGTTTTACCAGTCAGTGGTTGCTGGAATACTTTTCTATGCTGTAGTGTGCTGGGGGAGCAGCACAGCAAAGAAGGACTCATCCAGGCTGGAAAAACTGATCAGGAAGACTGGCTCTGTGGTCGGCATGAAGCTGGACACTCTGGTGTCAGTGGCAGAGAGAAGGACACTAAAAAAATTGCTGGAAATTATGGACAATGCTGGGCATCCTCTGCACATGGCCATAAACAACCAGAGGAGTCTGTTCAGTGACAGGTTGCTTCTCCCCAAGACAAGAACCAACAGACTTAAAAACTCCTTTGTCCCACACGCCATCAGACTGTTTAACTCCTCTCTGGAGGGGAGAGGGAGGGGAAACAGGAGGACAAAGGAGGGCGGGACAACTAAGCTGTAGTGCCTCTTCACTTCACTGTGCAATACTTTTTGTTAATAGTAAACGGTGCAATAGACTTCAATACTTGAAATGTGCAATTCCCTTGTATTCTTATTCCTATTTATTCTATTTATCCCTTTCATATATTTTATTTACAGTTAAGCCCAAAATTATTCATACCCTATGCAAAAATTGCTAATTTCATATTTTTGTCTATGAAAAGATGGACTGAGAAAACTTTGGTTTCAATCCATTTTAGTTATGGCAGATTACAAACCAATACATCAAATCTGGTTTCTTTGCTGTTGACTTAAAGGTTACATAATCAACATTTTAGGTTTTTATGCATGTCCATAATTATTCATACCCTGTATGATCATAGAATGATCATGGAGTTTAAGCTATTGTTGGGTGTCAAAAGTAGGGGTCATCATTATTAATGCCAAACCTTAACCCACTACCCTTATGCAATCCCTTTTGCACCCTGTTATGTCATAAACTGAAATAAATTCAGTGACTGTGTGCATTCATTCTCACTTCATGGTCAACAGTCAAACCATTGACATGGCGAAGAAGAAGGAACTGAGTGAAGACCTTCGGTCGCGCATTGTGAATGCACACAAGGATGGTAAAGGCTATAAAGCTATAGGAAAGCAATTTCAAGTGCCAGTGGCTTTCAGAGCATTATCACCAAGTTCAAGAAGTTCCACACTGTAGAGAATCTCAAGGGCGTGGCGAAACCAAAGTTGACATCAAGATTGTCAAGAAAAGTTGTGAGACAGGTCAGCAATAATCCTCGGATCACCACCAAAGCTATCCTGAAAACTTAAGTGACTCTATCAAGGCAGACACTCCAACGCACATTGCACAATGAGGGCCTCCGTGGATGCCGGCCAAGGAAGACTCCACTCCTCCAGCCTAGGCATGTAAAAGCCAGACTAGCCTTTGCAAAAGCACATATCGACAAGGATGCAAGCTTTTGGTTGTCGATGCTGTGGTCTGATGAGACAAAATGGAGCTTTTTGGCCACAGGGATGTGGCCTTCGCTTTGAGAAGGAAAGGTGAAGCGTTCAACCAAGAACACAGTCCCAACAGTCAAGCATGGTGGTGGAAGCATTATGCTTTGGGATGTTTCTCTGCCAGTGGGCCTGGCAATCTAATCAAAGTGAATGGCATCATGAAAAGGGAACAGTACATGGAGATATTGGAGGAAAACATCAAGCAGTCAGCAGAAAAACTTGATCTGGGGCAGCAGTGGATCTTCCAGCAGGACAATGATCCTAAGCACACAGCGAAAAGTAGTCAAGAAATGGTTAAAGGACAATAATGTGACTGTTTTGGAGTGGCCAAGCCAGAGCCCAGACCTGAACCCGATCAAAAATCTGTGGAGGGAGCTTAAGACACGAGTTTCAGCAAGAAGACCTTCTAACCTCAATGACTTGGAGACCTTTGCAAAAGAGGAATGGGCAAAATCCCTGCTGAAGTCTGCAGAAACCTGATCAGCAACTACCGAAAGCGTTTGCAAGCTGTCATTGCAAACAAAGGCTATGCAACTGACTATTAATCATGGGGTATGAATAATTATGGACATGCATAAAAACCTAAAATGTTGATTATGTAACCTTTAAGTCAACAGCAAAGAAACCAGATTTGGTGTATTGGTTTGTAATCTGCCATAACTAAAATGGATTGAAACCAAAGTTTTCTCAGTCCTTCTTTTCACAGACAAAAATATGGAATTAGCAATTTTTGCATAGGGTATGAATAATTTTGGGCTTAACTGTATATATGTTTGTATTTATATATGTGTATATATATAATATTCTGCTCACGTTCTGTAACTTCTGTCGGTGCTATGCTTTTGGAAACCGAATTTCCCAGAGGAACCTACCCGAGGGATTAATAAAGTTTTATCTTATCTTATCTCTTATCTTATTGTGGCGAGCTCAGACAAGGAGGAGACAGAGGTTTCATTCGGTCTTGCTTCCCTCCGCACAGCCGTTTATTTTGATTTAACGGGAGAACAGCTGCCGCTAGCTGCTCAGCAGCACTAGCACAACAACAACAAAACAAAAGGCGCTCTCTCACCCAGAAAAACACACAGTCGCCGAGAGAGCGCGTCACCTGTCACCATGGCAACAAAACATAACTGTCAGAACAAACCCCGAACAGCCCTGGCCTGCTACATAGCCCCCACCTAAGGGGTCAGTCGTCCCCGACAACCCCATTACCCCACACGAAGTCCTGCAAATGTCCAGGTGTCTTCCTCTGGCGCACCGGCCGATCTCCACCGGCGGGGGAAAAACCACTCGGATCAGAACATGGGGTGCCACCAGCATCCCCTGCCCCGGCGTCTGTCCTGGTGCAACACCACCATGCGCCCCAGGCCCGGCATGCGGATACGGTACACCACTTCTGTTAGCCGCTCCACGACCTCCGCCGGCCCTTGCCAGTGACTGCAGAATTTGGGGGACACTCCTCTCTTGCGAACCGGGCAGTACACCCAAACCTTGTCGCCAGGCACGAACCCCCAGCACTTGGTGTCATAGGCTCTTTTTTGTCGTACTCCCGCGCTGGCCTGGGCCTGGCGGGTGTAGTCGTGAACCACCTGCAGCCACTCCCTCAGCCTCCTGTAGTAGTCCATCTCTGGCCCACCGTCAATCTCCGGCTCGGGGGGGGACCCGAACACCAGATCCACAGGCGTCCGGAGCTCCCGCCCAAACATCAAAGCGGCAGGTGTGCACTGGCTGGACTCCTGGACTGCAGTCCGATACGATCAAAGGACCAGGGGCAGATGTCGGTCCCAATCCCGCTGGTGACGGCTGATGAGAATGGCAAGCTGGGTGGCCAGCGTGCGGTTAAAGCGCTCGACCAAGCCGTCGCTTTGCGGGTGGAGTGGTGTGGTTCTCGTCTTCTCCACCCCCAGCCGCCGGCAGATCTCCCCGAAAACCTTTGATTCGAAGTTACGCCCCTGGTCACTGTGGAGCTCAGCCGGGACCCCAAAACGGGTGAACATCTCCTCCACCAGCTTCTCCGCCGTCGTCGTTGCACTCTGGTCCGGCACCGCGTAGGCTTCCGGCCACTTTGTGAAATAGTCCATAGCCACCAACACATACCGGTTCCCTGACTCCGTAACAGGGAAAGGCCCTAGGACGTCCACTCCCACTCGCTCCATCGGGGGCCCCACCAGGTACTGCTGAAGGGAGGCAGTGGAGCGTTGAGTCGGGCCCTTCTGTGCCGTGCAGGTGTCACAGCAGTGCACGTGAAGTTCCACATCCCGTCGACAGCCAGGCCAGTAGAACCGTCCCCTGAGGCGGCGGAGAGTTTTGGCATTCCCATAGTGGCCGGCCCCCACCGAGCCGTGGACAAGCTTGAGCACCTGCGACCGCAGCGACCGAGGCACCAACAGCTGCAGGAGATCTCTGCCCTGACCGGGGGCCCGCCATCTCCGGTACAGGAGGCCGTCGTGGGTCTCCAGGTTGTTGTACTGGGAGTAGTAGGCCTTCACTTCGGGCTCCTGTCCCGACACCCCCGTCCAGTCTGGGCGTTGCGCCGCCTCCTGCCAGGCCCCCACCTGAACCAACGTTGCGTCGGCCTCCTGCTCCCGCTTCAGCTGCTGCGTGGTCAATGGGAGCCATCCCCCTCCGCTGGCTGTGGCCTGAGCAGTAGCCACCCCCAGCGCCTCCTGAGCCCGCTCCTCCTGTCGCAGACAGTAGCGGCACTCGACGGCCATGCAGGGCCGTCTGGAGAGGGCATCAGCGTTGCCATGCTGTCGACCTGCCCGATGCTGGATCTCGAAGTTGTAGCCCTGAAGGACCTCCAGCCAGCGGGCCACCTGACCTTCTGGGTGTTTGAAGTTCAGGAGCCAAGTCAGAGATGCATGGTCAGTGCGCAGGAGGAACCGGCAGCCGTGCAGGTATGGCCGGAAGTGCCGCACCGCTAGCACTACGGCCAGCAGCTCCCGCCGGGTCACGCAGTAGTTCCTCTCGGCTCGCCCCAGAGCACAGCTGAAGTATGCCACCACTCCGGCCTCGTCCTGCTGGGAAAGGACCGCCCCGACTCCTACATTGCTAGCGTCAGTGTCCACAATGAAAGGTTGCCGGGCGTCGGGGTAGGCCAGGACTGGGGCTCTGGTGAGGGCCTCCTTCAGCTGTGCAAAAGCCACAGCGCAGGCATCACCCCAGCCAAACGGCTGGCCCTTGTCAGTCAGGCGGTGGAGGGGGCTGGCTATCGTCGCGAACCCCTTGATGAACCGACGGTAGTAGGAGGCTAGGCCCAGGAAGCTCCACAGTTCTTTGACGTTCGAGGGAGTCGGCCAGTCCCGGACCGCAGCCACCTTTGCGGGATCAGTGGCGATACCTTGAGCGCTGATCACATCGCCTAAGAACGTAGTCTCTCTCGCCAACAGCCGGCACTTCGCAGGGTTGAGCCGCAGCCCAGCTCGACGGATGGCACTGAAGACCTCGCTCAGGTGAGACAGTGCACTGTCGAAGTCGCCACCGTGCACCAACAGGTCATCCAGGTACACAACACAGCGGCTACGAGGGATGTTCACGAGCACCCTCTCCATCAGCCTCTCAAACATCGCTGGTGCATTGCAGAGCCCAAATGGCATGACCCTGAACTGCCACAGCCCCTGTCCAATGGTGAATGCAGTCTTAGGCCTTGCTTCGGGGGCTAGCTCCACCTGCCAGTAACCGCTGCGTAGGTCGAGGGAGCTGAACCAGCTGGAGCCGGTGACGTAATCTAGGGCCTCGTCGATCCGTGGGCGCGGCACGAGTCCTTCTTGGTGACTGCATTGAGACGGCAAAAGTCCACGCAGAACCTCGGGCTGCCATCCTTCTTCCCCACCAGGACCACGGGTGCTGCCCATGGACTGTTGGACGGCTCGATCACCCCAGCCGCAGCCATCTCACGGATCTTTTCCTCCGCCACCTGCCGTTTTGAGAGGGGCAGCCGGTGTGGGCGCAGACGGATGGGTTGAGCAGAGCCGGTGTCGATGGTGTGCTGGACCAGCCCCGTCTGCCTGCAGTCTTTGTCACTGGCGGCAAAGATGTCCACCTTCTCGTCCAGGAGGCACCTCAACCGCTGGCGCTGATCAACGTTGAGACCTACGCTGCTGCGCTGCCACAGGTCACCAACAGCCTCGGTTGTCTCGGTCGAGGGAGATTTGTCGGGCTGAGAGGCCGGGGCTGAGGTGAGTAGAGATGACCTGGAGCCACCGGCACCCGAAATCTGCTGAGCGGCAGCTGCCCGACGCCTGTCTCGTCTGGCTCTGGTCTCCTCCGCTCCCTGCTTTTGACCGCACTGGAGGGCAAGAGTCTCTGTGCCAAGAGTGATAGCCCGCTTTGCGGTGTCGACGCAGGCCCCCCAGCTTGTCAGCAGATCAAGGCCGATGATGTACTGGACTTGAATGTCAGCAAGCCAGAAGTCGTCACCAGCTCCAGATCCTTCACTCGGATCTGCAACGGTTTCTTCCCCCGCATATCAGTTCTCTCCCCCGTCACTGTCATCAGCTGGGTGTCGGTGGGCGACCAACCCTTCACCAATGGCCCGGACATTCCAGGGAGCACGCCAGGTCGTACTAGGGAAATGGTAGACCCCGTGTCCACCAGGGCCCGCCATGGCTGGTCCTCAACACAGCAGCTCAGGTAGAGTCCCTTGAGGTGCCCAACTCGGCCCACCACCGTGTATCGTCCTTGGAGGGGGACAGGACGCTGGAGCGGTGGTCCCCTCGCTACACCGCTCCCACCCCGTTCCCTGAGGCTGCGTAGTTCTGGCCGTCGGGGCAGGTGCTGGGCACATGGCCAAGCTCATCACACTGGTAACAGCGGTCGGTCGGTCGACAAGGACGCCTCTGGGGCACTGAGGGCTGCAGCTGGCATATCTCCGCGACCTCCCCCTCCCCGTCGCAGTCTGCGACTCTGATTTGGGGGTAGTTTGGGGGGGGCACCTGCTGGTTAGGTTGCGAGGTGAGCACCAGCTCGGCCCTTTCAGCCTCAAGGAGCGCCTCACGGAGAGTTTGAGGCATGGCCAGGCGGACGTGTTGGCGTAGTCGCTCTGGAAAAAGTCCTCGCAGAAAAGCATGCAGGCTAAGCTCCTCACGGGCTGCTGCTGGGAACTCCGGGTAGCCACGAAGAGCATACAGCAACACGTCCGCTGCAAAGGTGCCCAGGCTCTCCCCCGGCCGACGGCTCCGGTTGGTCAGCTGCTCTCTGCTCTGATCAGTGGAGTGCCGCTGCCCGAATCGCCTCTCGAGTGCCACGGTGAGGGCCTGGAGCTCATGCTGCTCTGCCGGGGCTAGGTCAAGGAGTACCTGCAGTGCATCTCCCTCCAATGCTAGCACTAGGTGTGTAGCAGCCTCCTCCTCGCTCCAGCCACTATGCCTTGCGGCTAGCCGAACTTGTGAGAGGTAGGGCTCTAGCGGGGTTAGCCCGTTGTATTTCGGTACCTTAGCTGGCGTTGTAGGCATAACTGCTCGCGGTTGGGGGCTCGGTGTGTCGGTCGACAGAGGCAGCCCATGAAGCATTGCCCTAGCGTCTGTCGCGACGGGCCGCCGCCGCGGTGCGCTTGCGCCGTCGGGACCCGTCGGGGGACTTACATGGCCACTCGCTTCCTCTCTCTTCAATCGCCAGCTTCCCAAGCAGCGGATGCTCTCCTCGACAGCTTGCTCCAGCCTCCGAATGTCTCTCTCCATTACGGCAAGGGTGAGCTATCCCACTTCTGACACCAATGTGGCGAGCTCAGACAAGGAGGAGACAGAGGTTTCGTTCGGTCTTGCTTCCCGCCGTGTTAGCCAGGAAGCACAGCCGTTTATTTTGATTTAACGGGAGAACAGCTGCCGCTAGCAAACTGCTCAGCAGCACTAGCACAACAAAAACAAAACAAAAGGCGCTCTCTCACCCGGAAAAACACACAGTCGCCAAGAGAGCGCATCACCTGTCACCATGGCAACAAAACATAACTGTCAGAACAAACCCCGAACAGCCCTGGCCCGCTACATTATCTTAATCGCTTGCCTCAAAAGTGAGTTCGTCTTAGGACCTGCCCACTTCCTGTCACCAGCTATTTTATTGCAGGTTTTGTGCCAAAAAGTGATTGTAGATGTTTCTATGTCAGTTTTCTTTTAATATTACGTATAATATAATTACTTATATTGGTAAACAGGCTGCAATCAACAGGATTTGCTTATAAAATAAATAAATGACCAATTTTGCAAGAAACCTCATGACTGCATTATTGTACCTACACTATGCTCTACATTACAATCATGTGACGTAGCAAGAATTTACAAAAAAAATAAAAAAATCAGTGCAGGTCAAAGTTTAGTTTCGGTCAGTTGCAGACCAAAGAATAGCAACATACACATGGGCACTAGATAATGAAACCCTTGTGCAAATGTGCGCATTAGCTCCCACTCTTCGTGGCTGAAGTGACACATAAACTGAGTTAGCCAGATCAAATGGGTATCTTTTTTTGGCAGGGAAACACTAGCTCTAATCCCACAATTTATCACATGAACAAACCTACATGTTATTGCCAGCAGTGGCTATGGAAACAAAAATAGGGAATGTCATGATAAATAGACCATAACTTGGGAAAGCAGATTCTTCTTGATTTAATTAACATTGCATATTGTAAAAATGGCAAATTAATACTGTGCTACAAACACCAAAAACACATCCGAACCCATCCTTTAATGGCTAGTTGCTGGCAGCCATGTATGCAATGGAAACTCAACAACAGGCTGTGTAAGCCTATTTCACACTCCTCTTTCCTACAAACATCACGTGATCAGCCATAATTCATAGAAGCACACTTAAATTTGCAAGATTTTTAGCTCCAACAACCCCACAAGTGGGTTTGAAAGACAGACATCTCTAAACCCCCAAAAGTAGTATTTGAGCCAGAGATATGGATCTAAAATCCCATCATCCTGCTGCACGTACATTATGATCACACTGTGCACTACTATGTTAGTATAAATCTCACTCATACTCCCACAAAGCTAACAAACAGTAATCGCAAAGCTGGTTTCGGACCCTGTTGTGACAAGGAAGCCTGCTGAATTTCATACTGTTTACTGGCAACAGTTCAATCATGAAGAGTTTCAGTTAAAAAAGACCATTCCAGTTTGAATTTGTGTCAGCACAGTCCAGCAGCAGGTGGGCAACGGGTACATTCATCAAGCTTTCACAACCGAGGCATTTAAAACATGCATACAGTATACAGCTCTTAGATCCAGCAAAGCACTAAATGCATTTTTTATGAATGCACGTCTTATACAAGGTACAATTTCAAAATGGTTTTATTTGAAAAAAAATAAGTGTGCTCCTTTATGTGTCACAGCGCAGTTTCAACCGAAAAGTTGAATTCATATTTTAGATAAAAGCCTGCGCTTAAAAACAGGCAGCTTTCAAAGCAGCCTCCGCTCAACAACAATGCAGCACCTCATGGCCAACAAAGCTGCAGAATGAGAGATTACTGACATACTGTATTCCTCTTTGTTGCCTGTTTACATAATCCCCACAGTCTCTCATCAAGGATCGTGGATGAAAAGCTTTCATCAACTCTCGCCGGAAAACCTGTTTTCTTCTTTGAAACTCAACCCACTGGTCCAGCGTGCACACAGGTGTTCCACTTTCACTAAACACTGAACAGGATAAGTAACACACCTGATGGTACAATCTAAAGTTGAAATGTCTGGCTGCGAGGACACAAAAACTCTAAAGAACCTGTCTTTTGAGCTTGGGTGAGTTTACAATAGTGCACCACCATACTAAGCATCATTAATCATTATGGCTGAAGCCAAGGACAATAAATGGACCCAAGCTCTACATAATAAAAAGACTATAGCTTCACAGACCGAGATACTCAGGTATGAGACAAAAGCAGCTGTCTGTTAAGCAGAGAGCTCAGGATTTCACAGCTCCGTGCTCTCTTTCCATCATAGTCACTTTCAGATGCAAACCAAATCTCCAAAATGTCAGCTTTTGAGGAAGTAAGAAAAATGACATTGTTTACATCCATGAAGACGAGACATTTTTGAGAACAGTTGGTGCTTTTGTGAGGGTTTCGTAAACCCAGGAGGTCGGTGAACTTTCCCAGGCCACGCAGGGGCATGTAATGTTACAATTCATCCTTATTGGAGTTAAGAGGTTTGCATCAGGCAGTGGTGATATGTGGGAAAGTGGAATCTGTAAGAAACAGCTGGGAATTGTAAGACCAAAATATCTACCCAGTGACACAGTGAAACAATATATGAAACAATATTTAGTAAAACAAGGCGTCGTTATGAGAGCTACAAAAAAATTACAAAGCAAATAGTGAATACAGTATAAACGTTAAACAATCAAAAGGAAAAGTTGAAAATAAAGCAGGGATTTAAACAAGTATTCAGCTACATTTAGCTTTAGGCTGTGTTTCATTAGTCGAAACTGTGAGAAACCAAGTTTGCCAAGTTCAACAGTTTGCTGATTGTTATTCCATTTCTAAGGGACAAAGAAACTAAAGGCTTATTTTCCAAGGGCAGACTGTGCAGTGCTAAGCAGAATTACATATGATTTTTAGAATAAGGTGCAGTAAATAGGTTTTTCTTAGGAATATTTATAAAGATTGCAGCAAGAAATATGATTTTTTTAGCATATGTTAACAGCAAGATTTTCTATAAAAGGCAGTGCCAATGAGCTGATGCATCATCGTTGTCTACAGTTGTTTCAAATTTTCCACAGTTTATAGTATCCATATGATGAACCCTAACAACTCTGGTGATCCTCTTACTTTTTTTCCTATTTCTTTAGGAAATGAACATTTTTGCTGTTACGTTAGTTACATTAGAGAAAACAGGGTTTGGAGGCTGCAGCATGAAGAAAAGTTTTTGCAATCCTCTTCTTGTTGTGTCTGTCAGTTGCTGTCTTCAATGCAACTTTGGTATTTTAAGATGGCAATAAAATGGGATTCAGTCTGCTATCAGTTTGCATTTGAATGGGGTCAAGTTGACATTTATATGCAATCTGGTTATAATGTGATGATGGTAAACAGGGCTGGACTGTTAATCTGGCATACTGGGCATTTCCCAGGTGGGCCGACATACTTTTGGGCTGATGGGTCAGTAGAAGGGCTGCTGTGCACCGGCCCATTTTCATTACAACCACTATTGCCCAATCAAATCTCTTTAACACAACCGGGTCTTCCCCTATGTTTGATGTGTACTCATGCACCTCGTAGAACAGAGTTTAGTGTGGAAGAAGTGGCGAAAAGGTGGAGCTGCAAAGCTGAGACAGAAAAAGACCCTGATATGTTAGCTGTTGGGGCTGCTGCTGCACCGTCACCTAAAGTATCAGCAACAACTAGTAACAAGCCCTCTGAGTCACAGGAGGCTGCTGGTAGCGCCAGCCGTGGAGAAGCACAGGAGGAAGGACCGCAGTCCCGACAAGAGAGCTAGGAAGAGACACAGGAAGGTGGAATTAACGTGGTAAGAAAAAAGAGGGACATAATTAGGAAGGGAGAGAGTCAAGGATTAAAGTAAAATGAATGGCTGCTTTGATTACGAGTCACTCCTAACAGCTAAAGTGTAATTTGTCACACGCTGTAGTGCAGTGCAACTAAGAACTAACCTAACAACAATTGTACCAACTTGATTAAAAAGAAAAACTGTTTCAATATCAATAATCAAACAAAATGAAACATATACATAATGCATGTATGCATGATATTGGCCAGGGTTGTTTTGTTGTCCCAGTCCAGCCCTGATGGTGATAACTACTTGCAATTAGTCCAGAACCTCATACATTAGAAAGGAATTCTCCCCAAATAGTGAGGTAGATGTAACCAGAGTACAAGCCTTTGGCAACCAATTGAGTTGAGTCCCCTATTGCAAAGAGAAGAACGGAGCTCATCAGTGCAGACTGACTCGGATTGAATGTGTCGACAATCTGTCTGCTTATAAATTTATATAAAGTTTATAAATTAGATGACAATTCTTTGTAGACCTTTGACGATCTATCTGAAAGTATTTGCAGTCAGTCCCAGTCAGACTGTGATTGTTTGGAGATATGATGCCTCCCACCAGAAGTTGAGAGCATTGCACACTGAACCTCTGGGCAACCAGATAGTCCCTACAACCACTGACTCCAAATAAATCCAATGCTGCACCAAGCAAACTCAGATTTTTCCCAGTTACAAGCAGGATGCGGTCCTATTTTTACTCTAAGCCTCTACTGAGCCTGCAGCTGTTGGACAAATCGTTAAGAAAAAACTTGATGTCTTGATAACTTTTTATCTCCTGCCACCAGTAAGTCAAAATTTCTATTTCCATTAAGCATGAACTAGGTGCAGTGTCACAATACTGTGCACATACATCAGTGCTTTCCAATCAGTTCACTGCTGTCTTAATGCCACTGGTGATCGTCTGCCTCATTTAGGCTAACCACAAAGTAAAACTATTTATAGATTTTAATGTCTCAGCAATTATGGGAAAACACTGAAAATTAGTACACGTTCATGCTGATGTCAAAAATGTGGACTATCATTTCATCTGACTCCATCATTAGCTAATAGCTATGGTTTGTTTTCTAATTATGTTAGCTTGCTAGCATGCTAAACTAAGATGATAACTATTATACTTGCCAAACATTAGCATGTCACTGTATGCATGTCTAGCTATCCCCTCTAATTACAACAGCAGTGAAATCTCTAAGAATCTCAAAAGGTGTTTTATCCAGTTCATATAAAGAAAGATACATGAAAAAACAAAAATAAGCATCCATAAATGATAATGTTAATGGAATAAAAGTAGGAGATTTAGAGTTGCTGACATTAAAAAATACCACATAAATTTATGTTAAAAGTCCATTCTAACCAGCATCTCAGTGTCCTACCATATCAAGCACGCAGGCCAATAAACACAGCACGACAATGTTAATCTTTATCTACTCTACAAAAATCACTGACACCATGTGACCCTAAACTAAAGCGCCTTTTTCTTCAGTTTTACAGCAGCTGAACATTACGAGCATAGCACGAATAGAACAATGAGAAGCAGATTTGCTTGAAACACAGCATTTGTCCGTCAAGCTGAGAAAAGTGAGCACCACCTGGGTGTTTTATTGGTACTGAGCTGCTAAATCGGCTTATTATGCAGAGCTATTATCGCCAGGAGTTGAGGAAATTTCACAGTTGGCAAGGGTTCTCTCTTTCTCTCCCTCTGGGTACCTGGCTCTCTCTCTTCTTTGGCTCTGTTTCCTTTATTTTATTATATTTTTTTATTTATTTTGTTGCTGTTTTTGATGCCTTGCTCACTTGCTTTCAGGTTTGAATTTTCTTCTGCCATTCTCTCGCAGACCACTGTGTTTCCCCTACCCCCATCCTTTTGTTTAGCTTTATCTTTCTTAGTCTTGGCCATTCTCCTTTGAGATTTTTCATGTCTTTGCTTGCAATAGCCCCTTTCTCTTGCCTGTCCCTATCTGTATTTTCTTCTTCCTCCTGTCTTTGCCCCATTGCTTTTTCTCATTTTCCTGTCTTGTTTTTGTGCCTACATACAATTTTTCCATTGTTCTTCTTTTTCGTGGCTCACTCTCTCCCCTCGTGTCACTCACTCACGTGCTGTTTATTCTGTTTTTGGTTTTTCTCTCTTTGGCTCTCGTAGACTTTTCTTCTCTCTCTTATTTGTCATGTCCGCCTTCTGTGTCGCTCTTCTTTTCTTTCAGGCAGATTTTTACCCTCCCCTGTCTTTTGCTCTCCCTCCCTCTGTCTCTTCCCTCCGTCCCTCCCTCTCTCTGTTTCTTCCCTCCGTCAGCAGCAAGCAGCCTTCACCACGACTGCTGCAGAGTTCATCTCAGGACAAAAAAACCCCGCTCTGCTGCTGCTGCTGCACATACACACCGTTTGTCGACTGAATCAAAGTCTTGGGTGTAACGGGGCCCGGGGACAGATGGAGAACAGTGACAGTAAAACAAAGACATTCTCTGAGTTTCACTGGTGTATAGGGGAGAAATATTGAAATGACAACACAGGCTAAGACTCTAATGCCACATGATTTCACAAATGGTTCCTGCTCAACCGTGTTTTGCACATCAACACATGAAAAAAAACCTGGCACAGCCGTGGACTCATGGCTTCAATTTTACGATCAGTTTGCTCCCTCTCGCTTTTGCCAGGATTTACATTTGTTTTGTGAAGAGTGCTAGGGAGATTTGACCTGATTTGACTTTTGCTGCAGATGTTAATCAGCTGTCCTAAGACTTTGATGGATAGTGTTTTTCGCGGTGTACACAGCAAAACAAAGGGGAAAAATTAGGAAAGGGATTTTCTTGTTGGCATCTTTGGGACAAACACTCCAATGGTGTGTTTCTGTCATAGCAATGATGCAACAAAATGAATAGAAGTCACTCCGTAGTGGGGATATCTGTTTCTGGAATGGCTATTGTTCTTTGGCCCCAAATGGTAAAACCAGTGATTAGCTATACCAAATCTGTTTCTCTTGGGACAGTAATGAGAGCCAATTCATCGTTTTCCCCAAATTATGATGGAAGTACCTCAATGTCTAGGGATGCATTTACATGAAATATGTTGGAGTAAAGTAGTGAACAATGAATGTCAAGGATTTTGTTACTAATGATCCACCTATGCAGTCTCTCCTCAGAGTTGGTAGGGGTCAAAATAGAGGTAAGAAGAAGAAGAAGGTTTATTAGACTTAATGGACCCAGTGTTCATATGAGAAGTGATGGTTTCCAATGCATTTTAAACATCATCTTTGTTTACACTCAAAACACATTGTTTATGTATGTGTCTAAAGGCTTATTAGTCGATAGCACTGCAACTTTGATCAGATTCAAAATGGAAACCAGAAAGCTGTTGTCCACTGCCTAAACATTCTTCATAAAAATCTCCATAGATTTAAAAAAAAAAAAAAATTAGTACAAAAAGGAAGATTATTTCAAGTCTCCTTTAATGCAACATTTAAACTGGCTATCTTAGCACTGACACTACTGTCTAAGCTTGCCTAATGTTTTGTGGCTAGCTCAAGTTACCAGACGCCTTTACAGCTGTTTACTGTGACAGTGAGATTAAAAACATCATCCAGCAGTTAGAATATTATAGGAAAGTACATCTTGTATCAATAAGCAGTATCAGTACTGACATCAATATTTAAAAAATATTCACAATACCCATCCCTGGTGAAAAGGATCCAAAAATAGCTCCATGTTCTCAAGGTTTTTTATGATTTGACTTGTGGTTTCTGAAAAGCGTGGGTGTTGACTCTTAGTCTTGCATTTATCTCAGATTCATGTTGCTACAGTAAAGTGCCTGCAAACTCTCTGCATCCAAAAGAGTGTCATGGCTAAGTGGCATATGCCTCTGTGCACACACAAACTCTGCATTTTGTTGTATCTGCGTAGATTCTTCTAGAGACACTGTAATACCTGCACTACAAGGGCACCAGCTGGGCATGTTTCCTCCAATCAGACTTGAACATAATATAATAAAAACTACTTGTTCTTGGTGTTCACAGCAGCCTGTGTGTGCAGTACAGTTCAAGCTTTAGTTGTGGTAGCGGCTAGGGTTCTTCCCCTTAGACATTCACTTACCGCCTTCAAATCACTGGCCAAGCTTTTGTGTGTGACACCAGACCTTGAAAGCAACTGCTATTCAGCACAACCAGTGCATGACATTTCAAATCAGGACTGACCTGGCAACCCTGAACTTCCCCTACCATTTCTCTGCCGCTCTCTCCCTCTCCTCATTAGCACGAACCCTATTCAAGGTCATTACCTATGGCACAGAAAGCACACCGTGTCAGATATACATAGTTACATAAATTCTTTATCCCAGGGTTTCTCTGCCACAAAACAAAAACACACACAAAAGGCTTTCTACTTGCTTTTTCTCCCATACACCCTCACATAATGGCACACATATTGCTGATCAGGGCAGATGAGCAGGCAGGAGTCTGACCTCATTAGGAACCATGGCGGTTTGCCAAGAGAGAGTCTGTCGATGAATGACCAAGAAGAACTGGTGCGAGTGCAGGATGGACTCATTTATAGAGCAACAGGAAGAGATCTAAGAGTTTCTCCAGTAAAGCTAATGATAATCTCATATTTCTAAGAATTCTTTCCCTAAAAATTACAGGATGCACAAGGTATTATTTTATCATTTGTACTGCACATATGCCATTTATGTATTCCTTAAAACATATGCAGTTTACCAAAAGCTGATGATGTGATGCATGTTAAAGTGATGAGATTTTTAAAATGGCATTCAAGAGTCACTGACTTTTTATCAAGTATGTCAAAATTTCTGTTTGTCTTGTGAAATTTCATCATCTATGATAGATGATTAAATTTAAGTCAGCCAATGACTTCCATCAGATAGTAAGATAATTATACTAAAAAAAACTTATAGAACTTGGAGTCATTTTTATAGGCTCGGGTATAACTGGAAAAACTACCATAATTTTAAACACCTGAATAAAAATCCTTTGCAGTCAATGACTGCCTGAAGTCTAAAACCCATGGACATCGTGATATGCTATGTTCTCTCCCTCAAGATGCTCTGCTAGGGCTTTACTGCAGTCACCTTCACTTGCTTCTTTTTTGTGAGTCTTAACATTCAAATTTATATTCAATAACTTCTGTTGGAGTGAGATCAGATGACTGCCATCGCCACTGAAGAATATCCCATTTCTCTGACATGGGAAGCTCTTGGGTTGCTTTTGCAGTATGTTTGGATCATTTGCACTGTGAAGTGCAGTCCAGTAAGTTTTGCAGCATTCGGTTGAATCTAAGTAGAGCGTACAGCACTGTACACTTTGTCCTGCTACTTCTATCAGCAGTCACAAAATCAGAAAACATCAGTGATTCAGTACTATTGCCCGCACCACAACACTGTCTCCAGATGACAGAAGTGTCATGTGTAGATGTGCACTTTTCTCTTCTGATCATTTTAGTACATGTTCATCTTAGTTTGATGTAAAAAGATATTATTTCAGACCGACTGAGTCCCATCTAAATCTTTCCTGCCAAAGTCTAATCTAACCTTTCTCTTGAGTGTAGCCAATGGTTTGCACTTTGCACCTTTAACAAGGTGTCTTTAGGCTTTTGACAATGATACATCTATCTCCCAAAGAGTGATACTGACTTTGTTAGAAGTCGTGAAGTTGTTTTTCTTAACCATGAAAATAATTCTGCGATCATGCACGTTAGGACTTTGGTGTTCCTGAATTAGCCATTCTTTGGCCACCCCTAAAGTTTGTTTTTTTTCTCCTGTAATTGCACAAATGCTTCTGTGTGCCCCATATTTAAAATTACAGTGAAAAACTACAAAATACAAATTTAAAACTTTAAATCAACTTTAGATTTTGGGTTTGCCTCATTTGTCAAGAAATCACAAGGGAACAGGCCTCACCTGGCCTAACTGCTAATCTGTTGATTTTTTTTTGTTAATTCATTGTTAATTTTGAGCTTCTATTTATAAAAATGGCTAATGGCCTAAAGATAAAAGTCTGAACTTTAATCACATCTCAACTGATTCAAAGTTATGAATCTAACTGTATGTATCAATGCAATGCATCAAAGAGTTCAGCGACTAAAAAGTAAAATATCTCAATTAATTTAGCCATTCAAAGTATTCATATTTATAACAATACACCTCTCCCAGCACTAATCACTTGGATTGTTACCTAGAAGGATTGTTATGTAGGTTTATCAAGCATTACCTTTGATGTACAGCAATACTGCAAAAATCCTAACACGTTAAAATTATAATGCTACAGTGTCCACCAGAAATTACATCACACGCCAGACAGATTCAACCTTGTGTTCCAGATGAGACTTTCTTTTTTTTTTTTTTTAACATGCAATCTTTTCAAAGAGTGACCAGCTCAATCCAAAGCCTTTATTTTTCCCATCAGACAATAGCTTCCATCCATCATATGACTACTTCCATGACTTTCAACAGGCATGTGTTTGCATTAGTGGCTATGAAAAATCGTTCCTCCATTCCTGCCTACAGTTGGCACTTATGGTTTTCAATAGGAATGAATGGAAAGAAAGTGTTGTGAATTATACATAGTCAAACTCTTACTTTTTCTTTTGGATTTATGACAAAAGGTAACCTCAGCTTCCCTTACTATTCAATATTCAACTAACAATTTATTGGTAGTGGAACAGTTATGGAGAGTGGAAGGCGGACATGCAGCCAAACCTCACAAATGATAGATTGCTTCTGCACTACAAGGATGTATAGGCTTTCCACTGCTGTCAGAATATGTCCAGCTGAATACATTACCAAACGTTATGCTGGAATCACTCAAATCCCAACCAAGGTCCACAGACAGATTAACATATAAATGAAACTACAGGCAAGATCCTGCCCTTCATTTCCTATCTGTTTATGGGAATGATGTGCAGCAAAAGAGTCTTGGAGCAGACAAGTCAGGTGGATGTCAAACCTCTGTATCATTAATAGTATAAAACATTGCCCTTAAACCAGGGAATCCGCCGAATGGATGGCCTGAAATGTTTCCACTTGTAAACTCATGATAGTTGAAATTGCAAAGTACATCAGTCACACAAATAATTTTGTTCCTCACTCATTATTTCTTGTTTTTTCTCCAAGTCCAGAAGAAGAAGAATCTATTTCGCTGCTTTTGCCAAATTATTAAAAAGTACCTCTGAGCTTTTCTCGAGAGAAAACAAACCTAGAATTAATTCTGTGC
This sequence comes from Oreochromis aureus, assembly GCF_013358895.1. Classification (NCBI taxonomy): domain Eukaryota; kingdom Metazoa; phylum Chordata; class Actinopteri; order Cichliformes; family Cichlidae; genus Oreochromis; species Oreochromis aureus. Next base: position 25,292,143 of record NC_052943.1, on the reverse strand, counting down.
GTGGCTTCACCAAATAGCTTGAGGAATAATTTCTCAATATACTCTAAGCTGACACTGTTGGCGGTATTTATTTTATTAAATTCAGTTTTGGCATTCGAGATATTACGCAAGACAAGGAGATAAATTTGCACTGTCTCAAAAAAGTGTCCCATCCACAAAGTTATTTAATAAGTTATTAAATATTAAAATCTATATCTCCTCTTTATGGAAAAAAAATGTCTTCTTTCCAAATGGATTTTCTCAGGGCCCAGAAATAGACAGAAAAAAAATGAGAAAAAATGGATGATTGGTATATTGCTCATTTTAAAAAACATTTTCAACAACTTTTTATATTAAATAAGGGACTGACACTTAACAATGCAAATTAACCCTGATGTGTTTTCCTCCATAGCAGCTTTCAGACTAATAAACCTTTATTCTTCTACAAAAAGCAAATCTTTAACTGGTTTGCTGCAAAGCCTTGCCAAGCCCTCTGTTTGTTGTAGCCTTCAAACATGCAGTGCAGTAAACAACCAGCATATCCAACAAAATCTCTGTATAATTGCATGTTACACTAAAAGAGCTGTTGCTATTTTCATCAGTATACTTGTGTAAGTAAACAGTGTTTAGCAGATCTGCACAGTGCAACAGTGTTGTGTTATGTGTTAAGTAAAATACGGGGTATTCAGCTGATTCTATTCTAATCCACAATCAGGATCACATTATTTACAAAATGTAATAAATACACACTTGTTGGTCTTGTTTGCCTTGCTGCAGACACTGATCGGCATAAGTGATGGTGACAGAAAAAGCACTTAACTGAGTTGAAGGACAGTGTGACCTCACATAAAGGCAGGACAATGAAACACACAAGACAGACAATATAATATAAAATGTGCATTCTAGCAAGTATGCACAAAGTTGCAAGTGCAGACAGCTTAAGCAACTTAAAATGTCTTAAAATGTCAAATTTGTGCACATAAGAGAGTTTCTACTGGGCTGCAAATTAAGTGCCTAAAGCAGCTTGAATTTAACTTCACAACGAGGTGTGTGTCTGTTAATCCGTTACAACTTAAATCACAGGAATGTGCTTTTAAGGCAGTTACACCGTCAGATAAACTGAGCAGACAGGAAAGGTCAAAAACATATAGTTCTAAATCCAGACTAGGAGAAAGCAGTGATGTATAATCACTGAAAACAACTGTAATGTTTTGTTAAAGCCTTGTTGACTGTTGAAATGTCAGTTTATACAAGTGCTGAAACAAGACGAAAAGTCAGTTGATAAGTAAGCGCCCAAGCAGCCGTTTGGAGCGGTGGAATGGGCTGTGTTTATGCCTCCTGACAAGAAACCTCTTGTGGCCATGTGAATAATGACAGCACTCTGGATTTGGAAACAGCACGAGGATTGTCATATAGTTTGAGTTTGAGAGGAGGTTGAGGTGACTGGATAAATGTGTCATTTTTGACACTGAAGACCACATTTTGTGTCCTGTCTTCTATCAACAGTCAGCGTGGATTTTCTTTTTTTGAACCACAAAGGTTTCTTGAGTCTACCCATGACTATTGCACTTCACTAACCATATTCGTGTAACTCACTAAGTGTTTCACTAAGTGCCATGCTTTTTTAAAACCAAAAGTGTTGGCTTAGGTTTTTCTTGCCTCCCACAAACACAAATGTGGAAATACCAAACGTTCATGTGACTTGAACCATGTAAGCATTTCAAATTTGGCTGCGGCACAAAGACACCTGACTTTGGAGAAAGAATCTTGCCTGAAAGTATTTTTACATTTTTACTAGATGTTTTCTTCCCTTTTCACTCAGTGGTTGGTTAGGTTTAGGCGCCAAAACCACTTGATTACCATTAAAATGGACCCTTTCACAAAGTTAACCATAGGTTATAAAGCTTAATTTTCTTGGTTCCCAGCATGCCAAGTTCACCCCAATCTGAAGGTGACAACACCAGCAAACATTTTATGTGCATTTATTTGTATGGCAGCTACATTGTTTTGTGGTGAAGGACAGCCTCAGGAATACTAACGCAATTTACTTCACCTTCCGCAATTCCATGATTTGGTCCTGTTATAGCTATAAACTTGCATAGATAAAATGTAACCCATTTTTTGTGGACTACCATTTCAAAGCCTCCAGTTTAGTATGATGGCCATCGTAATCTTAACTTTTGTAGCCCACAAGTCACAATATTTGAATTGAAGGACTGAGCACCAACCTATTAGATAAAGTTGTAAAACTTTGTAACAAGTTGCATTGATACGGTGCTGTGAAAAAGTCTTTTTTACTGATTTGCATATTTGTCAAACACGTTTCAGATAATCAATCAAATTTTAATACTAGACAGATAACCTGAGTAAATACAAAATGGAGTTTCTTAATAATATTTATATTTATTAATGATAGTCCCCCCCAATAAATAAAATGATAAAATTATTTACTCATGTCTTGTTTGTCCAATACTAACATTTGATGTGTGGAAGGGGGCAAAGACTTTTCACAACACTGAAAACTATCAGTGTATTATATGTACACAGATATCTGTTAATTAGTCCCAAGAAACATAAAAATGTTAGAAATTCACTCATTAAAACTGGGGCACAGACTTGTTAAACAAACTATTAATGCAATTAACCATGCAGTAAGCTATGCTATTTGTTTGATGGGTTCAATAAAGTGTTCCAAAAGGCACCAGCAACACAAGTACAGCCCACACATAATAGTTTTATTATTAGAGTTGTAGTTATAGACACACTGGCTACAACAGAAGGTGAGTAAATAAAACACCTTCACCCTCCTGGCCTTCTAGTGAAGTATGCTTATATTAAATGCTGATAACCACAAAGAAAACCACGTCTTACAGATTTAAAAATCAGGTATAATGCTTTTCCAAAACAGTACAAGACCTTTTATGGGTAAAAGCAATCCTGGCTTATTGTTAATGAGGACTTGATAATAGGTACAGAAAGGACACTGAAAGCCCATTTTGTAATTGTACAGCATGTTTCAATGCCATGCAAATCAAGCAAAGAGCAGAATGACTGAACTGAATGACTCATTACAGCAAGGTAAGGGGCTGCAGAAGGCCCTCAGAGTGCAGACCACCCACTCATATCCCCCATTAAGACAGCCGGCTCTTCTTGCACATTAACACCCCTGCAGAAATTTACTGCTTGGCCTGCACTGAGGGTGAAAAATGGTGAAAGACGAGGATTTTTAATGAGACATGGGTCAATGAAATGTCAGAACTGGACAAAGCACTGAGAAAATGCTTTAGAATGCAACCAAAAATTCAGGCTTTACAACTTCAAAGGGAAATTGTGAACTTGAAATGACAACAAAAAAAGACAACTTTTGTCTTATTGGTAATACTATAACAACACTCTGGCACCTAAAGAAACGACAGATAGATAAATTATCTAGTATTTCAACTGCTGAACAGGTGTACTTCAAAAACAGAAAAATGGTACAAAAAAAGCAATTCATCTGCATCTGTATGAAGCATGTAAAGATTTAGCTGTCGATAGAAAACCCACTGGACCAGGATCGCTCATTCACTCATCTCATTTATTCAACCCAGGGAACTGTGCAGGAGCTTCATGTCTGCCACACAATGTGTCCTTGTGTGATTCATTGCACCTTTACCGCCGCATGTCCTCCTGCCATGAGGGAACTTGGCAGTAGCCTGTGCGAGAGAATATGGGTCACAATGTCCACAGAGATGAGTAGGTTATACTACATCCTTTGAGACACCAAAGACATCCAGCAGGCCTTGTGATACCACAGGAAGCCTTTACTGGACACCCCTGTCCTCAGTGTAGGAGCATCATGTGATCATACAACATGACTTGTGTGTGCTACTGTTGTTTTTCTTGTGTTCGAATTTAAAAAAAAAATATGAAACAGTCACTTAAGTGCTAACTGAATTAGTTGTGCACGAGTTTTATTAGAGGAGCTTTAGTTGTTTAATTTCATTTTGTTTACTTGCCTTTAGCTTGTTTTGCAAAATGGAAATCAAAGTTCTTCACGAGTGATTAACAAATCAGAAATTACTGCAGACTAATGACATGGGAGTAACGTAAAATGACATAAGGATAATGAATCAGCCCAAAATTTAAATAAAAAATGATGAAATAACCTCAAAATAACCTTTAAAACAACAACAACAAAACCAAAACTATCCATCCATCCACATTTATCTGGATCGTGCTTGCAGCAGTTTCTCTCTCCAGCTGCCACCTCTAGCTCTCCCAGAGAGATACTGAGGCATTTCCAAGTCAGTTGAGAGACATAATCTCTCCAGCGTATCCTAAGTCTGCCCCTGGCATCTTCTCCCACTTTGAAATGCCTGAATTCTCTCACCTAGGAGGCATCCAGGAATCATCATAGACAGATAACTGAACCGCCTCAACTGGCTATTTTGTTATGAAGGAGCAGTGACACCTTCCAAATGAGTCCTGAGCTTCTCACCTTATCTTTAAAGTGCTGCATGAGTCTTAAAATACTAACCATTTTTAAAATTGGATTGCATCACACACTGAGGAGAATTCTCCATTTTTCTTCCTGTAGATCTCAGACACGCACATAGTAAAAGCTTAAAAAGCAACAACATAACACACACTAAATGTTATCATTAAGGTCATCATCACAGATGGAGAAAAGCACCTCTTTGAATATTATCATAGAGATGAAGATGTTTAAAATTAAAAGTGCAGTGAAACAAATTTCCTTAATGTTAGCGATACCTGCACTGAGAAAAAACAAAAGCAGTTGACATCCACTGTCCATTTTTGGTGAGAACTATAAGATAAAATCTTAATTGTTAGTAATATCTGTTAAACATCATTTCTTAGCAACATCATTATCTGATGACACCTTTGCAAATTTGATCATCAAACTGCCACCTAGGCTGTCCCTGTACCAAGTGCACTTTTGAACACATAAATATCCATGGGCAAACTGTCGTGGGCACAGAAGTCCAATAATAGAACACAACTCAGGCTGAGACTCTGGGGACTCCAGCAAGGCCAGGTACTCTAGATTGGCGTTCAGTGCATAAGTTCAAATGATGGTCAGGATTGCTTCCTGAACTAAAGGTACTCAGATACCAACTTTTCATCTACTGGGGAAAACCCCCAAGATACAGGCAGTGGGCCAGGGGGACAAAAGTAAACCTACCCCAGCCTGCTGCCTCTAACTGAAGGCAACTCCAGAGTGGAGTAGAGACTGGTTACAGAACCTGAGCTGTGCTTTGAGGTGAGCCTGCCTATATTTAACTGGTACCTCTCAACTTCATGCATTAGGGAGATTGCTCCTCCCTCACCTCTCTGGTGGGGAAGGACACTGTCCCTCCTGTGGGTGGTAGTCCATGTCTCCATGGCCTGAATGGGCTAAGGCTCAGCCACCAGGTGCTCGCCCTTGAGCCTCTCTCTCAGTCTTGGCTCCAGGGTGGGGCCCGCTTGCTTTTGTAATCTTTATAGCTGTGTCCAGAATTGCTCTTAGTCTGGCCCTGCATCCAGGACCTATATGCCTTGGGGGACCATGAGCAAACATAGCCCCTGGTATCACTCAGGCACACAAGCCCCTCTGACATTATAAAGTGGCAATACAACATGTACAATGATTAAAAAAATGACAAAAAAGACCTGAAGGTCAACTTTTAAGCCAGTAATTGGAAGTGTTTGCTCCATTGCTCTGAAGCTAGACATATAAAAACAAAGGAGGTAATGATTTAAATAATATGTAAGCATTCATTTTTCTTCAGCTCATAGATATTACATCACATAATAACTGCAGGCTACATGTACTTGCTGATGAAACTTTGAAGGAAACTGAGGTCTAATAACTTCAAAACATTTGTCATCAAAAAGTCACAATTTGTATGCAGGCATCAAACTTCTAATAAGTTTTACTTCACGGCTGAGGAATTGAAATGAGAGGAATGGATGCACTTGGTGATGGCCTCTAATCTCCAGAATACTAATAAACAAAAAAGAGAGCAATCTGAAGCCTGTAATCAGTTTGCAATCAGGCGGGACTATGAAGTGTGCAAGAACATCTGAAAGTCTCACTCAGAAAATCAGGAGATCAGTTTGCTCTCCGCACGACCAACTGGTACAATGTAACAGATGGTTCAACAGGGAGTTGGAATTGGGACTTACATATTGATTGATGCTGTAATGGATTAACTAGGCACGATCCCAGATGAGTCAAAACCCATATTTTTATTTCAGATTTTTTTTAAGAAGGGTACTATAGTGGAGTCAAAATCTTTGCCAGTCTTTTGCTAAAAGTAATGTAAAAAAGTTGTTGACTAGTGTGACAAGATTTTTAATAACCCATGTTTACACTTCTTGTGCACATAAATTAGCAATCTGTACCATCTGACTACTTATTTAATTGTGTTTATTAAATAATTCCTACACACCATTCACAGAGCAGAACAAAACAGTCTGTTAGCCAAACATCTACATGTGTGTGATTCTAAGTGTCATGATCTGGGGTGTCTGTGATGTGAGGATGCTGTTGTTTCCCACTGTTGTTTCCTGTCTGGAGCCTTCATCCCACCTTGAAGCGGAGTTCTCGAGTTTCTCCAGTTCCCTGCTCTTCGGGTGCATTCGTCATCTAACTCTGTGCCTAGCTGGATTTCCTTGTTTACTGTGTTTCGGGACTCCGTTTCCCCCTCACCGGAGCCATTCCCAGTGAGGTGGGACACTGTGAGCAGGTTCTTCTGCAATGTTCACTATGTTTCGGCCTTTCTGTACGCTCCTTCCCCAATGATGCCTTCTAAGCTCTCTGTTATGGTGAGTTTACTGAGGGGAAGAGCGCTGGCATGGGCTAAGGCTTTTTAAAAATTTTGACCTTTTGCAGCCTGCCCATATGATGCATTTGTGGCAGAGCTGAAAAAGACATTCGCTCACCAAGTGTCTAAAGGGGGAGCAGGAACTCGCGGTGCCCTCGGCCTAACACCACCTTGAAAGTTGACAGCAGATTTGGACCCAGACTAGGTAAGCCCTCCTCAAGACAGCCGCTCAAAATAAAAGGTATGCCGATCATCGTCTTCCTGCACCCAATTACTCACCTGGACAAAAGGTATGGTTGGCAGCAAAGGACATTCCCTTAAAGGTGAAACTTGTACCTTGCTACATTGGACCTTATAAAATAGATACTGTGCTCAGTCATACAGCAGTCAGGTTCAAACTGCTTCCTCTCTGCACATCCATCCAACATTCCATGTCTCCCAGATTAGGCCTGTGCACTCAAGACTGTTGTTTTGTCGCATGAATATGAGAAATGAGAAGATGCAATGTTGAAAGTTTTGTATTGACTGGTCAAGAAATATTTTGACAGGTCATTTAAGGAATGGAGATGTTCCAGGAAGACTACAGAGCAGATTCATGGATGTAGTGAAGGAGGACATGCAAAGCATTGGCATGACAGAGCAGGATCCTAGGGCCAGAATGAAATGGGGGCAGTAATGACAACTCCAAAGGGAGCACTTGAAAGAAGCTACATAGCAAGAGAGGAATACTTATGTTGCTTATCCATTAAATATATAAAAATAAAAACACTACTTTTAGCCACTGCAAAGCTTCCATACTGACTGAAAATTACACTGAAAAGACAAATATGTCACTGGAAACTGACTGGGATGGACAAGACAGCCCTCACATCCAACAAAAATAAAGAATGAACTCAAACAAAATAACAGCTCAATTTGATTGTGATGATTTTAATGATAAAACACTATATTATGATTAATACCAATGGGCTACTGATACAGATATCCCATAAGGTACACTTTATAAACCACTGATCTAAGGAGTAGCTTTTTGTTTGTTTGTTCGTTTTTTCTAACAAAAGAATTGGATGGATAGCAATCCTGTATTTCTCAATATTTTTTCTATTTGATAAATGTTGAGACATTAAGAATTATTAGGGCTGTTATTTACACTGGTGATTAATTATGCATGAACCTTTAACATAAAGTCCTGTGGTGCAGCAACAGCTTCTTTTGAGTCCTGGGGGTTTAATCATTGCCAAACCAATCAATATCCACTCAGCAGCTGTCCAAACAGGTTTTACTGGTTTCCTTTGTAATCACCCCCATCATCCCCCACACCCCACATAAAAAAACCTTTCAATGTGAAATGGAAATTGTGTAGTTCTCTTGAATTTCCTCTTTAAAGAAAAGGAACAAGAAAATACTGCTTTTCATACTGAACAGTGATTATATATCAGATCATACTGAGAGGTTTTGAGTTACAGAAATGGAGGACTGTGAATGTGAACCAGTCACACCCACAGGGAAAAAAATCTGACCTACAAAAATGTATTATTGACATTACCAGCTATCTTAAGGTCCAAATTTGGAACAGTAGTGTGGGCATGACCTGTATTTTTGAGAGTAATGGCTAAAAAGACACACAGTGTGAGTGCAGCACACACATGGCAGGTTAAAGCTGTGTTTGTCATTTAGAATGAAAAAAAGAAACATATGACAACCATAACTACAGTAAAGTGACAGATATGAATATTGTTGATTCTGAGGCAGTGTGTTATTTGCAGCTGTAGTGCATTTTAGTTTTTTGTTTATTCTTTTGTGTTTTTATTCTTTTGGATGAGCACTATTTTCTCTACTGGCCTTGGAAATTGAATTTCCCTCAGGATGATATCTGGCATTGCATCATGCGCTAAGGCCGACTCTGAAAGGAGGAACTGATATGCACACTCCACTGATTATTGATTTCTATTCTGCTGAGTCTTCCCTCAATAGTCCAAGACTTTAGTGTTTTTGCACAGGGAGATTGTCTCCTTCGTTTAGCAGAAGGACAGTGAAATAATCTATAACTTTACACTGAAATGTCAATACTGCATGTCACTGTGCCCAAACGTGTGGATGTATTGTTAAAAGGGAGACATTTAGCACTCAAGTTTATTAGGCTCTAAATCTTTTATTGCTTTATCTGTATTTTTAATGATGCTGCAAATTTTTAACATTTATATCTGTCAATCTCAGTTTAAGTCCCCAAATCTCTAGCTTTAATTACTCACTTTGTCCAAGAACTGCCAACAGTAAGAAATTGCTCTAGGGTGAAAAATGTAATCTAATGGCTTACATGTTTGTGAGAAGAAACTGTTCCATATGACTCTTTGCCAGTGTCATTTCCTCATAGAGTGTGACTGAGGCTGCTGATAACAGGTTCTCCAAAAGGGAACAGCAATCCATTCAGGAAGAAAAGTGTTGCTACAGAGGTAGACCGACAGTTTAATTTTTGCAGTATTGATTGTGTTGTCATGCACATGATAGTATACTTAATATTTACTCTCCTGCAAATATTTGCTAAAGTGCAGCCTGACTACATGAAAGAAGCCGAAGAGTACGCTAATGACAAAATGCTAACACTGACAGCAAATTACTCTGGCTATGACTGAGCTTCTAGGTGCGCCTCGCTCAATTCATCTTTCCCTTTCTATCATTGTCTCGAACTGAAATTCATTAAAAATGGGGGTGGGGATGATGCAGAACAAGGTGGGGGTGAGGATGGGGAACTGGGAACCGAGTGGGGGTGGGGTTCACAGGTGCAGCCAAATTGGGAGGTGCCATTGATAATGGCGTCCTCACATCAATTATGGCCCGGCTGAGTCATGGTGTCCATACATATTTCATGACTATCAGCGGATGCGAGTCAGGCTGCTTAAATCTCTCAACTTCCACCCTTCTATGCGTCTTTCCCCCACCAATCTCCTCCCCCAGGGCTCAGATAAAAGGAAGGCTTGACTTGTTAGCACCCTGCACCAGTTATTTCTGGACATGAAGGTGGGGTGCCACAGCAGGGGGGGCAGACCAGCTTCACCCTGAGCTGCAGGAAGCTCCTACCTCTATTTGTCTTTGTCTGGCAGCCGGTCCCCTGTCTGCAGGGGGATGGAATATGTTAAGCTCTGTCTATGAGAAGACCTACCTGTGATCGTCTCAGCCTTTTGTCTATTTTGCCATTTATGTGAATACATTTTTGATTTTTAAAATTCACCTATCCTTTTTTGCTTTTGTTTGATGTCTAACTCTTGAAGTATATGCATCTATCCCCCATCTCACAGTGATAACCGTTGTTTCTATTTCTTTTCCTTTCATTTCTTCCTAATTATTTCCATGCTTATACAACTGAAACCCTCTCATGCAAACAGCACTGCTGTGGATGGAAGCCATTTTGGTTGAAGGGTGCAAGGACCCTGCAATTATGGTAGTGGGGGTTGGAGGAGTGGAGTGGGTGCTAGAGGCTGTTGGCTAGGAGCCGAATGGTAACGCTTTGTAGTCTGTTTCCAACCAACCATGTGCTGTTCCAGAGGCATGAGAGATTCTACCTACTGAGGTGAACAGTAGACACTGCAAAAAATATGTCAAGGAAGATAAACTATTTTTAATCATATTTAATGCTCTAACCATGAGTATCTATTGTAAAAAAGCAACTGCTCTCTTCATGAAATTTTCATTGTAGCAGTTTAACAGACTGGGTTGCATTTCAGTCGTCAACCCTAATGGCCAGATGTTTCTCTGATTCTATAACAAAGCACAGAAAGAAATTAAATTGCATGTGGCAGTGCTGGACACACTGGAGTTGTCATTATTTTAGAAAAGAAAAGTGTTGATGATATTTAACGAGGCTTGAAGCATGTACTTGCAACACCACTCGTTATAGTTTGTAACAGATTCCAGTTGGTGCACACGCAAAAGAATCTCTTGCCTTTAAAATGCTAAGCTCAGAGTGTGTCCTGATCAAACAGATCAAAGACTCTTCTCAACCTGTAAGGAGACTTTTTAAAGCCCCCTAAATCCTTTTTCTGGTTTTGATAAAGTTTAATGCAAGAAGATAAATTAATTCTTAAGCTTGAAATGTCACCCTGAGAGGCGAGAAAGGAGGCAGTGATGATGGGACGAAGGATGATACTTTTTTCAGCCATGTTGAAAAGAAGAGGTGAACTTGACTTTTGTAGTTTTCTTTTTCTTTGATTTGAAAAAGTGGTAGGGTTTAAAGTGAGTTTTTTGGGAGGATGAAAAGATTTGTTAACTGTCTACCACCCAGACAGAAGATCTGTTCTTTAAAAATGCAATCGTAACTCAGCTGGAGAAATGGGTTAAAATAAGCAGCAATTTAAAAGTGATTTGTCTAGTTATGAAATTGTTCTTTTATTTGTTTTATTTTATTGTTACAATAAGTGATGGAATGAAAGAATTGGTTTTGGTTTCTACATTTCCTGCTGTCCCTAGAATGAGCTTTTATTTTGAAGATCTACAGGAAGTTGTGCATTTACATGTGGCTAAATAAATGGTGTTTCATGTGTCTCGGTAAGCTAAATTACTGTGTTTTAAACAACATATTGCACTTGCATTAATTTTCTTCATGGTTTGCAGATAATTACTTTTGATGATGCCAATCACAGTATTCGATGCATAAATATTATTTTACTACTATGTCTGTCATATCAATAAGAGTTTCCCATGTGTAGTCGTTAGAGTATTTTGTCATTTTTGAAACTTGTAAGCTGTAACGCTCATATTTTAATTTGTCTAATAATTGTATAAATGTGTGTGTATTGCAATGATGTTAGTTAGGCTGAAGTAATTCTAACATCAATTACACTTTAATGGGTTAACTGAAGACTACCACACATTTTCAGGATGTTAAATAGTTGCAACAATGATTCTTTAATTATTGAATTTATGATTCACTTGAATGTTGTACAAGAGAATGTAAAATAAACTGTAAGACTGTAAACCTGCTTGTAAATACAGATCAGGTCTTTTATCGAGCTATGAGCTCCGTGAAGAAATTCCAGTGATTCCACAAGATGGCGAGCCTTCCAGTGTGAACTCCATGATCCAGATCTGCACAATCAGTCTGACCATGAGTGATTTATCTGGCTTCTGGTAGGATTCCATCAGTCATCCTGACTGGTAACAGTGAACAGACAAAAAGAGTGCACTCCAAACTGTGACTACACGAGGCGTGAAACTACCGTAGACTGCAAACTCTATAGACTTGTGAATTTGCAGACTTTACTTTTTTATTTGTATTTTTTGCAGCCCCTTTGTTGCCTGACCGACAGATCGTTCCCTCATCCCGTCTGTTCTCTCACTTAACTGACCATCGACTCTATATAAGTCTGAAAAAAAAAACCCTGATGGAGAAGGTTGTAACCTAACCAAACTGACTCTTGGCTGGGGGTTTGAATGACCCTGCATTCACTTTTGAGTTTTGCTGTTATTTGCTTGTTTAGGCAACAAGACTACTGTTCGGATTAAGAAAACTTGGTTTGGATTTAAATATATATTTTTTCACAGTTTACAAATATTTAAAAACATAATTTTCTAGGTTTTCAGGTAGACAGACTTTACCCAATTAAAAGACAATGACACTGGGCCTTTGTCCCTAGCACAACAACTGGACTAACATTTTGACTCTAGGTGGTCCATTGCTGGTAGTTGGTGTATTTTGATTAGCAGTTGCTGTGTATTGCGACGAGGTGGTGACCCCTTCTTTTATATTGGGTTGAGCTACAGTTGAGAGTTTTACTCAGACACTGAGGAAGTCTTTCAACAGGCCTGGCATGGTTGATGTAAAGTCCTGTAGAACATAGTACTAGTGTGGAAGTCTCCATTACAAAGTCTGACAAATTTGTCAGCAAACAAGCTATTCAGGTTCTCCAACTGGTTAAGCTGGGTGTGTTTCTAGTTTTGTTTGTTTTTTGAATCAGCAGAGGGTTTGCAGTGTACAGAGCAGTATAATCTTTTTAATGTAAAATCTAACATTTACGTTCAAGTTATTTTGGTTCTGTTCTCCACTGTGTGTTCTAAAACAGCTGATTATTGCACTACAAATGCAGTTCTTGAGCAAGCTTTAGTTGTGGAGAATAAAAGAAAAACACAGCTTGATAGAGAAGATGTTGAATGTAGGGTTGAGTGATAATTCTGTGCATATTTGTCTGTACAAACTACAGCTTTCTCATTAAACTGATTTTATTATGAATAAAAAGCTACTTTGTGCTGCTCCCTTATTCACAAGGAGGCACTAGAGCGGGTAGCTCAGCGTGCTTGATTTTGGGAGATTTTTACACCGGATACCCCTCCTGACGCAACCCCAAAGGGATTTGTGTCTCCTCCTGGGGATCTTATATTTTTTTTAAGGGAATGTGAAAAACATTACTCTATGGAGCCTCTTATGAATATAAATACAAATGTTGAGTGCAGCTATAACTGTACTCTCACCAGGGATGTTTGTTCAAGAGCACTCACATGCTGAAACACGTCATTTTGACTCCTAGGTCTGATGGCTTATTGGATTTGTATGCAGAGGTTGTCTGAAAAACTAATTCCAGTCCATTAGAATATAACACATTTTCTAAATTACTTTTTGATAAGATAGGATACAAATACCGGCACATTATTAATGTTTTACATCCAGTCATGAAACAGGCTTCTGTGTTAAAACAGCAGAATATGACTTAATAGGGCTGTTTAAAATGTATTTACTGGTGGCTTTTACAGAAAGGCCAAATTGTTGGAAAACTGACGGAGGGAAAGTTTACAACATTATTAGCTCCTCGCTAAAGAAAGCTTCTTGAACAGAGTGCTGTGTCCTCTGTAACCTCTGATTGCTGCTCCCCCGTCTGTTAGAGCTCAGAGAAGGACTCACCCTCCACACAATGTTTAGCTGTGTCTGATGCTTTGTTACTAATGTTGTGGTGAAAAGCAACCCATCGCTAAGACATGAATCACTACAAAAAAAGAGCTGCCCACAGTGAAGCGTCTTCCAAATGTCAAAAATTCCTGAGATAGCTTTCTTTTGATTTGTCAATATAAAGTTGGACAGAAGGCCACACACACATCAAATGACTCGAGCGAGACATAGAAACGGCGGTACATTGTGATATGTGTACTGGCATGTTTGAACTTCACTTGCTAGGGGGGAAAAAAATCCCCTCTATGCTAGCCTGAAATCTGCTGAAAGAGAAATTTGTGGTTTTGGCCTGTAAAGATTTTAAAAATTGATTGCATTACTTCTGTTGTAAAGTTGTCATATTTTGAACTGAAAATCGAACCCTCTCACCCAGAAATTCTGTTTATAGATTTCAAAATGTACTTTTGTGGCCACGTTGTTTCTGGATTTATTCATTTCTTTTCCAAGGCAGCGTTTTTTTTTTTTTTTCCAGGCATAAAATTACATGACTGTGACACATAATCATAGATGATTAAGTTTAGGCAACAAAAGCACTTCTGTTAAAGAAAGGAAAAGATGGTAGTTTTGGGTAAATGTAAATAAACAGCGTGTCTAAAGTATGTGTAAATGTCTTCCTGTTAAAAGTCCCTGAGATCAGAGATGAATGTATACCAATATAAAAACGAAGCCAATGTGGAAGTGCCTCTAATGGTCAGCTGAGTAGTGACTCCTGTAATTGCAAAAAAAATGACATTGCTATTAAGTACAGCATGTGTTAATTTTATAAAATACACTCACTTTGTTTGTTATACAGGGTTGGAGCCCCTTTAAACTTTGAAACTTCCCTAATTCCTTATTTCACAGATTTAATAAGGTGGTAGAAACATTTCTCTGAGATTTTGGTCCATAATGACATGATGTCACTGCACAGTTGCTGCAGCTATTTTAGCTACACATCCATGATGGAAATCTCCTGCTTTACCACATCCCAAAAGTGCTTAATTGGACTGAGATATGGTGACTGTGGAGGCCATTTAAGTACAGTGAACTCATAGTATCTCGTTTAACAACCCAATTTGAGATGATTTGTGATTGGTGACATGGCAGGTTATCCTATTGGAAACAGCCATCAGAAGACGGGTACACTGTGGTCATAAAGGAGTTTTTCCAGTCCAGTTTTAATGAGCACGCATGCAACAGCCTCAGTTTCCTGTTCTTAGCTAACAGGAATAGCAACCGGTGTGGTCTTCTGCTGCTGCAAGCCCATCTGCATCAAGGTCTGATGTGTGTTCAGAGATGCTTTTCTGCATATCTTGTTTACAACATAGTTATTTTAGTTACTGTTGCCTCTGATTTTTGCTATGTGAACTGCCACTCATTGGATATTTTCTCTTTTTAGGAACATTTTCTCTAAACCCTAGGGATGGTTGTGTTGGAAAATCCCAGTAGATGAGCAGTTTTTGAAATACTCAGACAAGCCCACTAAGAAACATGTTACATTCAAAGTCACCTTAATCAACTGTTTTGTCATTCTGATGCTCAGTTTGAACTTCATCTTGACTATGTGTCTTGACTATGTCTAAAGACACTTGGCTACTGGCATGTAATTGGCTGATTAGCTATTTGTATTAAAAAGAAGTCTAGCATTTTGTTGTCAAGTTGGTACTATGAGTGTGCTGTGTCACTCTGTTTTGTCATTCCATTCCACATGGTTCTAATCGGCTAAAGACGTAGGTGGTGGCTATGTTCATCTGTTACTGTCAGACAGGCCTGTAACAATGTCCATATTAGAGGAAATGTTGTCCATTTCTGGATCTGTGTACAAAAACCATCAAGATGGTTAAATATGTTTTTTGGTTATTTGATTTACATTCTTTAAGTACTTTAATTCCACAAGAAAGGTAATATGTATTTTAACACATAATTTTACTGTATATAAACTGACTGGGAATGTTGTAGAGCAGGGTGGGGAACTCCAGGGCTCAAGGGCTGGTGTCCTGCAGGGTTTAGATATCACCCTGGGTCAACAGACCTGAATCAAGTGATTAGTTCATTATCAGGCCTCTGGAGAACTTCAAGACATGAGGAGGTAATTTAGCCATTTAAATCAGCTGTGCAGGACACCCACCCCTGTTGTATGTATGGTAAAAGCCTTGTACCAAATTATGTTTTGTGAACAGAAGCAGTGTGTGGTGTTCAATCAAAAGTTTAAAATAAACCCCAATTGGACAGGTTTTCCAGTTTGATCCTGGCACTGCGTGTCTACCCAAAACCAGAAGATGAAGTTGTACAGCTATACTGAAATCAAGAAGTTAATTGTTTTGTTTATTTTTTAACCTACTAGTAAAAGAAACAGAAAAAAAAATATGTTTGGTAAAAGTTGCTACATGTAAACCTGCAACCACCAAAATAAAACATGAGTGAATACATTCTGTAAACCGTCTTTGAATGGAAAAGTGGGATTTCAGGAGTTTATCCAAAGCATTTTTCACCCACTTGGCAGATGTAATCCCATCAAGAGGCTGTGAGTTTCACATGTTGTTTATTTGTTTGTGTTAAGCTCTGCGTTCACAAATTTTGCTTTCCAAAGACATTACACATGACACAACTCCTGTGATTTTTGACTTTATTTACATCTACAAAAAGGCTTTGTGAAGAAATATTTGATGATTTTATGTGTTCTGCATAGATAAAGTGAAGATAAAATTGTTTACTGCAAGAATTCATATCTGATTTTTGCATTAAGATGACTTTTAATAGCAATAAAATTACTCATTTACAGGATCAACAAGTTAAAACAGTGAAAAGAAATAAAATTAATGGAGTCTATAGTTATGTTTACTGGTATAGTAACTCCTTTTGCCTTTAGTATTATGTTCCTAAGAGGAATTTAATCAGCATATTGCATCTAAAGATAACTACTAAGCGCGAATGTAAGTGGGCATATGTACAACTGTTACTTAGCACTTGTGTGTATGGGTGAGCAAAGAGTGTGGTTGATACGTGTGGGCGATCTAGTTTTATGCTGGCAAGGCCAAGAAAAGGGTTCATGGGAAAAGGCTATGTTTATTCTGATTTGGACAAAAAAAATAAACGTGCCAACAGATGTCACGTTGGGCATTCTCCATGGAGCACAGATGTAGTGTACAACAGATTGTGTACGCACATATGTTTCTTACCCAGCTTCTGTCATAGCCATTTGCTGTTAGGCTTCAGCTGAGTCCAGTAATAAATCCACCAAATTCCATTTAACTAATGAAATTATTCAGAAAGTAAATGAAGAAACACTTAACAACAGTATAAGGAGACTTTTAAATATTAGGGAACATGGTGCAATTCAGATTGTTTGCAGTAAATGCTGTTACCACTGATTAATGAGGAGAAGAAAATTATCATATAATTGTTCAAATCTCTCTGTCTTTGCCCCATTATCTTCTGCCTCATATCTTTCAGAGCGCACTTCCTTTAGCACATAAGCCCACCAGGCAAATCTTTTTGCCAAAGGAAATAACTTAGCACAGTGTTAATGAAAACAGGAACCATTATGACTTTCAACATTATCCATAAAAATAACAGCTGGTGCTGCATTAGTAGCCATAACAGTCCTGTGTGTGTTTCCTGTAAAGGGTCAAAAGGTATGTTGGAATGAGCTCCCTAGAAGCTGGCATATAATTTATGGATATGAAAACTGCGGGTTTTTTCCCATCGTATCAACCGTTGGAGGTAGGTATACCTTTTTCAAGACATTTGTTAACAGAGCTTACTATCAAATGCCTAATGTCAGAAAAAATGGTGAGTGCAAAAGTAATAAGACAAATTTTGCATAATTCCAGAAAACTGTCAAAAGAAAATACAGTGTTGTGGTCATAATGCACCCAATACAGCTTCAAATGTTAGGTGCTACACAAATTGAAATGAACAGTTAGCACTCAATGCCAATTCAGAAACTGATACAGAGGAGGCTGCAGCAAGATGATGAGATTATACCAGGGCTGAAACTCAAAAAATAGAACGTCTTACATATGACATAAATATGATAATTAGGTTTAGTACACACACTAGCTCAGGGGATGTCCCACTCTCCTCATCAGGGAGCACAGATGTCATGTATTGTCTGATGTAATGTTCTATTTATGCTGCAGTCACACAGGGATGGTGTATTACACAGGTTTATTACCTCATTGGTTGGTGAACGCTGGCAGCCGCAATGAAATTATCTGCTAAGGCGCTGGTAATGGAGGCAACCACAGGTTGCTAGGTAAAATCAGTTACAAAGACTAAAAACCACCTTGTGATTCCTCTCTTGGTAGATTGCTGCAGTTTTTTATAGTTTGCATGGAAGCTAGTGACTTGACTGCAATAATTTCACAGGGACAGCCAGCAACCTCCAGCAATTACTTGCCAATGTGAACGCAGTTTTTTTTCTCCCTCTTAACTAACTGAAGCCTTTCATTGAACTACCAAATAAACAAATTGGTACTCTGTTTCTGGCCAGACACGTGGCAGCACTTCTGCTATAATTTTGTTTGTATTTAACAGAGTAAAAATGCAGACATAAGTGTACACATTAGTTTTTGACTGCTAGTGAAAATTGTTTTCTTTGCAAATAACTGTCTCACCGAACTAACACAGCCAATCCCTCAACATGTTTGCACTCTTTGCTCATATTGCCTTCATATTAAATAATTTTTTGCTTTTTAAAGAACTTATTTTAACATTGCACTCAACAACAAACAAATCCTACCTAACAAAAAAAGTAACTTCAAGGGTCAAATTGCGTTATATTTCTTCACGTCAATATATGGGCCACAAGTAGGGGTGACGTAGGCCTGCAAGTGGCCCCTGGGCCACAAGTTTGACACCATTGCTCTAAGGTAGCTCAGAATGAATTGCAAAAATATCTTCCAGTTCTGTTCACACAGGCAGAAATTATGGCCAAAGCTATTTGTTATTGCAGTAAGTGGGCACAGTATCCTTCTTTATGTTCAACAAAAAAGTTACATACCACCTGCAACGTATTTAATGACTTAGGAAGCTAGCTAGTAGATAATTGCAGATGAATTTGCAGTGTGTCATGCCTACATATATTCAATTTCTTATGTCATTTCATAGCATTAAATTGCACACAAAATGTTTGGGATTAGCAGTTAGTTCTGGGGTACTTTAGTCAGCCTTGCATGGCATGGAAGGACTAAGATTTAAGAATATGTATTCTGATCACTAAAATCCTTCACTCTTACAGCTAATGACATGATAATGACAAGGTTTTCAGCAGGGTTATAAGGTCTCCAGGGTGGCAGAATATAGTGTTTCCATTAAGCTTGCTCTCTTGGCCTCTTCTCTTTTTCCCCCACCCTCAGTCTCTTAAGGGAGGCACTCCAGAAGTTCCCAAGTGGCTTATTTACTTGTCAGTTGGTCCAGTATCCCCTCAGCAGCCCTCCAGAGCCGACAGTGGATTGGCTTGTGGCACTGCATTCAAGTCCTCTTACTGTGCTTAAGTAGAGCTGCTTTCTAAGACCTAAGATACACTCTCTTGAGCCGGAGGAAGATGGTGAGATGAAAGGAATAGTGAAATACACACAAAAAAATAATTCCCTGAAGAAGAAGGCAGGTGGAAAAGTCGAAAGGGAAAAAGTTCAAATGGATGAAGAAAGAAACCTTTGCAAATAGTACAGTGTTTGTTTATTAACGGAAAACTTCCTTTTAAAGACTTGAAGGGCCAAACTTTTCAGTAACAAGGTAACGTAACACTGTGTAATAATTTAGATTTATCCAATTGTTTTTGTGCCAAGACAAATGAGGATGAGTACACGTGTTTGTACTGTATCTTTTGGTCAGAACCCTTAGTGCAGCATGTAAATCATCTTTGGTTTTATCTGGAATGCTATGAAGGGAGATTAGAGTCCTCTGTGGTTCTACCGTCAATACTGTGAATGGGAACCAAAGTGCCCTGACTGTAGATAAACAGGAGAATGCTGTCCTGGGATTGATTGCCAAAGTGCCACATCTGTCATAAGCTAACAGAAGATGGTAGTACAGAAAACTGAGGGAGAATGTGATTTTGTCACATCCATAGCTCTTCATCTGTTTCTTAATTAGTTTGTCTCCTATGGCTATGCTGAGCCACTGTACAGAACAGGTGGTGCATAAGTGCTCTTCTAAAGAACTACAAAGGATTTTGTCTCAGTAATAATTAATATTTATTCCCACAAACCACATTTTACCAATATATTCAAATTCTTAACTTCACTGAACATCACAAAACTTGCACCCAGCTGAGCGACACATTTACCCAATAATTCATCTAACTCAGCGCATAATTAGTAATGATTTTTTTAAATGAAACTAAATTCAGTAAAATAAAAATGGTAAGGTGTTTAAGTGCCCCAGCATCATGTTTATTAATATGCATATATTGAGAACAGGGTTGTCATAATACTAAAAAAAAATACAAAACATGAAGAGAATGCAGAAAATTCCAGTCACCAGTTGTCTGTGGCCTTTTAATTCATGGTCTTTGCTTTTGCTTGTAGTTATATATTTTGTTTGTAGTTGTGTAAGTTATCTGCTTATATTATTGCACTTTTTGTTCTTTGTTTGTATTCACCTGTGCATCCCAAGTCCTTCTCACAACTTGTCCTCATGTTTCTCAGCATCTTTTGGTCAGTCTCAGTTTTGGGTTATGATTTTTGATTGCTGTTGTTTGTTCTTGTTGTGGTTCTTTTTTTGGATTTAATTTTCAACTTTTTCTGTTTTTAATCTGAATTCTTCAGCCATCTTTTGTTAGTGTTCCTACCACCTTCTGTTTACAATAGAAATTTGCTTTTTTAAAATTTTTTAAAGGAAAAATTGAACACAAAAACAACAACACACATTTCTCCATTGCAGGTAATCAGAGGTGATCGTAACAATATAATGTGCTGTTTTGACTGAGTGACCACCTAATAGCCCTTTGTTCTTCCAAATAAAGCTACTGAATCAGCTCTGGCTCTGACAACATGATGCATGCACTTTCATACTGGTTCAATTAAGTATTGTACCTGTGGGGGAATATTGGCTCAGAGGAAAAAAATGAGACCATCAGAACAACGCTGTTTTGAATTGAACAACACCGATATTGATGGCCACTGATGACAATGACCTGTTTACTCTCAGGCTCAGTTGTGAAGATTTCCTAACTGTGTAATGGAAAACATAAGAAAAGCAAGCATATATAAAACCAAAGTCTGAGACAGAACAAAGAAATAGTGATTCACTTTAGACATAACATAATCATATTGGACTAAAAAGAAAACAGCCAACAGAAATTGATACGAGTTTGTTTGAGTAGGAATATATATATCTATATATATACGGCAATTGTGGTATTAACACAAACCATTAGGCCATCTTGTCACTTGACAGGCAAGCCATGCTATGCATTTATTTCCCAGGAGTCACTGGATTGACATTCATACTAGACATCCACAAGGGGAAGCAGTCAATGATGTCACCACCTCATAAATGGCAGCCCAGCGGCAAGCAGTATGACTGCTGCAAGACAACAAAGGGATCAGTGGCATTTATACTTTTTTTCATTATACAGCTGGCATCACTTTAAATGACATTGATAAAAGCTATTGTGATTTTAAATATAATATAAATATATAATGTATATAATATAAATAACAAAAAAAGTGGTAAAAAGAGAAATATATCATGAATTAGAAACAGGATGTACAGCTGACTATAATTATAAATAAATAGCAGATTTTCAGAGCAAACTCCACTTTTCAAACATTTTGAGAATCTGAATGAATCTCTGTGCACAAGGGACAAGATATCATAGGGACATGTGGTCCTACCATCACATTAAAAATGACCTTTTTTTTTACTTGAAATGGTATATATATGGTTTAAACATGTGACATGTTTTTATGTGCTACTGCAAATAAAATATGGGCTCATGATATTTCTAAATCATTGCATTCTGTTATTATTTACATTTTACATAGAGTCCCAACTTTTTTGGAACTGGGTATAAATCAAACAATCAGTGTGTGATTTATTTTGCATCAGTTGTTTAGCAATTACAACCTGAGGCTCAAAATTAAATAGACAATTGACTGACAGTTTCATGGTCAGGGGAGGTGTGTTCCCTACAGAAGACAGCCACCAGGAAAAAAAAGCAGGCACGTCTTTTTTTTTTTTCTTTTCAGAATTCTGACTTTTTTGTCAGCCAATTGTCTGTTTAATTTTGAGGCTTTTTTTTTCTTTTCTGTGGCCCTAATCCTCTTCCGTAGTTCCCTCATTATTTCATTACAAAAGGAATAATTCCTTGGACTCCCTAGCTGAGACTAGGAATTATCTCAAAATCTTTTATCTGCTTAATATGTCATAAAATAAGGGAAATGAGGGAAAAAGCCTCAACTGACCATGAACCAGTAAATTCGTTCATTACTTTTAAGCCTCTCAAAATGGGAAACCTTGTACAAACATGGCTGTAAATCCTAAACTGGTAATTCAGTACCTTTTGTTAAATTGAATTGTTAAAGCTGCAGTCTGCACTTCAGTCAGTAGATGGTTTGATTTAAAATCTACTGTGGTAGCATACAGAGGCAAAATCACACAAAAAATGTCATTGTCCAAATACTTGTGGGTCTTACTGTAAGTTCTCCTCTTGGGCAATATTATGTTGAAGTTTTATAAAGGTTGATGATAGGTAGTCTTACAGAATAGCATAATGTTCATTTAATGCACCAAAATCAATAAAAGCCTGACAGCTCAGCCTGATTCAATCCCAAATGTACTTTTCTCTTTCTTCCTGTGTTGCATTTTCATGGTTCAGACATCAATTGTGTTGAATCCCCAGAGACAGTTGTGCGTCTCTCCTTTTCTGAGCTGACAACCGTTCTTTGACTTAAAAAAACAGAAAAGGAGAAAAAAAAGAGTCCACTAAAGGTTTAAAAATTTTCCCTTTATACATTTTGACTTTAACAAGCACGCCTCAATAGAGGTTCAAAAGCCATATTAACCTCTGCTATTCACAGCCTTTTAAATCAGCCGTCTATTAGATATTAAATATTTATTCCTCAAAATAAAAATCGAAAGCCTTGCTTTCATCTGCTAAAATGTCAAACAAGAGTTGAAATGAACAACAAAGGTTTGATTTCAATTAAATTTAAAGTAGATCTTTATGATCCCTGGTAGGTACATTGTACTTGGCTGATGCTCTGACATTTGAACTACTGCCAAACACATCAAACCTACTGAATGAAAAGATCTCAGTTGTTTTCCTGCTTTCACTAACCTGCTAAACATCGTCCTAAAATGGTAATATGTAACTATTAACATTGTTTGACTGTTTCATCCTTGAATCACAGAAGCTTACAGTTGAGCTGACAATGCATACATCCTTCATCTCTCTAATGTGGTGAGGACCCTCTTTGAGAATCAAAGCTTTAGACCGATTTTCACTTTGACCTAAATTTTGAAATGTCCAAATCTGGCCATAAAACAAAAAATAAGTGGCATTTTTCATCCTCCATAAACATGATTGTCTTTTTTGTAGTGCTGCCCTGGCAAGAGTCTGGGAACAGCAAAGCTCGCTATCAATTTTTCACCCATAAAAGCAATTTTATTTTGAACCATAGCCCAAAGCTTCACCAGAAAAGGCAGATTGCCAGTGATCCAAAAATGCAGTCCATAAACACTAAGCCATTTTACAATAAAAGCATTGAGAAAAGATATTTCAAAAGGCCTGATTATTTTTAAAAAGTGCAGTACTGTGCAAAAGTTTTTAGTCACCCTTCAGTTCTTTGTATTTTGCAAGGAAAAAAAGAAATAGATTTACCAAAATGTCTCCAAACATACATAATATTATAGTATATAAAACAAAAACAGAGTTTTCAATGAGCTTGAACCCACCTTTATTTTTCAACACAACTTGAACTCTCTGAGGTAGTTTTCTAGTAACTTCTTTCAGTAGTCTTAAAGAATAGTTTTCTAGGCTTCTAGAAGCACATTCAGATCTATGTTTTTGGATGTTGGCTGCCTTTTATTCCACTTTATGTCAGAATTGCTTAAATAATGCTGAGATCTGGGCTCTGGGGAGGCCAATCTATGACTGTGTTCCTTTGTATGTTTTTTTTTAATCCAGGTTTGCTTTCACTGCACTGGCAGTACATTTGGGATCGTTGTCACACTGAAAAATGAAGCCTTCCAAGCAGTTGCTTTCCAGATGGTATTGCGTAGAGGATTGAAATCTTGTGGTATTTTTCTGTGTTTATAATTACTAAAATGCAGCCTCTGCCACTTTTTTACCGATGGTTATAGAAATCACTCATTCTTGTGCCTCTCTCCTGACCACATTCACGGATTCTGGTAATGATTTGAACCAAAAAATTTCAGATTTGGTGCATCAGTTGCCGCTGATTTTCAGTAGAGTTCTTGTGTAATCTGACAGCCTTTTCTAGCCAGTTCTATTTCTTAGAATGTCTTGTTGACAGCCACCCTTCCACTGAGACCATTTCTGGTGGGTTTGGTGAACAGCAGATGGATCAACTGAAGTGACAGATACATCCCCACATAGAACCCTCATGTTCTGTGTCATATGTCTCCTGGATTTTTTCTTATTTCTGAACGACATGACTTTAAGACACTGATCATTTGTTGTAGATAATTGTTGATGCTGGTCTTGTTTTCCACTTGCCCAGTTTCCTTGTTTGTTTAAGGACACACCGCACAGCATGCTGCAAACAGCAAATTGTGTTTTTGCAACTGGCTGCCAGTAAAAAGTGCCTAAAGATACAATTTAAAATTCTTTGGTAAGCTTTTTAGTCCATCCCAGAACAGAAGTCCTATTTTTATGTTTGAATAATGCATATGTCACTTAAAATGATCAGATATGAACACTGGAATGAAAAAGAGAAAAAACAACCTATGTCCAAAGAAAAAGACCTCCAAAAAGCCTGTAAAGAGCATTTTACAAAAAACTACAAGAAAGTCTGGCTCATTGAAAGCATAATGCAAAGAAATTATGGGTGACTCAAGACTTTTGTGCGATACTGCATGGCAAGAGAGTGTAAAACAGCTAAAAAAAAAAAGAAAGAAAGAAAGAAAGAAACCCTCTAATTTATGTCCATTTACACTGCAGTTTATGAGGTAAAGATTTCCATATTAACACTGTGGCTAGAGAGGGAGCAGCATTAGCAACAGTGCAGTGCGAGTGGAATGCTTGTGCAACATATTTGGCCCCGGCACAATACAGCAGGGAAGTGATTATCACAGTTCAAGGTTGTGTTGAAATAGCACAGATGGATTGAATTTCATATTTCTAGAGAGTGATGTGATGTCTGATGACAATGGGGAGGAGAAAAGGAGGTGGTGGGACATGGAAGACAAGTGAACTGAGGCAAGTGTGTAGGAGGTGATACACCCAAATGGGGAGTGTAAAGATGGGGTAATTGCAGGATAGGATGTGAGAAAAAATTTTTATGCCCAACATGTTGACTTTATTTAATTTAATTAAATACATTTTGTAAATTTTCCATCTGACATTATTACATAAGAACAATTAAAAATGTTACATTTAATGCAATCTAGTCAAATAAATGGAATCTGATCAAATGAAATTCACTTGATTGGTATACATTCAATTTATACCAAGCGTCCTTGGTGATTAATTATTTCACTTGCCTTCTCCTCAGAATTATTGCTTCATGCTTCTTGAAGGTAATGAAGCCTTTTTTGAGTGCATAAGAAATAGTTTTAAGTTATATGAGAATCTCTTCTTTTCATTATTAATTTTATACATCCCACTAAAACTCTGCCAGGACTCAAGCATAGGGATTGATTTCTGTCATAATTTACATTAGCATTTTGATGATACTATAACATAAAAGATGAATTAAGGTTTTTCTGAAAGAAAACACAACTCCAACCTCTAATCTTTTAAGGACCACTGAAGTACATATAGTACATCTTACTAAATCTCTTAACTTGCCCTCTTTTTTCTAGTTTTTTTAATGACATTATTTTGTTTTTTACACAAGAATTTGTAGTTTTCAAACAAAAGAACATGTAGCTGCTGGTTTGCAGTTTTTCACATGCATGGATATGTGTTCAGTGTGTTTGGTGACCCTTGTGCCCCTGAAATCTATTAAAACCCAATACGTGGGCTTTCAATTTTTATTTCTGAGAAACAAGCTAGATACTTTTTCCTTCTTTTCACCTGAAAGGGATGGTATGTTGTGTCTTTGCCTTGCTGCTTTAATCATTTCGACTTGGGTTCTTACTCTTCATTCGCCCTGTCCTTGTGATGTGATGAAAAGCCCAAGGGAGGGAAGCAGACATAGTCGAGTGAACCTCGCTTTGATCAAACTCCCGGCTCAAAAGCTTGATACACTCATTAAATGGTCGATGATTTCTTGTTTGGACCAGCATTTAGCCAATGGCATTTCCAGATGTTTTTTGGGTGTGACACAGAGCGAGTAAGGCAATGTGACCCCTGAAAAACCAAGCGAATGATGATTACATGTATCGCAGAATGTGAATTGACCGTGTAGGCTGTCGCCTTCCTTACACAAAGTTCCACTCATTTAGAAATTATCAAAGCTGAATTTTCCTGTGACTATGTATTTATATGGTGGGATCGCAGCTTTGTTGATGACGTTTTATCATGTGGAAAGATCACGATATCACATCTGTGTGAACTGAACAGGAGCTTTTCACTAAAACTAACTTAACAAGGAAAGACAAACATTTCCAAGACTTTTGAAGTGGTGCAGGAGGGCAAGGAGACAACGATGATATAAAAAAATCCTATTAAGTTGAATGTGATAAGATATTGAGAAAGTGACAAAGTCTGAAAGAAGAAAAAAAGTATTCAAAGGGGATTTGAAAGGCCTTTGATCATACAGACTACACAAGCCAAACAGTAATTATCTTGGCTAGGACATATGAATATACTGTATCTCTGTTTTAAATGGAAGTGATGAAAGAGATACGAGACACTGTGAATGTGCCTGAGTAAAACAAATTGATGACATGCTGAAACAATGACAATGTTATCAGGGGATGGAGGCTGCAGTGTTTTTACTGTGGAGAAAGCCTGATGTGAATCTTTCATTGCAAACCTGGAAAACTGTGCGAGCAAGAGAAGTAAAACCATCACTATTGGATTCACGCTGTTAATTTTAATGTGAGACAATGCTATTGTTGAACTTGGGGTGGGAAAGATGGACATTACCAAAGTTGCCTCCTGATGCCTCAACCTTAGCTTTATGGCTCTTGACATGTTGGTTTCTGGAGCCAGAACTGACCTTAGTTAGATGATGTGGTGGAGTATTAACTTATCTGAGAAAGCTAGCAAGCTCTTCATTGGACAAGAACATTTACTGATCAGTGCTAAATAAGGCCTTAGTCACAGAGCTAGAAACAAGTCAGCAACTACTTGGTACCCAGTACTTGTAAAAAATGTGTATTCCCTGACTGGTTTCGATTTGTTGCTGGAGATCACTGGCAGTCACTGTACTCAGGCCTAGAGACTGGTAAGTGACTGGTGTAATGAACTATTAAAAAAGAGGAAATTTCCAAATGTACAGTTCTTTTAATGTGGGAAATGACCTATAGAAACCAAAACTATTTTTGTTTTTTTGTAGTCACTCTATGCACTCTTGCACTATAATGCTTTTGAAGCTTGGTTGCTGAAGTGACCATTCAAGGATTTGCAGTTTTTCTGTTGGTTTCATTTTCCAGCTTCAGAGGCTGACGCTTAGCTTCTGGCCAAGACAAGGCGCGAAACTGCACTTCAAATGTATTCCGGTAGTTTTCACAAGTGATGACGGAACATGAGACGTGTGGGCTTATGCAAGACAATGTAGCGGACAAGGGAGCAAAGTCTGAAATTAAAGTTCTAGACTAACTGGTCTTTCTGTCTTGCACCCCGTGGTCATGAACTGTGCCGTTATGAAAATGATGAGATATTGCATATTTAAAAAATAGGTATTAAAATATTAGCAAATATTGCATCCTATTTACATACATACATTTATATAGTGTCCTGGTGGTTGTTATTTAGGTAAGCCTCCATCACAGGGTAATACTGACCAAAGAAAAAAACTACTGATCAGGATGCCTCCTGGTATTTCTGGCATGCCCTGCAGTGAGAACACTCACTGCAGCATATCCAAAATACACTACAGGGATTTCTGATCCCATCTGGCTTAGGGACAAATAGGATCCCTCAACAAGATCTGGAAAATGTTGTTACAGACCAGAGCTTTCTTTCCTAGCCACCTGGAAAAATTAACCATTAATATGAGTGTAGTCAGTGTCCTAGAGCAAGCATTTAGAAAATTCTTAGCTAATATTGCTATATGGAGTATGTTTAGTCAGTTTTTTGGAAAACCTAATATAAAAAGTGTTATGTAGAAGGTCCCATTAGCACATGTGTAATCTCCCAGCCTCCTTATTCATCACCGTGGCATTTGCACTGAACCCATCTGAGTGACGGTTGCTCATTATCCCAGTATGCAACATGCCATTTAAAGATAAGAGACAATTATGCAGCATGAACAACAGGTTATTGACAATCTTCCTACCAGTTGACTGCTGTTTTTGTCTAATCACTGCCCCTTTTGACCTGCTATTAATATCTCATCACCTGCTAAATGATATGTTTACATTAATTAACGGCATTATTAACACCAGGAAAGTACCACAGCAGGTAGATTTGTTGTCAGCTTCAGTGTCATCTTAGTGTTGTCTCCTTCTCATGACAGGCCCAGATGGCGAGGTCTGTTAAAGATAGCATTGCTTTTCACTATTTATCGCACCCTCGCTAAGCCTGGGGAGTGCTGCTGTCTCTCTCAAACCCTCACAGCACAAAGTCTTCACTTCACACCTTTTGTGAAACAAGCCACCCTCAGCGCCTTTGGCTAAAGGAGCTGTTCATTACAGAGGAGTGAGACTGCATGGCGAGAGAGCTCACAACCTGGTTGACACATTTCTCTGCGGGTGTAATTGTGTTTCCCGTTTCCCCGTTGTTTCATTTCGGAATAGTGCCAAACCTCTTCCAATTAAACTGAAAGTGACGCCGTTTTTGTGCCACTTTCGCCCTCTCTGCTCTCTTTCTAGCTTTCCACACACCCTTCACCTCTTCTGCTGGCTCAAGCTGGTCAGTAGTGCGTGGACAAGAGGGATCCAGACAAATTCCGTAACAGCTCCATGGATCCAAAAGCCTCCCTGTACTCAGATTTTTTTCCAAGGCGTTGTTGTGTGTTAATAAAGTATTTGTCTCCAAATTCTGCTCTATAATACCCATAAAAACCCAATGCACAAAAAAGAAAAGCATCTTTTGTGGTTTGTCTTTTTTCAGAGCATTTCCCAGATACTTGTGATTGCAGCCCCAACACATACCTGAATCAGATTCAGTGTATAGGATGCACAATTAATTGTTATTCTGTTGGTTCTCTGATAGCAATATGTTCCTTCAGGGTTTGGGAGCTGAGTGAGCACACGCTAGATTAAATTTTAATGAGTTTATCAAGATTTAATATTTGAATGGAATGAATGCACTGGCCATATGGGCAGTCTTCCATAGATTTTAGCTCTACACAGCTTTCCAGTACTTAAATACATGTGTGCAGCAAATGGTCAGAGAAAGATCATCTTCCTTTGGAAAATATAAGTGATTATATTGAAATATCAGTAATTAAGTCTGCTACATACTTGCAGCATATAACAATGAAACCATTAATCAACAACATCCCATATAATTATTATGCTTCATATATCTGTTACAACAATTATTTACAGATTGGCAAGATATTTGATTGGCTACTTCTACTTGAAGTGGCTATATTTACATCGTATTGCACATTACAACTCTCAATTTTCAGATATGCTCTGAGGAATTGTATAAAGCAACAGTCTCTCTCACTTGGTATGTTAACGTTCAGAAAAGTCATACAAACTCATAAAAAGCACAGCAATGCCACCATCATTGGTGGCTTTATAAGGAAAAAAAATAAGAGTTACACTATTACACTACAACACCATGGTTGTTATTTTTAGAGAGCTCCCTGAAAGGTCTCTCCTGACCACTTGCATGAGCACTCTGATTTCACCACAGACCTCAAACTTGCACTGAGCACAAACATCATTTTCTGTGTCAAGCTGACCCAGCTTTCTCATTGAGGATCACCTCTGCTGATGAGAGCTGGATCTCAGGCTATAGCTTCAAGCGAGAGCTTTTAGAGTCCCAAAAGTTTATACAGAAGGTGAGGGGAATACCTGCTGTTTTTTAAACTTTCAAGGGCTTTTGTGCTTTGAATTCGTCCCAAATGTGAGACTATCAATGCGGAGTTCTACTCTAATAACTTGATGCTCAGTAAAACAACTCAAACTTTGGTACTCGCCAGAGTCTTTGTGTGCAGACGTGTAAGACTCAAAATCCAGGAATTTTTGGCATCTCAAAACAGTCTTCAATCATCATTTGCCCCACTTGCAAGTGATGATTGGCTCCATGCAATGTCTTCCATTTTCCTAAAAACTGAAGTTAAATGTCAGTATTTTGACACACTGAAAGAGATCCAGCATGCACTACAAACATGCAAGTGTTCAGGTCAGACTGAGACCAACAGCTGTGCTGGAGGCAGTGAACATCACATTTCCAAAGTTAACAATGAAAAAAATGTAGGCTTAAAAGTCTTTTTTCCCCCAGTATAACTCCTAGTCTACAGAGATCGTTTGTCTTAGCATGATGCATCCATGTTCAGAATGTATTGTAACTCCTTCCATTAATTCCTTCCAAGCAATAATACAAAATGCATTTATTTTTATTTGCAAAATGAAATCTTTATGTAAAACTGTTACTGATACAATTGTGAGACAATTACAGTGTAAATATCCTGAAAAGTACTTGACAAATTTGGCTCTGAGATAGCGGCCCCGTGCCAGACCTTCAACTTTTTTCAGTGTTGTGTGCCATGAGGGGAGGTTATTCTGCATAGATCAACTGAGCGCACAGGCATGCTGGACCAAGCTGCTTCTAATTAGTGAGCACAAAGACACCCGCCACCAGAGCACATCTATTCCAAGGAAGGTTTGGCAAGTGGAAGTTATGTTGAAAAGCATTCCATTACTAACAGTGTGCAGCTCTGGATAAGAACAGCCTGGAAATTACTGAGCAGAAGAGGCTAAAGCATGAGGTTGCATTGTTGTCAAATATTCTGCTGTGTTTATTCATGTATCAGCTGTGTGTTTATGTATATGAAAAAATATATATGGGTGTGGTCACCACGATGCATCACTCTAAATATTCTCAAGGCCACAATATGCTTCTACTACATTAGTACCTTAAAACAAGGTACTTTAAATGCTTATTATGCTACAGAGACATGGGTACTGGCAGGACCTGGATTCAAGACAATAAGAATAAATCAATAATACAACTCGATGGGGCAGGCAGGCTGCCACACATCTGCCATTAATGATTGACACATTATTGGAGATTAAGTATTGGAATTTCAGGAGCGGGACCACGCATCCGAACTTGCTCCTTCCTGTCTTCATCTATATAGGTTCCCCCAGTTCTACAAGCTATTCATTCGCGTTTACGTGCCCCATCCTCTCTCCCCTTTTCAGTTCTTTAACTTCTTCACTTCTATTTAGTACATGGGGATCTGCCAGGCCCGGGAGCCGCTGCCAGTCCCCTTCGAGGTCTTCCCCAAACCACAGCTCAATTCATGTCCAAGCCATTCAGCTTTACCTACTAAAACGCTGTCAAACCTAAAATGAGGACGTGGGCCCAGCTAGCAAAATAACAGATAAACAACAGATAAAGGGGATGATAACATATTACATCATCATAATTCAAGCCAAGATGGTACTGTTGCAGAAACAAAAGAAGCAAATAGATAAATGGCCATTATATGCTCCTACTCCTACATGAGTTATTGTGCATTCCGTAATCAAAGTAGAAGTAAAAGAGGAAGAAGTAGAACGAGAATAGTGCACTCTCAGTTACTAACATTATTATACAGTCAGCCACTGGCAGGGATTTATGATGGTTTTAGGGGATCCATGTTTAACTATAATTTATTCACAAGTTGTGGATATTGAATAGGAAATTGGTTTGTCTTAAATGAATCAGAACTGCAGTTACAGAACTGTACAAGGATGGTGTTCACACTGACTTTGTCAAGATGCCTTTAAAAAAAACCTTTCACATCATTTTTCACTGCATAGGAAAGACTCTAGGTATTCATACTTATTACCCGAAACCAGTGACTAGGTCTATAAAGTTATCAGGAAAGTGTGTACTGAGGTCGGTGCTTGGGACGATTTTTTCCATGGACTTCTAGAGCTCTGAAAGTGTTAAAACTACAGGTCTCGTTCCCTGGTGGCCATTCATGTTTAAGCCCACTGTGTTATCTTCACTTATAGACGCGAAAGCTGGGTGTATTTGTAAAGTGACCATGGTTCAGGTAGGATCTTGACCAAGACATTGAAAACAACATCGCTGTCAGCTGAAATGATTAAGGCTAAATTGGTTTCAGACGTAAAGAAATAGCTCAAGAATGGAAAATTTTCTAACTCACCACACACCCCAAAAACAGCAGTTTGCTTCACTTCAAAAGATCACAACCAAGTAAAAGTAAGACATGATTCATAACTTTCACATTAATGTTTATTTACATCCAGTCCTTAGTTTTCTTTTTTATTTAACATATTGAGAGCCGTTTTCATTGAGTGTTACTAACAGTCCTAACCAATGTTTCCTTGCAGTAAAACAACATTCAATTTTTTTTCCATCTGGGAACTCTTTGTGAGGTAGGTTACCACCCTGTTGGAACTACAAAAGAAAAAATATATATACTCATCATAATTGGAAGAAACTGCCACAATGTCATGCCCTTGAGAGACAGCAATGAGTACTGCATGTGGCCCCCACATCATTGACAGGCGTTTGCTGACAATAGCAGCAACAAAGACCTTGCAGACGGCCAGAGTGGTCTTTTACTCTCCTTTTCCATTACCACATGGCAACGGTCCAATCCCACAAGGCAGCATAGGGCCATCCACAAAGGCAAGGTTCTGTTTACAACGCGGGGATATGCAGCACAGGAGGATGTCTACAGTAGTTGTGGGAAGCAATTATGACCGATAGCTTGTGTGTGATTACATCTTGATGTTTTGTCAAAGTGCAGAAAACTGTGGGAGTGTATCATGTTGCTCCATTTGGTGCAATCACACAAGGAGCCAGACCTTCCACACAACAAAGCGATGCCTTTCAACAGAAAAAAGTAGCAAGGTCCCACAAAGACTGACACTCAGGCACTAAACTGGATTATGGATAATATGCTGCATTAGATGTGGTACATTTCTGAGTTGCAGTCATGTCACTGGGGTTTCACAGTATGCAGTGTGAGCCAGTATATTATAAATATTGACAGAGGCCACAAAGAGTGAAATAATCCTACTGACAGGGTGGCCTGGTTTGAGAGAGTACACATCTCAGAGGATTTAAAGATGCTGAACTCTTCTTGACTGTTAATGTACCAAATGAGTTTTGAAAATTTAAGATGCTTCTGCCGGAAGAAATACAACTTTTCAATTTTTAAGTTAAACCTCAGGCAGTCTGCCCCACTCTCTTAATTGACTATCCAAGAGGCCCTTTATCTTGACCACACGAGTCCGGTTCACAAAATATTCATTGTATTACAAAGTGATATAAAACATTCATAAACAGTCCCCGACTGAACTTGGTGTCTTTGCCTGGAAAGGCTGCTGAGCAGTAGTTTATAATGCATACTGATGGATTTAGGTTCTTTTGTCTTTGAACTCTCTCAGCAAATCTCCCTGAGCATACTAATACAGCTCATTAACATATTTGGTTATGGGGAGCGCATAAAACATGGCAAGACAGCGATAGCTGTCAGTGCTCCCAGTGTCTAGGAGATTTAGTATGTCACTGGTATATGAGCAGGTATACCTCCCAGTGAAAAGGGTTTCTGTTTCTGCCACTTTGTGACCGGAGGTTAAACAAAAACAACTAACCACAATGACATAACGACCTCCTTATACTATCGTCATTTATCAAAACAAACCCTGGAACCAAGGTATGAACTCTTCTGCTACATTCACACTTATGAAACAGTCTTTGGAGACTTCAGCATGACCAAAATTATCGTGACCATATGCACTTAATTTGTTTTCACTCCCTTTAAAATGGTTGCTTTGAAGACTGAATGAGTGTGCAACTCAACTCGATTTCAGTTGTTTTCTGCTACAATTGAGTACCACTTTATGTGCATGTTATAACAATGCAGCCGAAAGTCCCGTGACATCATCTGTATGCAACACAAACCCAACACAACAATGAAGAACATCGAGGCGACGGTATACCTGCTGCTCAGTGTAAGGCAGGTCAGACGGGGACCTTGGTGTTGTTTTTTGTGTAGCCATTTCCCTTGTTGTTGGGTTTCAAAAGTGGCAGTTTGCATGGCAGGAGATGGTCTCATGGCTCTCATGACGCCACTGACTAGTCAATCGGTGGCATATAGTCTGTTGACGCCAGATTTTCAGATCACCCCATATTGCTTGGAACCCCAGCCAGTGGTAGTACCTGTTGAATCTCAACAGATTCATATAATACTATAATTCAAGTTTTTTTATTTGCTGTTTACTGTTAAGCTTGTACCTTTGCAATTGTTCAGTCTTAATCTCCCAAAAACATTTATGTTTTTTTTGGGGGGGGGGTTTAGCATTTGGAGTTTTGGGGTGTTTTTTGTATTTCAATGGTCCTTTATTCACCTTTTGTTGTGTTCTTTTCTGTTTTGTTGTGTTTTATTCAAGTTCTGTTGTGTTTTGTGTGCTTTTGCAATATTCCTCTACTTGCTGATGCTTAAGTTGCCGTTCGTTTGACCTCTTAGGGCCACCATACTCACC
The DNA here is from genome assembly GCF_013358895.1 of Oreochromis aureus. Lineage (NCBI taxonomy): Eukaryota > Metazoa > Chordata > Actinopteri > Cichliformes > Cichlidae > Oreochromis > Oreochromis aureus. Next base: position 25,257,505 of record NC_052943.1, on the reverse strand, counting down.
AGACTATCAAGAATACATCTGTTAAGTAGAAAAGTAGTACTACTTTAAAAAAAAAACTAAACTGACTTTTGTAATGCGTCATACCCCTTTAAATATATTTCCATACATGTTATATGGAAATTATAACTTATTTTTTATTTGTCTCTGTTTACTCAGAATTTTAACTCATGAAGTCCTGTGACAAAAGTATGGAAGAGGATTAGGGCCACTGGGGGGGAAAAAAAGTAGGCACATGTTTTTTTTTTTTAAATTGTGACTTTTTTCTCAGAATTCTGTGTTTTTTTCCCTCAGAATTCTCACTTTTTTCTCAGAATTTTCACTTTCTCAGAATTCTCACTTTTTTTCCAGAATTCTTTTCTCAGAATTCTGAGAAAAGAATTCTGGGAAAAAAACCCCGTCAGAATTCTAATTTTTTTTTTCTTAGAATTCTGGCATTAATATCAGAATTCTAATTTTTTTTCCTCAGAATTTTTTTCTCAGAATTCTGACTTTATTCTCAGAATTCTGAATTTTTTTCTTAGAATTCTGACATCTACATCAGAATTCTGACTTTTTTCTCAAAATTTTCACTTTCTCAGAATTCTCACTTTTTTCTCAGAATTCTGACTTTTTTTCTCAGAATTCTTTTTTCTCAGAATTCTGACTTTAATCTCAGAATTCACTTTTTTTTCTCAGAATTCTTTTCTCAGAATCCTGACTTTTTTCTCAGAATTCTGACTTTTTTTCCCTCTGAATTCTGACTTTTTTTTCTCAGAATTCTTTTTTCTCAGAATTATGACTTTAATCTCAGAATTCAGACTTTTTTTTCTCAGAATTCTTTTCTCAGAATTTTTTTCTCAGAATTCTGACTTTAATCTCAGAATTCTGAATTTTTTTCTTAGAATTCTGGCATTTTTTTCCCTCTGAATTCTGACTGTTTTTTCTCAGAATTCTTTTTTCTCAGAATTCTGACTTTAATCTCAGAATTCTGGCATTAGTATCAGAATTCTGACTTTTTTCTCAGAATTCTGACTTTAATCTCAGAATTCAGACTTCTTTTTTCAGAATTTTTTTCTCAGAATTCTGACTTTTTTCTCAGAATTCTGACTTTAATTTCAGAATTCAGACTTTTTTTTCTCAGAATTCTTTTCTTGGAATTTTTTTCTCAGAATTCTTTTTTCTCAGAATTCTGACTTCATTTTCTTAGAATTCACAATATCAGAATTCTGAGTTTTTCTCAGAATTCTGACTTTTCTCAGAATTCTTTTCTCAGAATTCTTTTCTCAGAATTTTTTTCTCAGAATTCTTTTCCCAGAATTCTGACTTTTTTCTCAGAATTCTGACATTAATATCAGAATTCTGACTTTTTTCTCAGAATTCTGACTTTTTTTTCTCAGAATTCTTTTTTCTCAGAATTCTGACTTTAATCTCAGAATTCAGACTTTTTGTTTTCAGAATTTTTTTCTCAGAATTCTGACTTTTTTCTCAGAATTCTGACTTTCCCCCCCTCTGAATTCTGACTTTTTTTTATCAGAATTCTTTTTTCTCAGAATTCTGACTTTAATTTCAGAATTCAGACTTTTTTTTCTCAGAATTCTTTTCTCAGAATTTTTTTCTCAGAATTCTGACTTCATTTTCTTAGAATTCTGACATTAATATCAGAATTCTGAGTTTTTTCTCAGAATTCTGACTTTTCTCAAATTCTTTTCGCAGAATTCTTTTCTCAGAATTTTTTTCTCAGAATTCTTTTCCTAGAATTCTGACTTTTTTCTCAGAATTCTGACATTAATATCAGAATTCTGACTTTTTTCTCAGAATTCTGACTTTTCTCAGAATGCTTTTCTCAGATTTCTGTTTTTTTTCTCAGAATTCTGTTTTTTTTCTCAGAATTCTTTTTTCTCAGAGTTCTGACTTTATTTTCTTAGAATTTTGATATTAATCTCAGAATTCTGACTTTTTTTCTCAAAATTTTTCTCTCAGAATTCTGAATCTTTTTTTCTTAGAATTCTGACATCAATATCAGAATTCTGACTTTTTTCTCAGAATTCTGACATTAATATCAGAATCCTGACTTTTTTCCCCCTCTGAATTCTGACTTTTTTCTCAGAATTCTGACATTAATATCAGAATTCTGACTTTTTTCTCAGAATTCTGACTTTTTTCCCCTCTGAATTCTGACTTTTTTTTCTCAGAATTCTTTTTTCTCAGAATTCTGACTTTAATCTCAGAATTCAGACTTTTTTTTCTCAGAATTCTTTTCTCAGAATTTTTTTCTCAGAATTCTTTTTTGTCATAATTTTGACTTTATTTTCTTAGAATTCTGACATTAATATCAGAATTCTGAGTTTTTTCTCAGAATTCTGACTTTTCTCAGAATGCTTTTCTCAGATTTGTTTTTTTCTGAATTTTTTTTTTCTCAAATTCTTTTTTCTCAGAGTTCTGACTTTATTTTCTTAGAATTTTGATATTAATCTCAGAATTCTGACTTTTTTCTCAAAATTTTCTCTCAGAATTCTGAATCTTTTTTTTCTTAGAATTCTGACATCAATATCAAATTCTGACTTTTTTCTCAGAATTCTGACATTAATATCAGAATCCTGACTTTTTTCCCCCTCTGAATTCTGACTTTTTTCTCAGAATTCTGACAGTAATATCAGAATCCTGACTTTTTTTCCCCTCCGAATTCTGACTTTTTTCTCAGAATTCTGACATTAATATCAGAATCCTGACTTTTTTTCCCCTCCGAATTCTGACTTTTTTCTCAGAATTCTGACAGGTTTTCTTTTCAGAATTCTTTTTTCTCACAATTCTGACTTTTTTCTCAGAATTCTAGAAAAGAAAAAAAAGACATGCCCACTTTTCTTTTTTTGGGGCCCTAATCCTCTTTCGTACAAAAGCCTTTTAATTGCACATTCATGTATTTTGCTCACATAAGTAAAGAGTGATTGAATAGTCACAACTTGTCACTCATATAGTACTGACCATCAAAGTCATGATACATAAGTGAAATAAATAACCTATTACGAAATAATTGATTATTTTTGTGTAGAAGCTCACAAAATTAATAATAATTGATATAATATAAACAACAACCAATCTTGAGTTTGTCATTACACCCACGTCTGTTACATGGTTAGAAAGCAAAACATAATATCTAAATTCTAGCTACTGAAAGGACTGCACTAGTGTGCAGGGTTTCCAAGACACTGCAGCAGAACAAGCCTGAGCTTCGCTGATAAAGCAAACTGTCAGAAGGTACAGCACTCTGTTAAATACAGGCTGCAGTACCTTGTGTACCCTCAGATAGACCAAGACAAGCCCTCTACTCCTGTCTGAGGGCCTAGCTAACTCAGGCCGACATCGGCACTACAGCAGCCAGAGAGCCTTAACTTCAGCTGCTGACACAAGCTGGAGAGCTGCCATTATGCCTCAGGGAGGGAAAAATCCTCCCTCCCCCACTGATGGAGAGCTCCCTCAGAGAGGATAGAGGGGACATTAGCAAGTGTCAAGATGGAGAGCTGATCCAGGCACAGTGGCAAATGGAGTGAGAAGAAAGTGATTCAGGCAGACATGTGATGATGTGCCTGGTATAATGTCTCTTTCTTTGAAATTGATATAAAGACCTCTGTCAAAGTTGCTAGTGTCACTTTCTTTGGTCAAAGATCAGTCTGGCTAAATGTGGTAGATATGAATGCCTCTAATGTCATATCCAATCTATGCTAGGGGAGTTCTCTGATTTGTTCTAAACCAATAAACATCAATAACAGCAACTGGTATAAATGCAAGCTGGGTGCATTTGATGCTAAGTGCATTAATTCTGTATTCTGGGCTGAACACCAGTCAAACCATTACAGCTGAATAAGTCAGTTTAGATATTACTCTGTACCTCTTCCTCAGAAATATACCAGTACCGAGTGCACAGTCAACGCTTTGTTATCCTTCTCGGATGTGCAATAAACGTAATTAAAATAACTGAAGTAGTGAGCTCACCAGACCCATTATTTCCTGAGTCAGGGAGCTGCCTTCGATCTCAACAATGGAATTCTCTTGAATATGGAAATAAATCTATTTCTTGTCTAATTAATAACCTCAAATATGAGCATGTTTCATAGGCTATGTCTGAAATTCATCAGGTAGATGAATAGAAATATCTGCATTTAGACTTTCTGATCATTATGCTTTCAATAGTGGGAGTAAATTAGTTGATACAAAAGTATCTGTATCAGCTAGAATATGTTGGAATATTTTTCACTACAGCCAGCACCGAAGTATCCTGATGTGTTTTGCTTTTATAACATGAAAGTCAGTGTTGAAATTGATTTTGTGAATGAATGTTTTCCCTTGAACATTTCCTGACTTTCACACAAGAAAGTCAGGAAATGTTAGTAGTTTAGTGTAACCATGGTTCGGCTCAACCAGTCTGCAACATTTTCTAGTGATAAATGTGAACACTCCAACATTACACCCATGAGTGATTACTACACGTCCTATCCCAAGAAGACGGCCATTATCCTGCTGCAACAGCCTCCACTTTGTTTATCAGTGAGGTTCAGCACCAATGTTGGGTGATAAGGTTTGTTTCCCAGGCAGCCATTCAGTTCATCCCCAAAGGTCAAGCCTCTCTGATCAGCAGAGGAAAAAAAAAGTTTTAAGCACAAACCTCACAGTGTTAATGTTAATGTTTTTTCTTTATTTTCATGACTGTTTACATTGTCAATTCTCACTGAAGGCATCAAAACTATGAATGAACACCTATGGAATTGTGTAGTAAACAAAAAAGTGTGAAATAACTCAAAACATGTTTTATATTTTAGATCCTCTCCTTTGATTACTGCTTTGCACACTCTTGGCATTCTCTCGATGAGCTTCATGAGGTCCTCCAGACCTACTGAAATACCTATTGATTTCAGAAGGGTAAAAACAAGTCTTTTCATAAATCATAGGAGAACATTTGTGCCATGTAAACAACTCAGCTCTATCCAAAAATGAAAAACGTATAAGGAATTCACTTCTACACTTCTTTTATTTTTTATGTACACAGATTTGTACATTTTACCTTTTACTAAAGAAAATGATATTTGCCAGTGAAGGTGTTCAATTTGTGTAGTGATAATTGAAAAAAAATCTGAAAAACACACTCCACTTTACACCGCTGTTATCTTTGCAGTAATAAAATAGTCACTTACTTGGCATTCGAAGAGCAGATATTGTACGATTTGTATTTTAACACTGCTCATTTCAGCACCTTTCATTAAACTGAGTTGTCTAGAAGTCTTCATATTGCTGAGTTGTGATCATCTTACATCAAACACTCGTACAGCAGCAAGCTTTATTCACGATTCCACTGCCCTTGAAAATTCTATTATAGAAATCCATTTGGTGGACTGAAATGACTTATTCCCCGAAGCCTTTGAACCTCTGCAGAGCTGGTCAGACCTGCAGACGTGTGGCAGGTTCCCACTCAGACATAATGACAAGCGCGTGGTGCAAAGTGACAGGTCGACACCTCGCCTCCCTGTAGAGAGGTCACACGGAAGGTGGTGACACTTATCATCTCTTCAGATGTTGTCAAATGCCCGTCGTGGAAAGACATCCAATCAATACAGCTTGACAGATGATGGAAGTGTAAGGAGTGGGCTGAAAGACATGGTGGCTCTATGATAACCCAGGCTGAGGCCATTTTTTTAAGAAAGTGTGATATCTTGTATCATTAACTCTCGGCACATCCGTTCAGTATAAAAATATAGCTTCTAATTACACATTTTCCATTCAAGTCTTTCCTTTGGGGTTTTCCTTTATTAAAGGGGCTGTGGTTTTAAAAGTCCTGAAGGTCTTTGGCTGATATTGCTGCTGTTAAATTTACAGGGTCAAAGTCTGATCTGTGATTTTTTTATTTGGCAAAACTACTTAAGGTTTATACTAACGAGGTCATGACCATCACTCTGAATATCCACAGTGCTTTCAGTTCAATAGGTTCAATTTTCTCTGGCTCTTCACTCTAAAAGAAATGGTAGAAACAGAGATAAAACACCCAACCTGTTCTCATTACTAGGCTCCGGATTAGGATGGTATCGCCAGTGCCATCCTACCTTCTGTCTAAGTAGGCTTTTGTCATCCAACAAGATTGGTGAAATAAAGACAACAACACAAACAAGAAACACTTTGAGAGCACAAACCTCCACCTGGGGAGTATATCATTTTTTGCAATAGTATTGTATTTTGTACATATCTGAGTAGTGGCAAAGGTGCGAATAGAAACATTCAAAAGTGTACCAAGAGTCAAAATTTCAAACAGGATACTGTGGTTTGGTTCCCACGTGAGACGTTTGCGTTTGTATTTAATTTTGCTTACTCTAGGATAAGCACCAAAGAATTTATTTATAGAAAAACAGACTATGGTTTAGTTTAAAATAAAGCAGTTAGCAGTCTTGTTGCTGCACTGACACAGCCAGCGGGTCAAGGCACCAACACTAAAGGAAACCCTGTATGTATCTCTCCCCAGCAGTTTTGACAAAAGGCGGGTTTGACACCCCTGGAAAGAGAAAAGTCTCAGAAATCACGCAGGTAACATAACATAGAAAATAATTTTCACCTACTTCACAAAAGGCAAGCAAAATGGCACAATTCATGCCTGATGAGAAGTTAAGTACGGCTGGGATTTCTTAGTGAAACAGTAACTTTAAAGTCGTATTTTGCTGTCTTCCCTGATTGAAAGCCTGTTTCACTTTTCTTCACTCTTCTTAGATGTGGATACAAGTGGGGCTCATTTGATATAGAATCCAACTGTGACTGCAGTAAATTGGGAGATTAAACCAACAGGGTACAGCAAAAAAAGAGATTTCCAAGAGGCGTTAGATGTAATGGAATAGCAAGTATAATTTTACAGTTATCTCCCACAGCCTATAACAGCATTTAATGTAAAACCCTTTTCAAATGCTGTGTTTCATCTATAGTGAGCTGGATTGTCTTGGATTGTGAAGCAATGACACAAATAAATGACTTTTTTGTTTAAAATGAACACCTCTGTTGCATTTCACTCCTAGGTTCTCTCCTTCTCCACTTGTTTCCTGTAATCATTTTTTCTGTCACATCTTAATAAAAAGTATAAAAGACTCCTAAAGAACAATAAAAAGTCCCAGATTCAGGCCTACCCAGAGGAGCCCCATATTGTGGAATTAAAGCTGTAATTAAAATACCTGTGACCTTACACTTACACTTAAAGACAAAATATGCAGTCCATGACACATTTTATTTTTTATTGATCTTTTTCTATCATTTTCTTCTTTTTTACTACCCACTGAAAGGGCCATCACCAGTGGAGCTCTTTTCCCTGCTGACCTGCACATTGGAAAATGACCCTTAAAGGTGCCCAGTGTGATACAATAAGAACCCTAAGAGTTGGTATATTAATAGGCTGGGCAGACATAACATGTAATGAATGATGCTATAAAAATATCACATGCAATATGTTTCCCAAGTAAACATGTCAAATCCAGAAAAAATATTTGACTGCAGTCTGGTGGCACAGATTTGATTCCAGGAACCAATCTTGCTACTGACTTCCTAATGTCACTTTAATATTAGTCAGAGGGAAAATGGCAAAGGAAGCAATGAGTCATGGGTGATATTTCTCTTGGGGAGTCTTACACATGGTAAACATGGTTATGAAGGCCTGACAGCCGCTCACATAAACAACCATATTAGTCTACAACGTTAAACTGTACTCCTAACTGCCAACTGACAGGCGGATGTCAAAGCACATGGAGTGTGTTGTTATTGAATGGAGTTGGAAGACATCACTACAGTGATCATGAATCTGTGCACCTCCCCATGTGCAGCTGTCCAGATGCTGGCCTGTAAACAGCCACGAAGACTGAAGATTAATGTATGGTCTGACACGCAGAAATTAATCAGGGGCAGCAGCACAGTGATCACAATGTCTGTTTCCAATCATAAAGTGTTTTCCTGCCATAACGGTTTGAAAGATGGAAAGTATTTGGTGACCTCACTCCAGCCGGCAGGGAAAGAACGTAACATTGAGCTTTATTTTTGTTTGTCTTTCCTTTTTATCCCCATTTTTTCACCTGTTTTATTTCTGTGATTTATGGCTTACTTTAGGTTTAATTTTGTTTTATTATTTTTTGACTGCACTCTCTGTATTAAAAGATCAAAAGACAGTGAGATTATTACTATACTGTAAGATAACCTATCAACCAGCTGCCCCTTAATGAAACCTGGACCCTGAAGCTGGTTATCTCTGATTGCCAAGTTGTAATCCAGGTCTAAAGAAACAACAGTTTCCTGCACTGGAGAGACCACTTGTTGTCATTTTGATATTTTAAAACATTCTGTGGTCTGTGTAGTGAAACGCACACATGCTTATCCCTTAGCTGGACAGGTATTAATAAAATAAATACACAGATGTATGATGATGGATGCATTGATGGATTAGGGGACGGTAATAATGATTATGCAGGAAAAATAAACTGAATAAGTTCTTCTGGAACTTATGGAAAAATAATAAGCTGTAATCTTCACAGTGAGGAAGAAACTGAAAATCCTTCTTTTATCTTTAAGCCAACATCAAAGTAATGTAACATGAGATAAAATGTTGAAAAAAACAGATATAAGAATATATGTTTTAATGAATTCTTAATCATTTGTAAAATAAAACGTGAAAAAACGAGTAAATAAAATGAATACAGTCAAATAGATGCTCAGTGTAAGAGTTCTTAGACTACTGCACCACGCTGTGTTGACATTATGTTGTTAGCTCACTCCTACAACAGTTCCTCTTTCCCGCCTCCATGCTTCCAGCTATTATCCAATGTAAGGCTGCTGATGCGTGGTGTGGTAAACACCATCAAAAATAAAATTAATGGATGAACCAACTTTTTTGAGGCAGGATCACACCAGTCTTAGTGTATCGCTGTTTAGAACACTGCTATTTAAGTTCATTCTGAATTCCTCATTATTGACCTCAGACTTAAGCATAGAGCAAACATCAAGTTCAACTTTAATGTTAACTGCCATCACTGGTGATGAGATTTAGGTCTGTGGAATCAAAGAATCAAAGACCAAACAACAGTTTTCAGTGGAGGAGTTTGCTCCAGGTCTCCAAGGCTGAAAGTACTGCATCAGGTCAGGAGCATGCATGTTGTTTGTTCGTGGCATGGTGCCGTGTGAATTTGTGAATTATATCTCATAATAATCAGAAAGCTAGAGAAAAGCAAATGAATAAGCATGTTCAGAGAAAAGTAAACCTTTGGAAGCACATCCTTTATCCAACCCAAAGAGTGTTGACCATAAAGACATCAGCTGGATTTAAGTAGCAACTGATGTTATAAACATGCCGAAAATCTCCCTTAGACCCAATCTGTCCACTACATACATGCACCTGGAGTCCTGATGCATGTATGCAGTGGACAGCAATGTTAACACAATTCAGGAAAATTTTCAATTATGTTTTTTTATGGCTTAAAATGCATAAAAAATCTATAGAAAACAACAGTGCTGGCAGAAGTATATGTAATATTTAGAGATCAAATGCTCACTATCGGCTGTCCCTCTTTGACCTCTATAGTTTGTTTATATATAACTTTTATTACAAAGTAATTTTTATATATAGTTAATTTATCTCTGAAGATGGGCAGATATGTTTGGGAGTTTTATCCCCTGAACACACGTTTCTTTTCATTCACTTTGATATTAGACTACATTTCAGAAGCATAGCTGCACCCAGATTCATTATTAGTCCATGGAACATAAAAATATTGACTTTTGAGATCCATGGCCCAACAATACTGAGTTTGGTACTGAGGTTGGATTGGAGTTTTGCTCAGTGGCATTGGCCTTCCTTTATTATTTTTTCTTATGCTGCTCCATTTCGCCCAGTATTCTAGGCAGGAAACCTATGGTTTGCTCCTCTTTTACTATTCTAGAGGGTTCTTCCACCTTTTCCCCTTACATAAATCCTGTTGTCATTCTCCACAGTTGGTGCAAGGCTTAATGTTAACACCCTGAAACTAGCAATGATTGCATCAGCTGAGACTTGTAACATTTACAAGAGATGAGAAAAGCCATGATACTTAATACACTGGAGAAAAAAAACACAACGTGAACAACGGTTGGATAAGCTGATTAACAAACTGAGTAGCGCAGGCTTCTTTATCACCAATATGATTACTGCCAACAGGTTTCTATACAGAGCAGCCATGACCTTGTATTAATGAATTTCAGCCTGCCTACAATTATCATCTTACAGAGGCCATATTTAAAAGGCACCACTGATTGTACCGAGGCACTAAGTACAGATTTAAAGGGAAACTATCTCATTCAGTCTTTGAGAACACTTACTTCGTTAACTAGGAGAGCAGTAGCGCTGTGAGTCAGCCTTATTTTCCTTCTCCGTGCCTGTGTAATGGAATCAAACTGGGGTGAGATAATGCCTGAGTTGGCAGTCAGGCACTGTGCCCACATCCTTTATCCAGGAAGTCTGCTCCAACAAGAGCAGTGCACTCCTGCCTCCTGCTGGGCTGATGTGAATGTGCAGCTCACAGAAAAGACACATGGCAAACTGACAGGTCCTGACCACTTGGCTGTGCTCAAAATGTTAGAAAAGGTCAGGACATCCTCTTGGCTCGGCTGTCAGATTTGCTGCAGTTACTCTCCAAAGGATTCCTCTCTCTCTCTCTCTCTCTCTCTCTCTCTCTCTCTCTCTCTCTCTCTCTCACACACACACACACACACACACACAAATCCACCTGCTTTGATCAACCACTACGTTGTACTGCCAAAGGTTAAATGCCTTTCTCAAGGGGACATTGGCAATATTTCTTGTATACTGTTGTGACTGATCCCACTGCAGTTCAGTGAATACAAACAGCAAGTCTATTTTCTACCTCTATGGCTCCTTACACAGATCATTACTGCTCCTGCACATTTAACATGCAAGACAGTGCATGGCATTTTTCTTCATTACAAATTCAGTGTCTCATGAATTTGCATTTTCATAAAGCAGTTATTCTTGGCCATTTAGCAATACTGAAACTAGACAATGGGTGCTAAACAGTTTGAAACTGAAGAAATTAATTGGAATGGAAGTTACTGGCAACTATTTCAGGCACATCATGTAAAGTAACACGAGGGACAGGAAGTAGTACCGTCCAAAAAGAGTATTTTTCTGTTAAAATTGACATTAAAAATCTATGAATCTTAATTATGTTGAATGGCTGGCAGTCAACAAATGAAACAGTAATTAACAAAGGCAGAAGGTTCTGGAACCCAATGAGGCTACCAGCTAGGATTTGTATTTCGCCTAGGATCTCTGTTTAGTACATGTCCAACATCAGGGGATGAAAAAGACTGGAAATGAATATGAATCTAGATTACAACATGTTGTAATGTGCATTGCTGAATGGGATTTATAAAGCTTTTAGGACACCACACAGAGAAATCCTAATAATATCAAATGTTATGCCAGCAGACCCAATGTATTTTTCATTTAACAGTTAATGTTTAATACCCACAGTAATAAAATATATCACAATCCTGATCTGAGAGAGTTGTTCTTCGTTATCAGTATGGAATAACATGTAAATTCTGCACGTTAGCTTTTGATTATAAGATGAGATGCTTTCTGTGTCACAGGTTGCTGTTACCATTTCATTGTTGAACTTGATTTTTTCATTGTTTATGATCATGAAATTACAGTAACTAGACAAGACAACATCTTGTTCTTTTTCGATGTCACAGTCGCATAGTCACACTGTGCTTTCTGTATCATGTTGGAAGAGGTGTGTGAAGAAGAAGTGTTGTTTGACACAATCACTTCTGAGAATCTGAGCATCATGACTTAGACATGATTGATAAAACTGGGCATCACTTAAAGTGTGTGCTGCATTAAAACCAACTACCCAGCACCTTTTGGCTCTTTCTTTTTCTTTCCTCTATCAATGACTTTTAAGTTGACTCACCCTGGATGTTAAATGTCAGATCAACAGACCTAGAACAATTATTATGCAGAGGGTTCCTCACTGCCAAAGATTGTCAGAGGACTTGTTTTCTTTATGAAAATTTGGACAAATGAAAAAGAAGTAAGAATAAGTGGAAAGAAATGTGCAGAATCCCAGTGAGGAGCCTGAAAAGGTCCTGCTGATCGCGCCCGATCCAACGGGGAGGTGTGGGAAGCCAGATCGGGCGCCCCGCTTCCGGCTCTCCTCTCTGCTCTCTCCTATCTTATCTAACTTGTCTTACTCCTCTCTGTCACCTTTTCTGTCCCTTTGAAGAAATGAGGCTCCATAAATGCTAAAGAGGTAAGTATTTCTCAGTTGCAAAGAATAGATAGAATAAACTGTAGAAAATCAAACAGGAGAAAGAAGAATAGAAAAACAATTTTAACATAAACCAGTGACACACTCTGGGGCCTGATCAACCCTGCCAGGGCCTCTTTGGATGAGGGTGTCTAGTGATAATGGCCGAAACACTCGATGAATCCAAGGTCCACTACTGACGATGTGTCCCAAATTTTAACAATTTAGATCAGATCTCTAATCCCTAAACCTAACCAGGGAAAATGGCAGGTTAGCTTGGGTAAAAGAACGAAAGTTGAGGCACACAACGATGTGTGCTGCTGGTAAAGTTTCTGGGCTGCTTTTCCTCATAACAGCCATCCCTCAAGATTTTCTCCATTAAAAGCAATGCATTGTCTGGGATTGTAACATCTAGTCCTTTACTGAATCATGATGTTTGTTATACAGCAAAGAAATTCTAAATTCATTTTAAGCACAGGGTGATCAGAAGAGGGCGCTGTTTCCTTTCTTCATACAGAACCTAAATTTGGAAGAGTTCCTGAGGAAAGATGAAATATGTGTGGTCTATTTAACTATTGAAAGTGATGAAAACTTTACAGTAAATGATTCAAAAAGTCAAAAATGACCCCAAAGATATTCAGTTAGTTTTTACCTGAAATGAAAAAAATAATCAAACACTCACATTTAATCATTTAATACTTTAAAATAATTAATTCATTTTAAATAATCTTGAATACTTTTGTGTGGGTAAAATGTGGACACTACAGTCAGACTATTGTTCTTTAAGCAACACGAATGGAATCTAGCCTCAGTTTGTCTCACTCCTTGCTCTCACACTATACACACAGCAGAGAGGTCACACATGGGAGTCTGGTCTCATTCTGTAGTTGAGACAGTTATTTCCTCCTGTCATTCTCCCGGGAGCAGCAAGGTCTGAAGCCCTGTGGGAGTGCTCTGCAGTGCTGGGGGCACATCAGCGGGGTTTGAGGCTGGCTCCAGCAGCCCCCCAGGGGAACAGCTTGATTAATTGAGCTGGCAGATTTATGACGGGCCTAGCAGCTACTAGAGGTGTGTGTGCTTGTGTGTGGGTGTGTACCTGTGAGTGTGTGTCTAAATTACCACGTATGCTTGAGCTGTATGTATCCATTATCCATGCACAATGCCGGTGTGTATGCACAATTACTGCCTGTGTGTAGACATGTCTGTGTGTTTTCATAGCTATTTGTGTATGTGTGCACGTGTGTGTTGGTCTTTACAAGCCTGATTGTGTGTTTCTGTCTCTCTAAATGAGAGACATGAGTGTCTCTGTTTACACATTTGTCTCTGTTCATTTATATCAGTTCCTGTGTCTGTATGTGTGTGTGCCAGGGTGTGTGTCTGTCTACGTAAGTGTTTGGAAAGAAGCTCTCTCCCTCGACATAATTACAGCTTCCAGGCCTTGGACCGGCATGGGGTAGCCTGGATGTCAGGACTGGCCAGACCCTCAGCATTCCCACCGGGGTGAGTCTGGGGTCTCCCGTCCAGTCAAAACTCTGCAAAGCCGCCCTCAGGATTGATGTGCAGTAAGTTGGATAGTCTGCAGCCAAAACATCATCAGGACCTCTCTTTGACTTCACATTCTTCACATGGCAGACAGTAGGGTTTTTTTTGTTTTCTTTTTCAAGCAAACTTGAGTTAAAAACTTTAAAAAAGCAAAGTGTGATGCACCAAGCAGAATATTTATGTGATATTAATTTAAAAAGACTTCATTTTACACCATTGTCATCTATCTATAGCTTATTCTATTTTTTAACATATTGAAATGTGTTTATTAAAAATAGGTTTTTTCATAAAAATTATAATATTATGTAGTCCAATATAAAACCACAATCTTCTCAAAGACCAACATTTTGTTAACGTAGAACAAATAGGCTAGAAAAACGTTGGACAGCTTCAAGTATGCACAGACATACGACTCAGATGTTATTAGTCCAGTGAATGCTTGTTATTACTTGTTATTAGTGCCATACATCCACCTACAAGCTAAGTAAAACAAAAACAAAAAAAAAACATATCTTAACAGGAATAAATGGAAACAAACTGGAAACAATAGCATTTTATGTTTTGAGTATTTTCTATGTTTCATTGTTTTTAACACACATTAAACACATTTAAAAATGAATTTAAGAGCCCTGTGCTTTTGCTTTACTGCTTTGCCATCATTAAATAGATTTACCTACTCTGTAAATGGAGGAGGTTGAGGTACTGTGCAGTGGAGTTATTGCACAAACACACACCTCCACACACACAAATAAGCAGAGCCCCTGGAGAAATTCCTCAAATTTTTCCTGGGAGTTTTTCTGAGTGATAACTACTACTAGAGAGTACAGATGAACTGTGCAGTGCACACAAGAATGTTATACTCTGCAGCTTAAACATTAACGGAATTACAGAACTTGAGGTCTGGAATCTAAAACTTTTTGCATGCTCTTACTGTCTGTATAAAACATAAATTATCTCAGCTATGTCTGCAATGCTGCTGATAAAACATGGCACATAGGTGGACAATACCGGAAGCCTTTACACAAAGACATTTTCATGGCCTTTTTGGGAAAAATGTTCAGTCACAAACATGAGTCTGCTCTATTTAGTAAGCAACATTAGATGGCTCATAATTTACAAACTCATCTACTGCTTAATCAATGCAGGATATCATTAAACTGATTCGCTTGTGTAACAGATAAAGTTTAAAAACTCCCTAAATGGAAATGTACATGTCATCAATAAACATGTGTGTTAGGAATAAACCCATAACACGACACTGTGCATGCCAATTCTACATCATAAATATAAAATATTGTTGTATGTAAAATATTTTATTTCCTTTTGTTTCCTTCTGGTCTCAGGGCTTTGAGACAAAACCAAAACTTACTTTAAGACTTTGCTAACATTACTATGACACCTGCCCCTGACTGAAATTGTATTTTTGAAAGGATTTCATGAAGATTCATGAGGTCTGCGAAGCAACAACACAACACGTTATTGTGAGTTGTATTGTGTGTGTCCTGTTATTTGCTTTGCCAGATCCACCTGTTAGGTGAAATGCATTCAGAAATGTTTTCATAACATCAGCAACATTACATTTTTCATCAGCAATGAAAAGGTTAATCACACTGTGAAACAAGAAAACTATTAAGAGTTTATACAGAGTTTTATTTCATAAGCAGCGCCACCATCCGTCAGCAAAAATATTGTCTTCTCTGCTAAAAAACAACCAAAAACACTTAATTAGTTCTCAGAAGGAGCTCTCCAGTCCAAACAGTGTCAGGGGTGGCAAACACAACGACCGGGTGACAGAATCAGCCTAGAAAATACTGCCGAGTTTTAATTGAATGTTCATAAGCTTTGCAGCTTATACAACAATAATGAAGTAATAGATAAACAATTGAACGAATGAAAAGGTCCTGCTTTTACTGTGTATGTTTTTTACGATGGATCCATCATAATCTTCTTGGATTTATATGCTACAGCAGCATTCCTTCATCATGTAGAAAAACTCCAGAATAATGTTGAAATTTTTCTTCCTTTTCTTATATTAAGATATCTGAGGGATTCAGTGTTAGACATGTTCACACTAACAGAAAGTAGAGTTTTGCCAGTCCGGCCAAGTTAAGTAAATGTCTGACATCCTGGTATACAGCACATAGTGAACCTATCATCTGATATGGAAGAGAATGCTCCTGTTAAAAATAAATTACAAAAATGTAGCAATACCATTGTAAAGGTAAAGGTTTGATAAGGATTAGGCACAGAAACACCTTGGGAAAGATTTTGGGATTATCATTGGAGGTAAATTAAGTTCTTCACATCAACAAACCATCAATGCAGATCCATTACTCTGAAATTCAAACAACAGTCCTCTCTTTTAAAGTCCAATGTTTTCATCCATATACCCTGACCTCCTCTGTGCGCAGTCTTTTGTGTCTTTGATCCTCTTTTAAACACCACTGCCATTGGATGGTTTTGTCACGTGACCATTCTGCTTGTCATTTAAGAAATTTAAGGAATTTATTGATGCCATCTCACATGATCAGCAGAGATCACTTAATAATATAACATAATCTCTGAGTCCAAGAAACTCCTCGACAAACGATCTGTGAGTTGGACCTGTGGAGCTCCGGGGTCTGGGTATCACATTGCTCACACTGAAAGCCAACAGCAGGAATAATTTCATTCTGATATTCCAAAAAATGCTCGCGTATACTCTTAACAATACTTTCTAAAAACTCATTAAGTAGAAAATTCATTGACTTTACTTTTCTGTACTGCGTGTGCAAACTCAGCTAGGACCAGCAGAGGCCAGTATGGTGACAGTAAACGCAAAACCAGGGTCACTTTGCACGTGCTCAGTGATACACGTGGTCAGCACTTGTATCACACATTGTATAGTACAGTAGGAGTAAACACTACTCCAACTGAGCTTCAGGGGGAAAAGCAGCATATTTTAGGACAATAGCTTCCTTTTAGGGAGTAAGTTCCCATGTTTACTTTGTGAATAATGTTGGTATTTATCTGTCTCATTTGTTTGGAAATGAAGAAGGTACATGAAGAACCATGTCTAATTTGGTGTAATGAAATAAATGTGCATCATCAGCTTCTGAGTAAAGTCTTCACTGACCCCTGTTGGCAAGGTTTTAACCATTCTGTTTGACACATGAGGAGAAATCTGGGAGTGTAACAGCGAAAAGGCCCCTGTACCTTAGAGCATTGTTCTTTTCAACCTTGACATCAAAGCGCAAGAGCTTCGACAGGAGATGCGTTTTCCTTCCTTCAGCTGTGTTATCGTTTATGATCGATATCAAACAGACACTGAGCATAAATCAAACACAAGCTAGCCAAAACCTCTTTCAAGTTCCAACAATCTCCACCGTTCTAAAACAATACACAAACTGTGGCTGTCTGTCTGTTTGCCAAGAGCAAGGAAGTCAGGAAGTATTGGCCAAACATACCAGTTCTGTAAATAGATAGGGCTTAATGCCCGGCACACACACACATAATACAGACACAAAACACAACCAGCTGCACACACACACAGATGGAGTCACTTGTGTCCACATGCACAGGCAGGCAGCACATTTCCCCCCCAGAAAGATTCACACAAACACAAATGAGCTAGTTCCTGCACGCAAATGTGTGGCTATTCACTCAGATTCACGCAGAAACTGAAAAAACATTTGAGGTAAACAAGCACACCGACACACTGTCAATGTGTTTATTGTCATTAAGTAAGTACACTCTTACTTAATGACTCTGAAGAGCCCTCTAATGGCGCTTCAAATAAACTGCAAGCAAGAGGGAAGAAGCCAGGTATAGAGGAGGTTTATGAGGTGTCGGCAGTCTGCCTGTCAATATGCTTTTAGAGACAGACATTTATAAGTCAGAACTGTTATGGGTTTGACATTGCAATTTGTAGACTTTTACAGGATTGCAAGTATTATATATAGTATTATATATTTTTATATTCAAATACCTTCAGATCTATTAAAAAAATGGAAAACTAAAATAGAAGCTATTCCATTCACCACAAAATTTTCCTAACGTTATCAAACCCATAAATTATTAGGACACGTATTACTCTATGACCATATCTACTATAACACTTCTCAACTGGCATGAAGAGACAACAACGATGCCAATACATTATTTTCTACTAGAACATTAAAATATTTTGCTTAAAACTGTGAGTAATTACATGGCGTGGAAACAGAACTATTAATCAGCCATCATTAATGTTAACTATCCCGCCAAAGTTATCTGAGAAGTTCATGTGAGATAGCAAGAGCCAGATTTGGCAGCAACAGCCTTCAAGTTTACTGTTTATCACAGTTAAGAAAGCCTTTGGGGGAAAATTTCTCAGATGACTTACAAAGTTTTGTCTGATTGTTTGTTAGCAGGACACATTAAAAAGTAATGGAAGGATTTAACAGATGTGGAGTTTGGCCCACCTTCTGGATTTGATCTGGAATTTAATCTGCTCCAACAGTTTACCATTGTAAGATAAAATTGAATATTTCTGCTGCATTTCTTGAAAAATACATATCAATCTGACATAAAAAAGATGCATTGAAACAATGTCTTAATGTCTCCTCAGCTTTGGCAAACATTCATTGTGTATGAAACCTTTTGAAGTTTAACAGTAAAAGTGGTTGCACAACTTTACACTGGTGGAAAATGTTTAAGGCACAACCATTGTTAAAAATGTCACAGTAGCTATCTGAAGCCTTTTCAGGCTTAGATTAGCTTCAGATAGTAAGCTATTTGAAGCTTTTGTGTGAATGAGTTAAAGTGGCGACCTGCCCAGAATGTGAAGGTGTGATGGACTCCAGCGGCCTATATTACAAAGTAAAACTTAATCGGAAGTGAGAGACTTGCATGCAAAATCATAATAATTAAAAGCGCATGTATATTTGGTGAAAGAAAAACGGTGATCCCCTGAAGCCTATAGATCAATTTTTTTTAATCAACTTAATCCAGACTACATCTCAAAGATTTCCCCACACTCTCTTTTGGGACGCAAGACCACACAATATGTCCTCGTCTGTCTTTTGTGTGCTCTTTCCTTGTATTGTAAACTCCCACTTTAGCAACCTACTGATAGAACGCTCCCAGGCTGTTCCCAGAAAAAAGGAAATAGCATTTCCTCAGGACATCTCTCCGGATCTTTTCGTGGACACGACAGTAGAGCAGATTGTTTTGTTTTACCGAGTTCTCGGAGATGACTGAAAATTGTCTGTTTTGTTTATCTCCACTTCCCCACTCTGTTTGGTCACAAAGCCCCTCGACACACTGCCCTCAAGCAACCGCCATCCCCTACCGCTGGGACTGTTTGTTTGTTGAACTCCTATCTTTTGTTAATTGTAGATTTTGTTTTTCAGAAAGTGCTCAGAGGGGAAATTTGTTCAGTTTGTATGTACAAAAGTGCGTTTAAGAGAGTCGCCCCTTATCTCGAGTTCCCCCGAGGGCAGGAAGTGACTGGCTGAGAGGAAAAGCTAATGTAATCTAATAGACATCCAAAAAGTGCAGGAGGTTATGAATTCGTCAGAAGAGATGGGATCAGGAGGAAGTGCAGTTTAACCCTTAAATGTATCGGGAGGGTAGACAAAATTAGCAACAGGTCAAAACAAGTATTTGAGACGCAGGAAATTAAAAACAAATTCCTCTCATGTGCTCTTGCATCTTTTACACAGCACTCAACGCGTGGCATTTCAGTGCTCGCAAGCTTTTTACATCTGGTTTCTGCTGCAGGCCTTTACGTGATTATGTAAATACCTTCTATGGTGCATTTAGGGGGTGTGACTAAAACACTCGACAGTTATAATACAATATAGTTAACAAATTCATATCCAGGTTTGTGTTTGACATACTGGGATTTCTCAATCCTTGTGTATTATTAGTCACACACGTACTATTATAAAGTAACCGCTGAGTTAATGTTATCTCATCTGGCATTATGATAAAAATCTGTTTTAGTAGATCTAAAGGAGGCCATCAAAAAGACTTTTATTTAAATGTTGACACAGCTGAAATGAATACCAACTTTAACATAAAGGGCGGAATAATACAAAGAGTTATATTTTATTATTACTTTAACCTCCTAGGACCTGGTGTCCACATATGTGGACATCGCATTTTGGGTTGTCTAGACCAAAATACTTAATTTTCCTATACAAGGGCCTGATATCCACTTATGAGGACATTATACTGCCACTGTTCTATCAAAATTTAAAACGAATGTCCTCATATGTGGATCTCATTTTTCTCAGAAAGAAAAATTAGGAAAAAAAAAATGGTTATTCTTTGTTTTTACATTCATCAGGTCCCAATCAGCCCAAATATCAAAGAAAAATTAAAAATGCATGCCATGAAAGACTTCGGGTATTAGGAGGTTAAATTTAATTGTGTGTAGTTGAATGAGAGGTTTTGTTCACAACTTGAATCTAAATTTCAGTTTTTGTTCATAATTTCCAACATGCAACTAAACAGTGAAATTACTAGTTCACAAATCTCTAAGTGCAACAATTTGCATTCAGACCAAACAGCAACCTCTGGAGCAGAAAACACCAGTGCAGAAGAGCAAAAAGTGCAGTTCCTTTAGCTGCCACTTGAAACTGGGTCCGAAGAGAGTCGTTACCCTTAGACTCCCACATCAAAATGCCAAACTTTACAGTATTGAAAAGCATATTCAAAGTAATCCCCCCCTCATAACAACTCTGAGTGTGGTGATTTTTCTTATAACTCATCCACCTGGATAAATTTACTTTTAGAGCTTTTTTAGGGATTACTAATAGGATTACTAATATTGTGTTAGGATTAGTAATACTGTGGTTTGGTGGTACAGATCAGCTCAGTGAAATTCAGCTTTTTTATTATTCCAGTATGTCTGTGTGCTGCATCTGCATGGTTTATGAATGCAGCTTACTGATAAAGCTTTCTGTTTAGCTAATAAATTAACTTTCTATTTACATGGTGATAAAATAAGTCTTGTTAATATCATAACTTTATGTGTGGCATTACATTTCTTCAGTATTCATTTCTAAATTTTACTGACAGTTAAAAGCTGTACCAAATGATTTCTTCCACAGCCCGCAACCTAAACTATGACATCCTTTAGAAGCCAAACAGAAGAGTCTTTGGGAACCTTTGCATTTTAGTGAAAATCATAATCTATTGTCAGTCCCCTTTAACCCACTGCTGCACTCAAACTGTAATCCCTTTTCCAATTTTGCATCCTCATTGATCATCCAGTCATTGTTTTTCTCACTCAACCATCTTCTTCATTTTCCGTTTTTCTCTGTGTCTTTCTTGTTGAACCACTCACCTAATAACTAAATTCTGTTGTATACATGTTCGTATTCAATACAAGCAGAAAATATCTCAGTCTGAAGCTGGAAATAATTTGTTGGAGGCCAAAGAGCTGCAAGAGCAAATTCCTCTGTTGCTGTGTCGCTTTTCAAAAAATAAAATGAGCACAGATTCACTGTAAGGAAGTCACAACAGTATCACTGAAGTTCTCTGGGATTGTGTTTTTGCATTTCAAGGGATTTCGTTATATCGCTATATCTGTTTTTAGCATCAGTTAACCTCATTATACAGCGCATGTAGGTGGTAAAAAAAATCCATCACAGATATGAAAACAAAAATAAATTGCTTCAAAAGAGTACCACAAAGACAAGTGTTTGTTTGAGAAGCGGTATTAGGGAATTGTACTGGCAGAGAAAAAGTTGTTTGCCCAACCACAACTTCTATTCAACCACAATGGCAATTACGCCAATTTGTTACATGTCTCGAAGCAGCAGTGTGGGGGATTTCCTACCTCTCTGCTAACAAATGATTACACTATGACTCACTACAATGCAGTATATTTAAACAGAGCTGAGTGTTTAGAGCTGCTGGTGTGGAATTGAATGCCGATGAGCTTTCCTGTTGTGTAATTTAGTTTCATTTTTCTTTTACCTATTTGTTTCCCCTTTTCCTTGCAACTTCATGTAATGTGAATGTCATTCGAAATTTTACATCAATTTTGTATCATCTTGAATGAAATGACTATTCGTAATACGCAAAGAGCGGCTTTAGCAACAAACCCACAAAGGATAATTATCAAACTTGGCAGCTCCAAATTCCACATTCCCTATTGTTTAGATTCATTCTCACCACTCTCATTAACTCGTTTCCCAGTTGCAGCAAGCAACTGTTTGCAGTAAATCACTTCTGATAAACCCACTGGATGCTAACAGCTCAGCATCAAATTACAGGAACGGCAAGTTGAAATATTTTTTCTGTATAGGTTAGTATATATTACTATATATTAGTTTCAATGTAATCTAAGTATAGCCAAGTGGTGCAAATTATGATAAAAAGATGATAGAATAATGGCGGTCATTATTAGCATTGCAACTAATTTTAACAAAATGAATTAGGTGAATCCTTGAAGGTCAAAGTAGGCATTTCTATATTGTGATCATTAAATAGGTACCATTAGACCCTTGAGAAATAGTTACCAAAATGTGCTGAGATTTTTTTTTTCTTTAAACTGTTACAGGTGAAAAGCTGTTCTATGTGGAAAAAAAATATTTTGGCAGCTTTCTGGTAACATATTTGGTCATAAAAAAGGAGCATCTGGGAAATCGCAAACCCATATGAGATCACTGAGCTCTCCCCACATATCTCTGACACGCTTCCAGCATTCAGCATATGGCTTTTGTAAGCTCACTTACAGAGGTCTTTGCCAAAGTAAAACTAAATTGTCCAGACATTCCCATATGTAGGATAGGTCCTTAATAGGTTTGTTTCATTTAATCTTTATTTGACTGGGAATGTTGCCCATGAACAGTTTTTTTTTTTATGACCTGTCTGACTCTCTACAACAGTGTAATTAATCGAGTAACCTTGCATATTAGAATTGCAAATAAATAATATCCTCTGTGTTATTTAACACAGAAACACTGGATTCTCTACCACTGGAAAAGCTTTTGTTATCGCTACCAGTTTTAATAGTTTCAGTCTTCTTTAAAAAATGAAAAACAAAAAATAAAAACACGTTTGTACTGCAAATACTACAATACCCATAAGCCTCAGGAGCTGTCTCTATGGAGTCTGATCCATGCTAGAAGTCCTTCAGTCCCATACTCAGTTCATAGTTTCTGCGGAAAAGTATAAAAATATGATTCTTTTCTTTTCATTTCTTTCCTGAAACATCACCCTGAGAGCAATAAAGCTATCAAAAATACACACAGTAGTTAACATTAATGTCATAGATACATATGATGACTAGCCATGTTGGTAACAAACGTTTTTAACCCAATAGTAAAGCAATATTTCCTGATCAGTTTTGTTATTGATTCTCCTCCTATTTAATTTGTCAGGACTGTAACGGGATAAGAACAATAAACCATTTGACTTAAGACTTAAGACTCTAAGTACTCATACTACAAAGATATCATCTGAAGCATGTTTCCTTGACCCATGTCATCCTTTAAAACTGACCCCTCTGAGTTCAGTGGGTAAACTTCCATGGAGTGCGATGTATATAGTATACAACTGTATACAGTTGAACACCAAGCAGTTTTAGTAGGCAGTGGGTTCACATTTCATAACACTCCATGGAAGTTTACCCACTGAACCCAATTCAACAGCATGCGGTTTGTATTAATAATGACTGGAAATAATAAAAGCCTCTATGCCCATACAAAAGTCAATTGAGTTCATATTCATGCCACCTCAGGGCCAATACCATGTAAGTCATTTAACAAAGCATTTTTTTTAATTTTCTTTTTTTTGCATAAACTTAACCACTTGGTTGTAATACCAATACTAACCAACTTTTAGTCACTAAACATAACCTAAGAACATATTACATTAAAAAAATGTAATATCAAAAACAGAGGCAAGATGAAAAAGTTTTTTTTTTAAAAAGAAAATTGTCACCAAAGGGTATCCCTGTGAATGAGAGAATAATGCTGAGTATTTAAAAAATAACAGGAAGGAACTATTGACTAAGCACGAGAACGTGAGGAGGTTGGAGCAAAGATGTGTTGGCATGAGTTGGAGCTGAGATGTGCTGAAGAACACGTTACTGAAATTGCTTCAATGCAGACAAGATGCTGGAACCAACTGAGACTATACGTGCATTGGCAGAGCTACAGACACAAGAAAACGGCGCTTGGCTATAAAGCCATAATACCTTAATGGTACAATTATAGCCTATTACAGTCCTTATTACATTTTGTTTCACCGAAGCATCATCTTTTATTTGCTGAGTGACACCTCTTATTGCTAATAAGCAGACAAATTACAGCTATACCAACAACATGTGGTAACATCTTTATCGTATGCATAGCCAGACTACAGCATGGCTATGTTGTGCTTATGCTATATGTATGGTGTAGAATCAACGCCAACTATAAATCAAGCTTAAAGCATGTGAATTAGATGCTTTGCTTTGATTTCATGAAATAATCAAGATCTTTTGCTACTGATGAATCATAAAGCAGGTGTGAGGTCTCTGCCCATCTCTGAATGTCACAAACGGATAATCAAGTAGAGGGTGAATTAACTTTCTGCTGGTCAGAAGGACAAGACTTTGTAGAGCCAAAAGCCTCTTGGCCTTGCGTATCATGGCCCAAAGGATGAAGAATCCTGGGAGTTCCGCTGCGATCAGGAATTATTGTCACAGTTCAAAGCAGGTGCCGAAGCCAAACCTTAAACAAGGACTTAAAAGGACAGCAGGGGGTGAGTCTGTTGGGCGGCCGTCATGGTCATTATCCTGGTGGCTCTAACCCCCGGCCCTCCTCCCCAAAGCACACACATGAACTAACCCTTCAAACACATACACACATCTGCAGCTAGCCCACCCAGTGCTCCTCATGCTTTCAGCTTTTTGAAGCTGAATTTCCCCAGTACACACAAATGTGTGTGTCATGCCAAGTTTGTAGCTCAGAGGGATCTATTTGTGGACGAAATGAAGAAAGTGGCAAGAGATGGCAAGAGCGAGGTGCTGGATTAAAAGGTGAGGGAGAAAAGCGCAGAGGCTCTTTAATTCAAGAAATCCTTGATCCCACCCCCACCCCACTCTGCCACCTCACTCCCTGCCGAGAGTGATACTTCATGAAACACACAGACAATGGCTCAGTGGAAGAAGTCACCCTTAATTCTCCTTTTGATCACCCAGAAGTCTTTGTGTCCCTAGGCTCTTTACACATTCTTTCCTTTTTGTGCCAATGCTCTAAGTTGGGAATGATTAAGTGTCTGTGGATAAATCCCCTTATTTCATTCTCCTTCTTCAGGGATGCTGCTTCTTGGGCAGTCAGCTTACCATAATACCAAGCTGCCTCACAATAAATCCAAGTTACTTTTGATGGTGCATGCTCATAGCTTTGCGCCTTTTATCAGTCAGCGATCATTTGTCAGTGCCCTTAATCTAATTACTTGAACTTGAGAGGAATTTGGGTGAATAGAAAAGATTGTTTCCAAAAATTTACAAGACAGATGGTGTCATTTGCCATGTAAAATGTTTATGTCTCCCATTGTCTCCTATTCTGATTTTCACCAGTCACACAGCAACCGAAGGGGGTAAATGTGTTGTTACATTAGAAAAAAAATTGATGCAAGGCAATGGTCTGCTTATTGAGTTCATGATTTATCTCAATTATAAGTAGAGCAATACAGACTGAAATATATTTCTATGAAAAGCCCATTCCTTTTATTATTTATTACCATGTTTATAAGAAAACATGCATATATAGGTCTGAAATGAATTAACACCTACATTCCTACATTTGAAAGTTTAAAATGACTTTAAACTTCTATAATAAACCAGCAAGTCGGAAGCTGTCAAATAAAATTTGTTTAAACTGATTAATTCATGGCCATACAGAAAACATAGTCTGTGTATAATAATCTATCATTTCAAGATTAAAAGAAAGAAAGGCATGCCCAACTCGTAACATTTTAAAAGAAAATTCTGACTTGTGTTTGCATTTTTTAATCATTTATAAATTATTATTTTTGCTTTCTTTTCCTGCCAATAAAGCAAAGTTGGTAAACTTGGCTCTTTATCTGCATTAAAATGTCTACGATCACATTATTTTAAACTAAGCATTAAGCAAGTTTACGATCACCATGCTCACACAGTTACTTTTTACTTAATTTGTTTTAAATAAATTACATTATTAAAGCTTTGATACCTCTTAATTTTCCCTTTCAAAATGTTCCCTTTAAGTGTTTGTGGCCTTAGAAATCTTGCAGGTATTGTTATTGTCTGTGAATCCTGGGAAGATGATACACATCCACCGTATCTACCTCCTCTCAGCAGATTATGTGGGCGGAAGCAGGTGGCAGTTGTGAGCACAAGGAAATCAGGCTGCAGATCTTTGGACGCACGAAACTGAGCAGCAAATCAGCATATTGTTCACTATCACTGTGTTGGCCCCTACGCGCTAAAGATAGACAATCAGAAAGAGCTGAAGAAGTGTGTGTGTGTGTGTGTGTGTGTGTGTGTGTGTGTGTGTGCATGTGTACATGTCTTTACATGCACATACTAGTCTACGGGTGCACCTCTGCCCTCCTGTAACGTTGCGCGGTGGATTTCGAGGATTAACGCAGTCTCCTCAGACCACTTTAACCACTTCCTCCTTTATCTATGACAGCTCCTCTGTGAGTTTGAGATAACAGCCCAGCTCTGATGTTTTTGAAGCTTTTTCCCTTCTGACAGCACTAAACAACGGGGAAACCCACATGTTGTGCCCCTGAGCCTTCCGTCTTCAAACTTATCTTCAGCCGTGTGATGTGGGACCATCATACTGAGATCAAATCATTAATTAACATCCTTTTGTTCACAGTGTATGACAGGAGCTTTAACACTCTGTGATTTGTTAAAGAGAGATGCATCAATAGTGTTGATAAGAATTTGGCAATTATGCACTGGTTAAGCACGCAAATATTCTTAGTGATTTCAGGGTGAAAATGTGGCACGTATTATCCTTTACTTTGCCAGGATCTCATCACTTGGCTCTTGCATAATGCACATTGAAAGTTCACGGGGACAGTATACATGCCAAAGCATGTCGAGGCCTGCAGGGTGTTACTGTGAGTGCTATCAAGTTCCAAAATGCCACCTACAGGAAAACACTCAAAGAAATACTCTCTATAAGGCCTTGAGTTGAAAATGTGAAGTAACCTGTCCTATAATTAAAGGATGAGAAAACATCAAAGCAAAGGTGTAACATCCAAAAACAATTATGTTCATTAACAGAAGGGCATAATACTCCACTCTGGTAATCATTAAAAATGCAACCCTGTTTCCAAAAAAGAAAAAATAAATTAGATGCTGTGTAAAATGTCAATTATTAAAAGTTTCAAAAGTTGGAACTGAGAATTTACTATTAACAAAAAAGGCTTATTTTAAATTTGATGCCATGGCATGAATATAAAAGAATTTGTCTAGCAATAATTCTGCAGTGAAAAATGCATATCATATGGCATGAGTGACAGAATATTATTCTTTCCCATGCACTGTGAACTCCAGCCCCTGTTTTTCTCAGACAATGTAAGGGTGTCTTAGAAACGTATTAACAGTCTGGTGTGTATATGCCTGGAGCTAGTGCTACATTCTGTTGATATTCAATATGGATGCTCTTCAATATTTATAACAAAATTAACAACAAAAAATTTGGCAGGTCTTCAGTGAACTCGAAAATTATGTGGAATCACTTAAATGATTGTCAGAATTAAAATAAGTTTACGTTTTACCTTTTTTATTTAAGGTTCAGAATTATTACTTTTCAAATATCTTGCAATTATACATTCAAAATGCTTTCTTCGGAAGGCTTTGAAAGCTGCAAGCCTTTTACTTCTTGTTGGCATGATTTGAAATTGACACTTTTTCTGTCATTGGTAAACTCAAACTACTTACATAAGACATCAGTTCCATTTCACTGAACAGCATATGTTTTGCGCAATTATTGCACTTATTGTGCCAGTTTGAGTTACAGTGAGGATAGTAGTCTTCATAAACTCATGTCAGTCAAATCCTTTGTGCAGCATTTTGCTATATGGAGAGATTCACAGACAGAAGCATTGTGTGATGTAAAATAAACAGTTCAAACTGGAGAGAGAAAGATATTCAGGGTGAGGGCAGCTGCGAGGCTGGGTGGGACAGCTGTGTTCTTCCGGAATGTTCTGTTATTTCCAGATCAGGAGTTCTCTTTTGACCTAAACCAAACTCTGTGCTTTCGCTGAGAGCCGCCTAGAGGCTCTTCTACCTCCACAGCAGCCTTTTGTGTGTGCCTGCAGTCCCCTGACCCCTTTATAGTCTTGCAATATTGGTTTAGGAACAAAAGAGGCTGGTTAATTCAATAAAGCACCTTTCCCAATAAACTGGCTGGGTGCTCTTGCTGTGTGTGGCAGGCTGCACCGCATGTAGCTGTTTTCATTGTGTCACCACCGCTAAAGATAAATGAGAAGTTCCCAGATGGAGAGAGAAGGAGACTGCATGTGAATGTGGAAAATATTATACTCAGAGGGAAGCAAAGAGGACTTCAGTAACTGGAAGTGTCTGACAAATAATGTTTACTCTGGAATTATATCTCAACTGGAATATTGTTAAATATGATTGGAGGCCTTTTAGTGTGCAGTTAAATGGAAGTATCCACACTGGGACAGCTAAATCTGAAGCTACAGAACACAGTTTAAAATCATATTTCAGGTGATTTTCTTTTATTTACTTTGAAATGTTAAGGCTTTGATGATAGAACTAGAGAACAGGGTCCAAATGTGTGCACATCCAGGCCAAAAAACAAAAGACAGACATGAATGAACTTAATTTCTTCTCTCCAGGGATGTCAGGGACTTTACATGAGGACTGGCGACTCACTCAACATATTGAGTGATATTGACATGCAAAAAAAATGAGATAAGTTTGCAAGCTTCTAGCAATTAAGGCACTCTTTAAATTCATAGGCTCTTCTTGAGGAAGAGTCACAGGGTTAGCCTGTGATACCTGAATACCCGGTGTGTTGCTTAGCTGGAATTGTTTTTACCTTGTAAGTCTCTATGTGTGTGTGTGTGTGTGTGTGTGTGTGCACATGTGCGTTCATGTCACAGAGACACCAAGTGAGAGCTGGTTTTGAATCTGCCTGTGGACAGATTTTGTCAACACAATAGTGGCACCACCATGCATGATGCAGTTACAAACTTTGCAGGTGTGTTGGCTAGTTGATATCAAAACAAAGTTTCAGTTTAATGATGGTAGCGGTTTGTTTTACTTTGGATTCTTTGCATTAATGTTACCCAGTCAGCAACAATCAGCGCTAGCTAAAAATTATAAACCTGAGAAAATTGTCTAAATCTTGCTACAGTGCTCTTTAAAAGAGTTGGAAAAAAACAAATATTGGTGAAATGTTTACGAGAATTGAGCTGAACAAAAAGAACAAAGAATACATCTTATTAATAGAATTTGTCACTTTGTTTATGCCCATGGAAATTGTGTTTATTCAATATGTAGGAGCAGCGTGTGTTTGCATAGTTGGTGTGTGTACGACTTGGTGTCACTGAGGTCATCAGCTCTGTGACAGTATTGGGACACTGATGACAGGCTTTTGAAAGCTGCTCCTCTGTGTCTCACCGAACTGTCAACAGCATTTAGTTTCTGGAGCTGTTGATCTGCTCTTTTCACTCTTCATCATAAACCAAATGTACAGATGCAGTTTCAGCCCTTCATCGTCGCGTTGATGGTTTCATGCATGCAAAGCTCATGCTCAAACTAATTTTGTAGAGTGATGAGTGAACAAATAACCACAGCTGTAAAGACGTCTGCCTCTATTGTCTATATAAATTGACAACAAATTAATAAACAATTAACAACAATGTCATCTGGTTGCTTTCAAGTGAGTAGTACCATAAGCACTTCTACTACAAATGCAGTTAAATCATAAGGATAATGTATTATATATGTAATGTAATATGTCAGTGCTGTACGAGTACACACTCATGGATATGCTCCCCATTCACCTAGACCTGGCAACCACCACTCACTAGAGAAAAATGAGCGTTCCCTGTCTGGTTAAGGTAAGTGGTTAAGGCAGCTTTCTTGCTGTTGCTAAGTAAAACTGGTTGCAAAGAGTTATTAGGTGCTGCAACAAAAACCTTTTTTTGATTGGTTTGGTTACTAGCAGACAGACACAGTTGCTGGTAGTTTGTATGGAAAATGCTGACTTGTCTGTAAACATTTGCCAAGTACTCACTGAGTGGTAGTGAAGGGTCTGATGCAAACTGATAGAGAGAACATTGCACTTAAAAGAAAAAGGGTTGTCTTTTGAAACCTGAAGGTTTCAGGTAAGACACAACTTTTATTTAGAAGCTGAATGGATCTTCTATGCAACCTTCGAGTGACTGCAGCAATGTGCTAGCGACACAATCACAAAGAAGCTTTTGGTGCTGCACCTTATTTACAACTGATTTCACCCAGTGACAGCCAGCAACCACCAGTGACTGCGAGCAACCAGTTGGCAACCAGCTGGGTAATTGCACATTATGTTTCTTGGTGACCAGTGGTTACCAGGAGATCACCAACTGTGTGACTAAGGCCTTAAATATAGGGTACTTTTTCAGCCCATATACTCCACAAGTGCAACACTTTGCTTTGCATTCCACTTCCATTTCAGATCCTCCTTTTGATGCTCTGTCCAACTTTTGTCATGTCTATCGTCATGAATTATGGTTCTTTTTTTATGAGGGTCTTGATGCTACTTTTCCGACCTCTGGGTTTCCAGAATAACTTACTGCAGACAGATCTTCTTTTTGACTATAAGAGACCTGAAATTTAAAGATATATATATAATTAAAACTAATGACATTATATATCTAGAATGTAAGTATTTTTAAATGTATTTTTTAAATAAAGTGGTAGTGTAGGGTGGAGATGTGAATCAAATGTGCACCAGAAGAGTACTTAGGCCAATGAGAGTGAAATTGTTGCAAGTCTTTAATGGTTTTGGAAAGGGGAAATTTTGGTATTTAAGCAAAACAGGAAACTCTTAGCATATTTAACTCAATCTAAGCCACTGCACATGCTGAACACTTGCTTATGTGTGTGAGAACATAACAGGTATCTCTCTTCAGCCCTTCACTTCCCTTCTTACATTGCTCCAAGGTAAAACATGTCATCTGTGGGAGCCAGTTTGATGGGTCCCGACACTTGCAGTGCTTTGAGGATCAAGACAACAGTTTCCCAGTGTGAGTTTCTTACTGGCATAAGGAGTGAAAACACGAAAAAAAGAAAGAAAAAAAGAGCTGCCAGCTGTCAGAGACTGTAAATGGTGATTTTGTTTCACTTCTCTACATTCCCCCCCACGTTTTTTTTTTTTTTTGCAGAATCAAAGACTTATTGAACCCTTTCCAAAACCAGCATGTTTGGCCCTGTCATGAAAAAAGACAGCCATGTTATTTATTTCTTAGCTACAGGTTTTACTTAGGGAGGTGTTGATGGTGCTTCACATGCCACATTGTGTGTTTTCTGTAGGGACTGGCTCCACTGTTGTGCACTGCAATCGGCCTCTGTTGCGGGCAGGGTTAATTAATGCAGTTGGAATGTAACGAGTGTTGCTTGTCAGCCAAGTGCATGCCCGCTGGCATTTTATCAGCTTGTCACATTAATGAAATACGGTGCATGTCGAGATTGCTCAATTTCCATTTCA
Organism: Oreochromis aureus; assembly: GCF_013358895.1. Taxonomy (NCBI): domain Eukaryota; kingdom Metazoa; phylum Chordata; class Actinopteri; order Cichliformes; family Cichlidae; genus Oreochromis; species Oreochromis aureus. Next base: position 25,225,986 of record NC_052943.1, on the reverse strand, counting down.
ACTTTTAAACTTTGCCTGGCTCCAGCTAATGATGTAAGAGTTAAATCGAGCATTAAAGTCATTGAGAGGCTGCAACAACCCCCCAACACACGCTAATACAGTTTTGGAGCTTCTTGAATGCATGCACATATAAGGGTAAGAACAGCCTTTACTTGCAAGGAAGGGATTAACACTACATTTGTCTCAGAAAATCTTACATCCTGTTGGGAATAAAAAAAACTCTGTTTTCAGTGTAAATACTAATTTGCTATCATTCTTTGGAAACTGTGATGAAGTCTTACTCAGTAAAGTCAAATGTTCCATTTAGTGTCATATGACATGAAGAATAAAGTCATAAGGGTAGTCTTTGTACTGATATTACAGAGTAGGGTTGTGTTAGATAAAGTTTACAAAAAAGGCTCTGTGTAAAAAAGGAAAAAAAATTCCCATTTCGCCCCTGCGGACAGTCTTTATCCTCTGGTCCTCTACCAGCTCAGGTCCTTTATCGGAGGCCTGGGGGCTGGAGGGTCCAGTGCAGTATCTTTGCTGTTCCTTGGACTGCGCTCTTCTGGACAGAAATCTCAGATGTTGTTCCTGGGATCTGCCAGAGCCACTCGCCTAGCTTGGGGGTCACTGCACCAACCTCTCCGATTACCACTGGGACCACTGTTACTTTCACCCTCCACATCTTCTCAAGTTCTTGTCTCAGCCATTGTTACTTCTCCAGGTCCTTCTTCCTGGTATGGCTATCACTTGGTATAGCTGCATCTATCACTACGGCCGCCTTCGTCTGCTTGTCCACCACTACTATGTCCAGTTGGTTAGCCATCACCAGTTTGTCTATCTGCATGTGGAAGTCCCACAGGATCTTAGCTCAGTCATTCTTAACCACCGTAGGGGGCAAATCCTGTTTTGACCTCGGGATTTCCAGGCCATGGTCAGCACAGATGGTCCTGTATACTATACCAGCCACGTGGTTATGGTGTTCTATGTGTATCCTGACTTCTAGCCTCTTGCCTAAGGTTTTGCCTGGTATGGTAGCCTCTATGGATTTTGTACCTAGAGTTTGTTCCTGTGTTGCCATGATTAGTTCCTCTGTGCTGTCTTTAAGTCCAGCTGGTAGGACTTCTGGATTTTAGCCAATTCCTCTATCTGCTGGTGCTGCATACCTGTCCTTCCATGATGGTTCCTCATCTTGCTTCTCTTCATTGTCGGGTTTCTGCTGCCCGGGTATTCACTAAGCATGCGGTCAGTTGAGGCCATCTTCTTGATGTTCTTACAAATGTTTGTTGTCTCATTCTGAACAGTTATTCTAACACTCACCAGTGTTCGGCCTCGGGTGTTGGATTTTTGGTGAAGCCCTCCATGCATGGTCAGGAGCTTTCTTGTCTTGATGTGAGGTGGCTTCTACCTCCTCCTTTGGCCAACTTATTGTCCCAGCAGGGCACCTGGTCACCAGCAGGGCATAGGTGTTGATTGTATGGATCTTATTCTTTACATTCAGCTGACTCCTCAGGACTTGCCTTACTCTCTGCAGATATTTGCTGGTCCTTGTGGCCTCTTTGGGATTCCCATTTGCCTGTGGGATTCCAAGGTACTTGTAGCTGTCTTCAGTGTCTACATTGTTGCCTTCTGGTAGTTCAATCCCCTCAGTTCTGACTATCTTCTCGCTCTTTGTTACCATCCGATTACACTTCTCCAGTCCGAATGGCATTCCGAGGTCGTTACTGTGGTGTAGATCAGTGACTGATGCCTTGTTCACTCTTGGCAAGCTTGATGTCATCATGTACAGGAGGAGGCGGATGATTGTTCCATTCCGTAGTCGGTATCTTTAGCCAGTCTTGTTAATGACTTCACTAAGGAGGTTTAGGCCCGTGCAAAACAACAGTGGGGAAAGGGCATCTCCTTGGTAAATCTCGCATTTGGTGGTGACTTGTGCAACTGGCTTGAAGTTGTCCTCTAGTGTTGTTTGCCCCATCCCTATTGAGTTCCTGATGAAGGCTCCAGGGGTCCCATTGATGTTACATATTTCTGTGCATTCCAGGTTCCATATGTGGGGCACTGTTTTCTCGTTTGGCTCTCAGCGAAGGCGGTCGCACTTTTCTCCTCTCCTCCTTCCCCTATCTTCCCTGCTTAGCCGCTTATGTCCTTGTCTTGTCTCGTGTTTTTCTTACTTCCCTGGAACACTATCTCACAGTCGGTGTCTAAAACCTAAAGAGAACTATGGATTTGATCAACTGGTCTCTGAATGCTATTGACACCCTCTTCTCAATGAGAAGTTTGGGCTCGGGAGAGCCTGAGTGCCCTGGTGGGACTTTCCCTGCTGGTTACACGATGGACGGGTGGCAGAAATGGAGGGTCGTGTGCCTGGCGGGACTGTCGATCGAGGACGCTGAAGATATTCGGAACCATGATAAAAGGGGTTCTTGCTGATCGGAGCTGGCTTGGCCCTGGCTTATCGGAGAATTAAGACAGCGGTACCGGCTGCTCAAACCCCCACAAAGCTGCTCGCTGAGATTGAATTGACGGGACGAGGCGCGGCTTCTCAGAAAGGGCTCACAGACGGGGACATGGTCAAGAGCTTGGAGGCTATTGCGACTGCAGTGAATACTCAGAATAACATCTCTGAGCGGATACTGGGTCACATCAGGGAAGAATCAGCTCAAATCAACAACTATGGACGGAAGCTGGAATACATCACGGATCAGTTGGCTGCGGTCGTGAGGTCTCAGAATCTGCTCTGTGAGCAAAAGATTGACAAGACCACGGAATTGAAGGTAAACAACATCATGGAGAAACTGGCGGCTATCCAACGGGAGATGGAGAGACCAGTGTCAGAGTGCTAAAGCAAAAACAGCTCGAAATTCTCATGAGTTGTTGGAAAGAAATCGCCATCATCAGAAATCGCCATCATCAGAAATCGCCATCATCAGAAATCGGAGGCGCCAGCTGCGGGCTCAAGGCTGGAGCCGAACAAAACAATCCCTGATAACGACTATGTTGACACTGTTCCTCCCCATTCCATGCAAGGCCACCTGGGTTGGCTGGTAGACTGTTTACTTAGCCTGGTAGGGCGAAGGACACTGTCTCCGCTGAACTATGGACACGCAAACACATACACTTACACTGATATGCAGACAATCACCCCCTTCCCTGTCCAAACGCCTTCCACGCTTGTTTCCTCTGGGGGAGCACGGCGGGTCTATGTGTGGGGCTGGATAAGATAGCGACGTGCGAGGCGGCTGCTGGGTTCGCTTCAGATTACTGCTGACCCATCACCCTACTGTGTGGCTTGTTATGTCTTCCCAATGTTGTGCTGTGGACATTTATGTGCTTTTTGTGCAGAGGAGTTTTTTTGTTTCCTGTTCCCATGCTGTTCCACCATGGAATCACAGCATGAGAAGGGGTCTCTTTTTTTCCTCTTGTACTTTCCCGTTGTAATGTACATTTCAATGTTTTTCTCCAACGCTACCAATCTCCGACTTGTATCCCATGTAATGTCTGTGTGCATATGTAAGGTCGGGGGGGTCCCATTTCACCGCAGGGCAACCTGCATGTGACAAATAAAGCCTTGATTGATTGATTGATTGATTGATTGATTGATTGATTGATTGATTGATTGATTGATTGATTGATTGATTGATTGATTGATTGACTGAGTCATAGCCTTTCTTGCAGACAATCCAGGTAGTGCACAGGTTGGGCAGTCTCTTCTTGCAGTCTCAGGCGACTGCTCTGTCTACCAGTAGCTGATATTTCGCCCTCCTGGTATTCCAATTCCTTTCTGTGCCCCGCTCATGTATTGAGCCATGTGCCTGTTCATCTTAGCTACCATGATGCCTGGAACTTCCATGTGGTACTGAGGCAGGTTATTGGTCGGTAGTTGGATGGGACCTGTCCTTTCTAGGGATCCATGGGGATAAGGACAGTCCAGCCTTCAGTTAGCCATGCTACTTCTCCATGGAGTGTACTGCTCCTTGTGGTTGTTCATCTTGTAGCCAAGTATCTTTGTAATCACTGCTGCCTTGGAGTAGATTGGCTGATAAGTCTCAGTGATGGTCATGCACACACACGTTTTAAATTGTTTAAATTGTTATCTTTGAAAGACTTTTAATTTGACTCTGTGTCTCTTCCATCATTCTGTGAACCACTGCTTTGACCATAGTAGGAACCTAAATATTGTGTAGGAACCCAAGTTGTGTATGGATCTCTATCTTGACATCATATGTCAATCAAAGGTATTCTTTACTCTCATCAGCAGGCACTTAAGGCATGGAGGTTGAGAAAGCTTTATCTCGGGCCTTGCCAACTGCTTCCAGTGTGGATGTAGCTTTAGATACAGCCATGGCAAGGTATATCCAGAATGCAACAGGAGAATGAACAAGCCTTATAAAAAATAATGTTACATAAAAAATTTTTTATTTTTTTTTTTTTTTTACTTCTCCAAAACATGACAGGAATTTAATGTGATCACTTTGAGAATCAAATTATGCAAAAAATGTTTGAATGACGACACAAGTGAAGATTACAAACACTACCAAGTTTAGATACTTGTACTTGCAGGTTCTGGCATCCGTGCTAATTTTCTGCTTGAAAAAGCCATCGTGTACAGTTCAGTTTTATATTTCTTAATCAGTCCGTCATGTTATCCCTCATAACTTTATTTAAACCAGTTAAAATAGTAATAATAAAATACAGTCTTAAATGCTCAATAAAGGCTAACACAGCACCTTACAGTCTAATGTCGCTGATAATTGAGCAAATTCCAAGAAAAGCAAAATCCATCCTGAGAGGCACTGATACTGAAGCTGCAATTAGTTTCTTGTTGTTGTATCATTGCTTCAACTTCCTAAAACTTAACACGTCCTAAAGAAAATTTAAACTAGAAGAGAGACCTAGAAGCACGATTAAAAGTATGCATGTCAAGTGCTTTTTTTGTTTGTTTTTAGCTGTCTGCTCTGCAAAAATAAAACTACTGTGTTTAAAGTATTATTATATTAACTATTATAATTAGAATTATACCTGTGTGGCTTTTTTCTTAAGAGAATTACAAAGTATAACAGTGTTTAATCTGTTGTTTCTTCTCTGACCTGTGAAGTTTGATCCAAACTAAAGCCTGTGGTTATCTGCTTGCCTTCTCTTTTTCTCAGCTCTGAACATTTACAAGTCATGTCATGCCACCGGACCAATTATTTCTAACTTACTAAATAAAGAGCCCTATCATGAATTGCTTCTGTGCAGCTACTCCCTTTTTTGTGTCTTTCTCTGTGCCCCTTTGGTTTCAAAAACATTTCCCATTTTGCAAAGATCAACTCGTTTTACAAAGGAAACAAATAAGGAGAATACCTCTAACCATAACAAAAACAATAGATTGTCTCCAACATGTCTCATCACTTTCATCTGTTTTCGTTGCCATGGGAAGACAAAGTAGAATATTTCCGTAAACACAGAATGAATAAAAGATCCACACAGAAAAAGTGTGTGATTGTACTTTTTCTTAAAATGATTGCATGTTCATTAATATTGAAGTCAACACAAAAGCACAGCACACATATCCCCTGTAAGACTTTATTATGAGTTATTAATGCCTTAGACAAAATCATGCAAAAATATAAGACACACCCACAGATACATTATGTTAAACTTGCAAGGAAACAGATGGCACTAACACAGCACTGAACAGGCGTTACGTATTGTATCTTTTTCACAAGTCTGCAATACAAAATTCCACAATATCACCTTTTATTTTCAGATTTAATTCTTGGATCGCTTTGTTCAGACAACTTTAACTCATGGGAAATTTTGTTCACCATTCATGAATAGATTCTTTTGTAGATGGCAATATTTTTGTTACGCACAAAGCTTTTGAATTGTGTTCCAAGACAAACATATTCTCCATTGTTTTTACACATAAACAAAACAATACATAATATATGAATAAAGTTAAGTAATTTTCTGATGTATGTATTTAGGGAAGACACACAGAGAGTTAGTGTTACAGAAAGGGTGGAGTTGACAGGGTGAGAACTTACACTCCTATAAGAGAAAAGAAGCTAAAGAAACCATAAGAAAGAGTTGTTGACACTGGAATATAGAATAATACAGAAAAAGCTTTATATAATGTCAAATATTCTTTTTCTGACCTATCAGCTCAACAGTTCCGTGACTAATAGCATGAGACGTTCTGTGTTTACCAGATATGCAGAAAGGACTTACTTATTCTAGATGATACTTCATATTCCAAGAACATTAATCGTAGAAAAATGCCTATTAGAGTCATTGGTTTCATGTTTTTAAAAACGTACATTATTATATAACATATAATAAGGTCAAAATTGAATTACACCCTGGTACAATAAGTTAAAGTTTAAGAGAGCCGAGGGCTGTTTTCTGACTGACTTCTAATACAACCTTCTTTTTGCAACAACAGGAGTTTCTCCCTGCTGGCCATTAGAAAAAATGCATTTTGAAGGCACTTAACTTCTTGATGCATGCTAAATCATACAGGTAAGGAAAAAGTTGATTTGTTCATCTGAATATAGCTTTTTCAGAAAACGCTAGGTCCAGATAAACAGGATCAGCATTCTAGGATTTTATTTTTGACTCTGGATCTCTAGAAATCTGATTACATATATTCCCATTTAAACATTTCTTTCCTTCCCGATAAGCTGATTTTTAGCAGAAGTCACACTGCCAAAGTTATGTCAATCAGAGCCAGTGCCACAAGTGCACTTGCAGCTCCCATGATGCCTCTGGCTTTTCTCTGGCTCTCGTCCACAGCAGAGAGTCAATGGCTGGATGAAGGCAGAGAGGTTGAGGGCTGAGGCCACAATGGGGCTCTGACAGGCTCCTTTTCTGATGGCCTCATGTGCCTTGTCGGTTGTGATAAGTTGCTTGAATAAAGAAAAACAGAGGCACAGCTGAGCATGCTAATAGAGTAATTGTGGCAGGATTTCAGGCGGGGGCCGGAAACCCGCCAGCTTTTTCAGAACAGTCTGCAACCCCCAACTCACGCCATACCCACTTCTTCACCCCTTCACACCACCCAACCAACAGCCTTCCCTCTTGGCTTTGCCAAGGACTTGCAAAGTTATTTTAACCAATTGATTTCCCAATAGAACAACCACCACTCCCCCTTTTTGCTTAATAACCCCACACCGATATGGAGAAGAAGAAAAAAACGTTTGTATTAACAAGTCCAAAAGTGAAGACAAAACATGTCTGTGAACACAGTGCAGCTTTCACACATTAAGAAATCTGTCCTCGGTCCGGAGGCATTTGATAGTTTCATTTCGGCATGGATCCCAGAGGGGCCCGAGTGCAGCTGCTTCCATTCTCCCCGTCTATTTTAGAGCAAAAAAGGAAGACAGGCCTGTCATGACAGCCATATGAAGTCTGTTGCTTAAAAAACAAGCCCTGATTTAAAAGATGTCTTCAGAGCAATCACCATGAGCAGCGTGGACCTGTCAAGCTTTCCTTGATAGGAATTTTGACCATTTTATACATTTGCATATTTACAGTAACTCCCTACACTCGTGATAAGCACTGCTCTCTTTATACAACTTCCACTTGTATATTCTGTAACTATGAAAAGTATGTAAATACTACTGACGGACACATTACACTATGTTTCAACAGGATAATGACTTTGAAGTAGTAGCCATATTTTCACATAATTCAAAACTGCTGAACAAATATGGTCTAATAGTGTTTTAATGGATGAAGATCTGCAGGAGACACCCCAAAGTTTCCTGAGGGCTTTGAAAAAAAATGGAAGAAATTAAAACCACATTTTTCATTTTCCAGCTATCAGTATGCTGCACAAATACACACACATTACTGTTTAAATCTTCGTATCTGATAAGCAGTTATAAGAATTGTAACAAATTGCCTGGTGTTTAAAATGCGCAATAGTTGCTTTTATCAGAGCTGCTGATAAACCTGTTAAATAGCACCAGCCCCTCCAAGCTTTTCCCATTACCAATCTGAATCCCATTACTAGCTTCAGCTGCACAACAGGCAGTACATCAAATTTTCTTTTGCACCCTGGTCCCGCTGACCACAACTGCCATCCGCTCTCTTGTTTTACTTTCTTGTTCAGCTTCATTATTGATCCGTATCAATGCCACCATTTAAAGTCAGTAGACATTTTTAGAAAACGCTTGCTTCAGACAGTTTTTATCCATGGCAAACGACAGGATTACTGGGAAGGTAAACATTGCTTCTGGGGCTCATTTCCCTGTACATGCTATATGTCGTGCCTCACGCCGAACATGCATTTAACATTTATGTTTATAATAGGCTCACATGGCAACACATGTCAACACATCAGTTTGTTTACTTAAACAATGATACACTACATATTTGAAGGAAACAGTGAGAGGTATTAAAAGGGGCCCATGTCTCATGTTTGCTCCAGGGACGTTCTTAGTTGTCAAAATATGGAGCTAGATAAATATACAACATAAATATGATTTACTATTTTACTATTAACCATCAAAGAATTGGAAAAAATGGGGGCAAAATCTTGTAGTCAAAGAATTATGTTGATGTTGTTATGTGCAGTTCATGCATTCCCATACTGTGTGCAATGGGAGAAAGTGATGTTCTTTACATTGGTCTGACATTTCTTTAACTAACCATACAAACATCTCTAATTTGTAGATTGCAGGGGAACGGGAAGTCACGTGTGAAACCTCTGTCCCAAGTTGTTGACACAATCTGCACTCTGTGCCACCTAATTCCCGGATGCCGGATCATCCTGTCCTCCAAATCTCCCCAAATCCCATGGACAGTGGTCCCTGAGAGGCCCTGTTTACCCTGGGCCTGCCAGCCACGGCAGCCTCAGAGTCTCTCCCCGTTTTGTCCCGCATGAAACAGTCACGCACTCATCAGTTAATGCTGAACATCTGGAGGGATTAGCAATGTCAGACCAATCAGAGTTGAGCTGACAGATCCCAATGAAATGCCATTCTGCAGCTGCGCTCGGCATTCAAGCGCTTTCGGATTCCCATTTCCCCTCCTCTCTGCTTTCTCTCCTGTCCTTTCTCTTTCCATTGCAATCAATTTGTTTGCCTTTTATCGTGAGGGATAACAAAATTATTCTTCCTCAAAAAGTAAAGAAAAAGAAGATATCTACGCTCTTAACTTATGTAAAATAGCACTGTGAATATAAGTTGCCATTCGAGATGAAAAGCGGGTGTAGGGATTTGATAACATTACTTTGCATTTGCATGTTATCTTTCATTTTGTCTGTTTATGGTTGAACAAGTTGCAAGGCACCCAATTTATAAGATGGGAGGACAAGTGAAAAAGGGAAACAGGCAGAAATAGAGAGAAGGGTTAAGTAAAGTGGGGTCAAGGCACCACCTGCTCCAAATGTTTGCAGCTATAAATCATTTGTGCTCTGGTTGCACCGTTGTATGCTGCTACAAAGACAGATGAGGATAAAGTTAAACATGTGCTCGCTACCCAAAATGCAAATTTTTTATGGACTTCACTCGAGTTAAGGGCTGATTTGCGTTTGTTGCTTACACTTTTCTTGATGACAGACACAGTTGTGCAGTTCACAAATCAAAAGCATGCTGGCAGAACTACATAACTTAGATAAGTAACTAAGGTAAATAAAAATAAATAAAATTATATTATGGTATTTGTAAGCTCGGCATGTGCAAGATAGGTGAATTATGTTGTTAAGTTTTTGTATTTTAAGGTCTGTTAATCTCATTCCATCCCTTCTCCTTACACAAAAACTTTGATAATAATTATATTAATCTTGATGATTTATAGTGTTTAATAAAACACTTAAAAATACAGCTATTAAACATTTTAGTGGTCAGAGGTTTATTTTACTTCCCCACACACAGAAGCTGTTTGTTTGTTTGTGATATTTTTATGTATAAAAAGAAAGAGAAGGTAAGTAGCAGCCAGGAGTAGCTAATCAAGGGCATTTATTAATTGCTTCTGCAAAAACACACAGGGGAGTTTGATGGTCTGGAGAATTCAGGTGAGTTTTAATACAGTTCCCTATTCCCTCTAGTAGTGGGCATGCCAGCAAATGTGCAGTGCTTCGAGAAACTGCAGAAAATCCAAGAGCTACATCTTAGCCTCTACAGGCCTCAGTCAGCATCTTAAATGCTAAAGTTCATGATAGCACAAGTATGGTTTGTTTGTAACGGGTGTCAGGAGAAAGCCTCTTCTCTCTGAATGTTGTTCTCTGTCTTAGGTCTGCAAAGGTTCATCTGAATAAACCACAAGATTTCTGGAATTACATGCTTTGGACACACAAGGCCATAATGCACAGTAGTAATTTGGCGATAACCGAACACAGCATATCAGCACAAACACCTCATACCAACTGTCAAGCACAATGGTTATGGAGGGTTGGTGATTTGGCTTGTTTCGCAGCCTGGGAACCTTGCAGCTATTGACTCGACCACAAACTGTTATGCATACTAAAGTATCTGAGACTCAAATGTGAGGCCATCTGTCTGACAGCTAAAGTTTGGCCAAAAGCAGGTTGGAACAATGACACCAAACACAGCAGCAAATGCCCAAAAAATAAAAAGCTTAAGGGAGCTGCGCCCAAATAAATGCATGCCAATCTCAATGAACTGAAGCAATTTTGCAAAGAAGAGTTCCTCCACTCTTTTCATATGACTGTATTTACTGTCTCCAGTCACTTACTGTATGACATTACCTACTGCAGTGCACTGAGTCTTTTCAAATCTCATTACGTCTACAGTAGGGAAAGTCACTTTCAATAGCACCCTATTCGAGCTCTAAAGTTAAGGCAAATGCTACCACGGATAAACAATTATATTTTTCCAGATGAGCCCATCTACCACTGCTGGTGATGAAATTGCATGAGATCAAGTTGCTGGAATGCACCAGCGGTCTTGGTTCTACTGGGACTAATCGGAGGGGTTTGCTGAGCCTCGCATGGACACACAGGGCTCGCATCTGATCCCAAACAGCTGCTTAGCAGACAGGGCCTGCAACTGAGAATGCCTAATCCGAAACCTTGCTACAGTCCAGGCAGGCACTTTTGAAAAACATTGCTGTGACCCTTAAAAGGTCTTGACCCCGCAGTAAAGGCACTTTGGCGTATTTTGTTAGGGAAAGCACCTGTCTTCTCATGGAGTGATTTTGGAGTGAGTTATTTTCAGCAAACAAGCATTCCTTTGTGCTTGCAGCACACTAATGCTGAGTTTACTGATAACTGTTAAAGGAAAAATTGTCATATTTTTTTAAACTTTTATAAACATTGAACTCAGTAGTTGATATTTTTAGCAGATTTTGTTTTTCTTGTGTTGTATGATTGAAATGTAGTAGCTCCGAGTATATGGGCACTGTATAGAAAAATGAAGAAACTCTTTCTTGCCATTTTTCATTAAACTCTTGCAGTAGTACTATATTTATGGATTGGAACAAAGAATAAAATGAGGTAATGCTATAAATGAAATCCACTTATGGGGCATGTCAGAGTGGGTGGGTTGATCTACATTATACCGGTTCTTAACATGGTTCACCAATTTATTTCCTGTTACACAATGATTATCAGCATTTCCTCTTAACTACAGCCTGTTAGGAAAATTTGCTGGGGCGTTTATCAAGCAAGAAGTTATTAAATCAAACACAGCACTTTTTTTACCCCTGACCATGACTTTCGTGACTTTTTCCTTATCCTTACAAATATGGTTTTGTGCCTACGATTAACTAGCCCTTGACAGCAATCTGCATAAATGATTTTGAAGCATATATCTGTGACACATATCCTGCTGCTGATATGATGCAATGGATCATATCAGAGTTCTGGGACAACCAGTCGCCTGTATATGGTCATTTAGCTCAGAGTATTTGTTAAACCAAACTGCAATTACACACAAGACTGTGTTCTGATTTGGGGTATTTTCAAGGTTGTGAAATGGTATTGTAAGTGATAATATTATCGAGTGAGTGTGATTTCCTGTTGTTGTCATCTGGCAACCATTTCACGTGAAGATAATTAGAGAAATTAGCCACCATGTGGAATGCTTTCTCTTGACAGAGTGAGAGAGAAGCCTTCCAGGAGTGCTCCGAGATCTTGATTCATAGTTCCTGATTTGGACTGTCAACACACACCAAAACACACACACTTTATCCCTCAGTTTTACAACTGCTATCTTTCCCTCTTTGTCTTTTTTTCTCCCTTCTAGCTCACACACCATGTCTGCACACACACACGCACGCACACACGAAAAGCGGAGCTCCCTCCGATCTGAAACAGATGTTTTACATTATAAACAGCAAGTCTCTCCTATGCAAGCTTCCACTGAAGAATACAGTCCGTCTCGTTACTCTCAAACTATTTAACTTTATTTCTCTTTCGTTCATATTTTCTATGTTGAATTCAAGTGTGTGATCTTGTTTTTACACTGTTTAGTACAATGTAGATGCTAACACTTGTTCAACCAATCACATCAGCTTTCATTTTTGGATGTTCACTTTTCATCTTGAAGGGGGATTAGCTCTGTCCTCTTAGTATAAGGCCCTGAAACCTGTCACTCATGTCTCGGGAAACAGCATGTAGCCTAAGACTGATGTCTCAGTCTAAAGTGAGAAAAGGGATGTCAAAGTTTACGCTCACAGGGATTTGTTTCTCTTTGTGTCACTCCTTAGATTTTCTTTTCTCACCTTTCACACTTTTTACAATCTCCCTTGCTGTGCATCTCCCAGCATCTCCTTGATAGCAACACCCCCACCAACAGCTACCCATGTCTACGTCAAATGTGCTAAATATCAGTGTTTTGTCCTTTTCTTACACATGACAATGGTGATATGAAGATGGGTTTGTCACTGTTATAATAAACTAAAACAGAAAACAAAGCAAACTGTACCCTTCTGTAAAAGACTCTCAATTAACCGCCAAGTTGAGTAGCTTCATAATCCTGAGTTTTGTTTCAATACCTAACTGAAAGAAAAATCAGGAGCTAATGGGAGCTTTATTGTTATCTGATCCATCTTCTTTGTGTTTTTAAGTCCCTAAATTACATTCTTGACAACACCTCTTCTGCACACGTAAGTGTCCATACGGTCAAACCAGATGTTTTGGGTTAAAACACAAGAAGATCCTGGGGTTGAATCCGCTTGCCAACTGGGGCCTTTCTGTGTAGAGTATGCCTGTGCTCTACGTCCAAGTGTGGGTTGTCTCCTGGTACTCTGACTCAGGCTACGTCCACACTAGCCCGGATAAATTTAAAAATGGCATTTTCGTCTGAAAAACAGCATTTCCACACTATCGTTTTTAGTCATTTTCACAGAGTTGTGCATCCACATTGAAACGGCCGAAAACGCTCACGTTCCAGTACTGCGCATGCGTGAAACGAAAGACGATTCAACCTGCCTCATTTCTGTCTGCCGTTTATTTACTTTCCGGCTCTTTGAAACGTAGCGGCAAAATGTCAAGGAAAAGCACCGAGTTTTTTAAATGGGCTAACACACAAAAGTACAAAGTTGCAAAAGCAAGTGAGAGTTAAAGAATTTGAAGAAAAGCTAACTGGAGCATGTGCAGACCGATATTAATCTTTAATAGGGCTGTCAAAATTGAGAGCAAATAAAACAACTGCTGTATAATGCCCTCTGCTGTCTTAGTTTAATTGGTCACATGACTGCATCACATGACTAAAATGTGTCATCGTTTTCAAAAAGTCTCAGTTTTTGCTGTCCACACTGCGACGCGAAAACTGCATTTTCAAATGTATACGCTTTGGAGAGCGTTTTCAAAACGCTGCGTTTTCCTTGAGGGAAAACGCCGTGTCAGTGTGAGCGGAAGGCCAAAACTGAGAGAAAAAGATGCGTTTTCAAACGAAAACGTATTAGTGTGGACGTAGCCTCAGACCTCCCACAGTCCAAAGGCATGCATGTCAGTTGAAGCGGTGATTCTAAATTGGTGTGAATCTGAGTGTGAATGGTTGTCAGTCTTTATGTGTTTAGACTCCCAACCTCTCCAGGGTCTACCCCACCTTTTGCCCTGTGACAGCTGGTGAAAATGGCCAGATAAGTGAAAGAAAATGGCTGTATAAATGGTTGAATATTTACAGGTTTGGTTAAGGTGAAAAAATGTCATATGTCACTGGCAAACAACCAATGTTATCTATCCAAGGTCCTAAGAAACAACCAGCAATAATGACAAAGGAAGTGCTTCTCAAGTAGTACCCTCATTTCTCACAACCTTTCTCCTCCCCTTTCCTCTTTGAGACACAAACACCCCATCTGACCCTCCATGACCACAATTCCTCTACTCCCACTTCCTGACAGTGAAAGGCAGGTTGTTCTGACACGCTACCCTGTATATCCAGTTTCATCTCATCCCATCCCACCCAGCATACCTTTCATTTTTGCCTTTTGACAGAGCTTTATTTCAAATACTAATAGGAATCCTGTTGCAGGAATCCTGCTGATTGATGTTTGCTGGCGGGGCTTGGGAAGCATGTATAAAGAGGCTCCAAGGTGAAGCACAGTGGCACGATCCTCATATCTTTTCTCCTGACCCCTTTGCTGCAAATCTAAAAATTCTTAAAGTTCTTATTTTGAAGTCAAGGGATTCACAGGAATATTTTTTAATTTACTGTTAAGCGTTTTGCCCATTGTTTGAACCATCACAAAGCCTAATGCAAGTGCTGTACAGAGTCAGCTATATCATGCTTTAAAGTAAGCCTACCAGCACTCAGCTTTTACTAAACAGCTCAGATTGTTGCCGCTGTTATCTAAGACAAGAAAGGCTGTAGGGTATAATGCTTAAAAGTCTTACCTAGACAAACGTAAACAATGCTGGTCTTAGGTAACTAGACACTAAGGTGTGGGTTAATGTGAGTCAGAATATGGTTATGGTTAGAAACAGAAGAAGAGTATTTTATGAGGCTTTCAGCCACTGAATGAGACAGCAATATCACTTTTGCTCTGAAGACAAATTTCCCTGAAAATATAGGGCCCATAAAGGCAGTCAACCCTCAGTGAATGTGTGGCAAAGCATGAAAACGTGCCATAAAAGGAAACCTAAAAGAAAGGAAGAAAAAAGCTTAGAAAAATTGGTTGATGTCTGGTTATGTGTGCCATGTGTCACTAAGACGAAGAAAGAGAGGGGGAGGTTTGCACCACATGTGCATATATATTACATATATTAGAGTTTTACAGGTCTCAGTGGCAGCGGTTCACCTTCAGCTGACAGACAATTAAATAGCTGGCTGCTGTTATGGAAAATAATAGAAGTTTTTTTCCTTACATCAATTTACGCTTTGATTCATCTTTTTTGCTATGTTTTATGAAGCATGGCCACTTAAAGCAAATTCTTTCAAGTACAATGTGTCTGCTGCCAAGACAACGAGCCTTCCTTTCTTCGTTGTGAAAAATGTAATTTTGTGGATACACTTGGTAACGGAGCCATGCTCCATAGATTTTTAATAACATTGATGCCTCAGCCATATAGAAGGGCCATTCCCATGTAATACTGCAGGTGTTCTCTTTCACCTAATCACCACAAAGTACAAATGTGAAGCCACCCATGATAAAGTGACCCTTCACAGTCTCGCTCTTTTTAAGAAACTGCTGTCCCACAGGTGCAACTGATACTAAAGCTAGTTTCACATCAGGTAGACTTAACCTCCTAGGACCTGGCGTCCACATATGTGGACATCACATTTTGGATTATTTAGACCAAAATACTCAATTTTGCTCTACAAGGGCCTGATATCCACTTACGAGGACATTATACTGCTACTGTTCTATCAAAATTTTAAACGAATATCCTCATATGTGGCTCTCATTTTTCTTAAAAACAAAAATAAGGTAAAAAAAAAAAAAATCTGGTCATTCTTTGTTTTTACATTCATCGGGCCCCAATATGCCCAAATATCAAAGAGAAATTAAAAATGCATGTCGTGGAAGAGTTCGGGTCTTAGGAGGTTAAATAGTTGTATGAAAGCATGTAGTATGTATTGTGATAGGTCATTTTTTATATTTAATCCACCACTAAATATGATATTTTCCTAAACTTACTGACTCGCTTTCCTCGTGACCAAATCCTCCTTTTTGTGCTTGAAGATTTTTTGTTTATGTAGTTTCTTAAGTAGGTCACCAGGAACCATTGACTTGAGGTCAGCAAGACGTCACACAGATAGTTGGAAGTGCTTCACAAAGCGAAAAGACGGTTTAAGGCACTGTCTGTCTGATAGCTGAAGATGTCCCCTAAACTTTTCAAACAAAAATAAACAGATAGGAAACTTTCACATCCTGAATTCTCACAAATCTACGCTGATTTTTTTGCTAAAAACAGATAGTTAGATGCCATTTTGTAAATGTGTTTGCACTGACACCTATCTGACCCTGAAAGTCTTTACAATGGGTGTGTTTGGTGGGTCAATGGATTAGTGAGCTCTAAAGCAGGGGAAGGTGCATGGAGGCGACGTGAATGTGAAGCTCAAAAATTCTGTCGAAGGAGGCCGGTGTTGAGTTTCCCATCGGCCGTGCTAGCTCGTGTAAGCCTCTCGCTTTCCAGTTCAAGGGTCAGAGTTCATGCAACAGGCTTGGGGCCTCTGAAATGTGCTCGTTGGAGAGAAGTGAACACAAGGAATCATGAAAAGGTCACAGAGAATATAGGTGGCAATAATTTATCTTTTCAAATGTACTTTTTTTTTTCTTGGTACTTGATTTGGATGATTACTTGACAGAAAATGAATCACATGGGTTTGATAGGTTATCACTAAAACAGGAAATGTTTCGCACACATGCACACACATACGCATAATGAGTCTCAATTCTTCAATCTAAAAGTGAGGATTAAATCATGCTTTATGATTAAAAGTTGATGTAACTTCTAAATGTTCCCAATTTGTTCTTTCTTGCACATTTTCAAGAAAGAATGAATACCAAACTATATAAGATAAAAACCATGGCTGTCCTGATACCAGCCGTTTGGATGACTTAAGGGCAACGTCATATGGGTATGTAACCTCCTGAAGAGGTTAACAAGGCATTATGGTCATTACTGCTGAAGAAGGAGCAGTAGTCCCCCTTCTTGAAACCTACCTTTAAATTATAGAGCTGATGCATATCATTTTTCAGGGCTACGCTAAGTCCTACCTAAAGGCAAGCTAATCTTTTGTGCTGGGAGATTGAATGTGGGCTTAGGATTTCAGCTATGTTCACTCTGAGATAAGGAGACACATTTTCCTTTCATGTGATGAACTCGCGAATCAAAAGTTTTCACTACAGACAATGGTAGTGACTGCAAAAAAACAAAACAAAAGAAATAAGTTACAGTCCATACATATTTGGGAAGTTATGCCTTAAAAAACATTAACTTTTATTATCTTTGACTTTTAGTCATATTCAGGCACATGTAGTGATTGACAAAGTGAGCTGGTTAAGTACATAGCTAAAGTGTATTTGAGGTGACAATGTCAATGAATAAACAGAAAGACTGCCAAAGCTGTCTTCAGCAGTTACTGCTTATAATGACTATGAAAACCATTTTATATTCCATAAACTTTGTTACTGTTTCCAAGTCATTTGCCTTCCATAAGCTGGAAGAGTGTTAAGAAAAGTACTCCTTGGTATACACTTTGTACATTTGCTGTAAATAAAAACTGCTTGGTACTTTAACGTGACATTTTCAAGGTTTGAAAAGTGCTTAAGTTGTGGATAAAGTGCTTGAAACTGCTCTTCAGCACATAAAAAGATGACAACTCTGGTTCACGCTACTCTAAATCTGCGTGTGATAGTTTGATCGGCCAATCATTTTGACGTGCAGATGGAAAAATTAGTCAGGCTGTTGTCACGAATGAAATGCCATTTGTATAGCACTCGTCTGGTCTTACTAACCACTCAAAGTGATTTACACAACAATGCACATGTGTGGCCTATTCCTACACAGCAAATACACATATGGGCAAATAATGCACTGACTAACCAAACATACAATTCTTTGGACTGTGGGAGGAAACTGGAGGCCCCAGAGGAAACCCTTGCAGACACAGCGAAAATATGATAATTCTTGCTGTGATGTGACAATCCTAAGCGCTGGGCTACCGTGTCACTCTTAAAAGTGAACTTAAAAGTGACAAGTACAAATCGTGTTTACAAAAGACTAAATCCCAAATTGGCTAGATCATTTTTCAGTTGTTTTTTAGCACAGTGACATCTGATATGATAACATTTCACATGATGTCAGTTTGAAATATATAGATATAGTATATTTATATTAATATGAAATCACCACTGCAGTACAGTTGTGAAAACTCATGAAAATGCTTTAAATATACTTTTGCACTTTGTGTTAATCAACTGTTTAAATGCAACTTTTCCTACAATTCTTTAATTTACATTGGTATATAACAGTCACTGTCTTCTCACCCCTCCTGATATTTTAACAGCAGCTGAGATGGGTTCTTCTCCTGTGTAAGTACAAATTTGCATTTTAACAAGTCCTTTAATCTTTTATGTTCTCTTAAAATCTTTCTTTCTTTTTCATCTTTTCAAAGTCTTTCAAAGAATCTGGAATTCATTATTTTCATTTGCGTTAAATGAGTTTGATCTTTCCACTTATCTAAGAATAATGCCACTTGGCGTCATCATTTACAGTATTTGCTGCAATCATCCCTACATGCTGTAAATGAAAACAGTATGTCGGAGGATATAAAGAGTTTTCTAAATCAGAAACTTGAAGATGGTTTGAAGTCAGAATATTTCTATGTAAAATGATCAAAATGCTGCGTAAACGTATTAAGACTTTGCAGAACTGGGAGTCTGTTTTGTGTTTAGCAAAGATGGTCCCAGAGCTTTCCCCTCATTTGCTTAGAGTGTATGGGGCTCTTCTTCCTTCCGCAGTCTTCATCCATCCCCTTTCATTCACAACACCCCCGGCTCCTATCAACAAACCCCCTGAGCAAAGGGGAATGGGTCATATAAAGGAAACTGGGAGTCTTTTTATATCCGTTTACTGTTAGTGTTAGCAGCCATTTATGACTCCACTGGCTCCAGTGACGCGGGATACAGGGCAAAGGGAGAGCAAGCCGTCTCCTCCAAAGCTATTCAGCGTCTCGTAACCTTGAAGCCTTTTCCTTTTTACTGCCATTAAACGACGTCTGGGAGTAAACCCCCCGTGTGGGCCTTGGCAGTAATGAGGCTCCTTCTCCACGACTTCAAATGATCCAGGGTGTCAGAGTGAGCTTTTTTGGAAAAAGTTCTAACGTACTTCCTGGCTGGTTCATTTAGCTGATGGCGAAGCTTTGTGTTGCCTGTGCTGGTAATTATGTCACTGGAGAATTTGTGAAGTTGCTTAATTCTGAGTGTAGATGCTTAAAAAATACACATAAGACTGTGTGTTTTCCTGAATATAGAAAAAATTCAATCTCGATATTAAGGTAACACACAGAACTGACAATATCCATATTTCATTGATGATATTGTATTTTGAAGCTTTATTGCCTATTAGAGCAGCTAAAAACAGGAATGATACCTTGCAAATAAAAAGGATAAATAATGATCTCTCTATTGCTGATTTTTAATTAAATGATCAGGTAATATCTGGATGATTTGTGGTTTTATGTCCGCACTTTGTTGCTGGTCATATGTTCTTTTTTTAATTCATCCTTCATTGTGTGTATTTCTGGTTTGTTCTAGTAAAGGAAGCAAAAATACCAGTATTTCTGCTGCAGTCTAAGACTACCTATGAAGTAGGTGAACATAAAAACAGTCAGTGTTTGCAGCTCAGCTTCTTTTAAACTGTTAGACATTCATGAAGTTTCATATATTCAAAGATGCATTGTAGTGATTCACCAGTGATCTAATTTTGCATCCACCTCAATTAACTATGTCCTTGACGTTCACCTGACAGATCCTGGATAAAACTCTCACTTGAGATCATTTATTTCTTGGCATACAGTCATCAATATGTAGTTAGTGAATGTGCAGAGGGAATGTTTATGCGGATCTCCAAACTTTCCTCGTATGATTGATGAGCGTTCCGTTAGGATGGCACTCTGAGACAAAGTTGGAGTAGACCTGCTTGTTTTCTAGGACATTTGTATGACTTACTCAGTCCTTGACTGATTATTTGTGCCGTAGCCCCATTTCCTATCATCTTTGAAAGACTGAAAATTCAGCTTAACTTTGTTCATTGAGTTTTACTTGATTTCCAAGCTCTATTCATGCAGAAGGTTAATTTTAGTTTTTGGTAATTAGAAGCAGGTAACTTAATTTTTTACGTGGGAATTATAGAAATTTTCTAATCTGTGTTCCCTGTTGTCGTGTGTTTAACCAGGACATCTGGCCAATAGTGAAAGCTGCCCTCCCTGCTTAAAAGTATTTTTTCTTTCTGTCTTTTAAAAAAACTATTAAGACATAATTAACTTTTGTTTAACATACAACTGTAATGACCACATGTGTAAACACAAGCATCAAAATAACTTCCTAAGGTAAAATCAAAATTGGGATTAAAGGTGATTTAAGCGACCTGGAACGTGGCATGGTTGTTGATGCCAGGCAAGCTGATCTGAGTATTGCAGAAACTGCTGATCTACTCGGAAAACCCAAGTTCTCTGGGCGAAAATAGACTGTTGTTGACAGAGTTCAGAGGAGAATGGCCAGACTGCTTCAAGCTGATAGGAGGGCAACGCTAACTCATACGACCACTTGTTACAACCAAGCTAAGCAGAAAGGTATCTCTAAAGATACAGCTGACAAATCTGCAGCAAATCTGTGAGGCTATCATGTCAATAAGGACCAAAATCTCTGATGAGCGTTTCCAGCACTGTGTTGGACGTATGCCATGAAGAATTAAGGCAGCTTTGAAGACCAAAGGGCATATAAGATGATATTAGCAACATATACCTAAAAAAAAGTGGATGGCGAGTGTAATCGGCACAAAAATCCCCTGACTGGTAATCTGCTCTAGCACTGACTTTTAAATCTATACTTTTTTGTGAGGTTTTCATTCTTCACCACCACCCTCTCATCCTTTTTCCACTGTCACTGTGGGCCTAGATGGATGTGCAACTCCTTATAGTGCCCTCTCCACATCACCACAACCATTTCTCTTAGCTAAATAATGTTTAGACCCTGACACTTCTCCTCTTTTATGTCTAGGAAGCTTTACACTATTACCTCTTAAGTCAAAGGGAAAGGCTGGAGAAAAGGGAGACATCCATTAAACAGATGAGCAACAGAGGATCAAATGTATTTTTACAAGAACGCGTCTTATCCCTCTTCTGTAAGAATCAATAAATACAGCCAAGGCATACAAGAAGCAAAAGTGGAAACCAAAATCAAAACTACAACATTCACTTTGGAAGAAACACTCATTAAAGGCTGTGTACTTTAGAGGACCTATAAATTCAAAATCTTGTCTCAGAAAGTGAGGTTAAATTAAAGAATTAGACAGCTTGAGTGCACTCTAAATGCTTAATCCCTAAAGCTAAATTTCCATCTCTTGATTTTTTTCGAAATCTTGATCACTCTAACTCAAACTTTTCCATCATGCATCTTTTTAATGGTCTCTAATTCAGCTTTTGTGGTCATTGCTTCCCTGCACTCTGGCAGGCATGAGTGTAAAATGCATTACTTTATGTAAACACACCTCTGAGTAAAAATAATTCTGACCATGACCAAATATATCAAAATATAATGAACAGTTTTTGCAATAGCAGAAATACCGTTGCAGATGTTACATTTTAACCTTTGCTTCTTCTTTTTTTTTTTATTCCTGGCAGGACTCGCCGTTTTCAACGTGAGTGCAGAGCACAGACAATCTGAGCAAGCTGTACTGAGTTCCTGTGTGCTGACTTGCCCAGCTGCTGCGCACAACTACCTTAAAACTGTACTATCACAGGAGTAATGTTTAACCACTGTGTGGCAATTTTGCACTAACAACGAGGTCAGATACAAAGTTGTTCATTAAAAGAACCAAATTGATTATTTCCTTCCTGTTGTTTACTTGTCACACAGGGCTTTCGGGTTTACTTCCGAACCTGAGCTAGCACAATGACCTTATCTTGCAAGGGAGCTGATTGTGTAACCATTGCCCTCCAGTTATCGCTGTACCATGGCCAAAGTTAATAGCCGCTTCCCTTTTTTTCCCCTGGATTCGACACTAGCTGCAGGCCATTTGTCAGGCAGTATTTAAACCAGCAGTCTGTTTATGAAATTAGATACTGATTCAAAGGAGTAGGTATACCTCTGAGAAAGCAATGGCAGAAGTAACTCTGAATTGCTTGTTTGGACATGATTGCACACTGAGCATGCTAGATGTTAGTGTTAATTCCATAAAAAGGAAACTTGTGGAAATTCTGCAGTAAACACAGTTTAAATGCTCCACAAACTGTGAACTGCAGCAGTATATAAGACATTTACTGTACTATATATTTCCTATGTATGATGCCCATGTATAAGTGGAGAGAGCTGTATTGTGTAGTTCACCATACATTTACTTTGTAGTGCAAACAACCACACCTTTTTGTGCAGGTCATTTAGTGTTAATCATACCTGGAGCATACTCACAAATAACTTTGTACCTGTCTTGCTGCTCCAGTGATTTGTGTTTGGTTCTCCGTGTGTGTGGTGGGCGTGTGTGTGTGTGGGGGGGTCATGGTACAACAGATTGAATTCTTGTTTGTCGTCTAAATCACATTTTCAGAGTGCATTCAGGAGAGGTGAATTCATCCCTAGGAGGTATTTTGTAATATTTCATAAGCCCAGGGATAATAAATATCTGTCACATTGTTAGGTTTCACAGTAGCCTGTGTGAGTGTGTGTGCACCTGACATTTAATCCTACAAAAAACAGGGTCCAAATATGTAAGAACAAGGCTAGAAAAGGAGAGCTATGAAAAGGTAAGTGCTAACATAGTGAAATATTCAAAATGAATCCAAGCCAAATTTTAGATGTATTAAAAAGTGACAAACATAGACCTGATGGAAACAGAAACAAATAAGTCCAGGGTAGCATTAATTTATACAATTAATGAAAAGAAATTTGCAAACTACGCAACTCAATGTCCTTGTGCAAATCTGGACTGTGAGTGCATTACATAACCTTAAATGGAAGCTTGGCCAAAACCTTTACAATTAAATCATGTATATGATAAACTGAATAATGGCCCTGCATTATTAAAAATGTATTTACACTTAAACATAGGATGGGTTTTGTTACAGCTAAACATGCATTTAAAAAAAGGTTTGCTTAATAAGGTATTTGAAATCCCTGATCACTTTTTTCTCAGCTGAGTTGCTGAATTATAGAACTGATCCCTTGTTATGATGTCTTTGCAGTTTGCCAGATCACTCCAAACTGACTAAGCAAGCTATGACTTAGTGAAGTTGGAACACCAACCATATTCATATGTATTTTATTTGGCAATGTCTTCCTTATATCTAAGAATTAAATAAGGAGCTGTCAAGTGCAAGTGTTTGTATTACTCACATATCCAGAGTGTGCTGTTGTGGTTGGTTCATGACTCATCAGAATTTATTTGACCATGGGATGATAAAAAGAAACACTTTAAAGGCTTTGTAAAATAAAAAATGTTTTTAAAAAGGAGGAAAAAAACACTTCACACAAACTTTCAAACAGTCGTTTCCAAGAGATTCGGTGAGCAACAACAGTGTCAAGCAATGCTGAGTCAACCTCCTTGGCAACACACGCGAGACCTAAAAATGAGCATGTGTAAAAGGATTCGGGTGTTTACATGACTCTTTTCTTTCACTCATGAGAAATCCGGACCGTAAGTTCCATGACATGCAAATGTTTTACAGATGACTCAGAGAATATGCTGAGCTGGTTCATTTGACCATCACAGCTGTATTCTTAACAAAGTGTTCTCCTAGCCATTTCTAGAAGTTTCCCATGATTTTCTGATGCTATTTTGTTTAATGTTTTTGGGAATCGGAATATTTTATTTATCCCAGAAGGGGGATTCATTTGCTGCTGTTGTTGGTGTTGCAGATGCTCTCTTAAAATGTAAATATGTAGGAAAGAAACTCTAAATAAAAAATAAGTAAAACAAGTAAAACTGACATTCCAAGTAAATAATATTATTTGAAGTATAGACATGATATTACAAGTGAGTCATAAAGTCTGATGCCCATCTCCTGTGGAGTTCTGTGGTGTGAGCGGTTTTGTAATATTCATGATGATTTCCAGGATACTCTGTGTTATATGTTACATGTATTTCAGAGGCACTTTAACCCTTAAGATTTCTCTTCTTACAAATCACTTGAAAAGCCTGTAGGCTTGTGCTGTCACTTTTAAAGAGCTGTAAATGTCATAGACATGATGTATATGCCATGTGCAGTATATAGAATACCAGTGATCATGGCCACATTATTGATAGGAGATTTGTTTATGTGCCAAATGCTGACTAATCCCGAGTGTAATGCATTCACTACAAATGAGCACCTCATTAATATTTGTCACATGTGCCTCAAAGAAACTGTGTCAGCACATCTTGAGTGCAAATGCATGGCGGCTTGTAAATCTCATGCCTTTAGAGACTAATAATAACAAATTTATCTCTGGCGATTGCTTTTCATGGCCCTGTGTGATGTAAACCACACCAAAAGCTGTCATTAATGGCATTTTTTTTTTCATGGCAGAGCCAAAGTGGGGAACTTGAAAGCGCCTCATTATTCAATATTTACACATGGCGCTTTGTATTGCACTCCACAGAAGCTTTCCATTTAAGCTTGAAATTCATCTGAAAGTTAGCCCGTGCCTCTCATCTTGTGGGAACCGCCGTAATAATGAATCTTGCGCTATTGGTAACCACCTTTGTAGTGACTGGTAGTTTCTTTTGAAATTCTGGGCGGGATGAAGCCCTCTTAGTGATTAACACATTTCAAAGTCTGCATACCAAATCTACAAATAGATTTCTGGTTTCAAAGGAAATTATGGAGAATTCAGACAATTCATTGCAGAATTGGGCCTCCAGGGGCATGAACGATGTGGAATAAGTCATCGCATTAACTTAAAATGTGACTGACAGCGAAGGGAAGGCAATGCTTACAACTTTGATCTAAACAATGACTGTAGCTCTGCCCATGTAACTGCATTCATTTATGTTTCTTGAAAGGATGATGCCTATTTAGCTTAATTAAATAGACACTGTAAGGATGGTGTCAAATACTGCATGGCACTGGTGCCCTGATGCAATAGTCTCTTTTAAATGATAGTTTTGGTGCCTATTCAAACTCCAAGCTCCGAAACATGACATAAACTGTGGCGTCCTGGTTAACAACCTTGGAAGTTATGCCTGTGCTAATATTACCCCACTGATTCAATGAATCAATGCACCAGAACCAAATGACACATTTTCTGTATCTCGGGAATAATAACAGCTTTGATATTTGACATTATTAAGCACAGTCAGAATGAGAATTACATTTAACATTCCCAATTAATTCCAAATTAATTAAAGACAATAAACGTGCTAAATAGCACAGCCTATCTGCTAAACATGTTCAATTCTCCATTATGCACATTTGGATTTTCTGCCCTTTGTGCATTTGAACACATATAGAAAAGTCAAAGATCATACCCTAAGTAACATGTACAAAACATTAAATCAATTTACAAAATACTGTAGCACTCACAAAACTTAGTAGGTGTGTTCCTGTCTATAAACCTGTTTTTCTGTCTGACCTGTCCCAAATGATAAAAAATAATGAGTCCTTCCAATCCTGTAAATGTGCTCAAAATATTTTGCATGCTGAGTGCACATCCTGTGAAAAAGAATATTATGTCTGGTGCTAAATTTTCATTAGCACAATAGTAACGGGCAGCACAGCACCAATATAATAACACAGTAAGGGGGGATATAAACCTGTCACACCACCTAAAATGGATGGGCCCAGGCCAGAGGGGGCTAAACCGAACCTAAATCAATTTGAGTGAGGACACTAGAGGAGTGGAGGAAAGCTTGCAGGGGGTTGTACTAGTGTATACCCTCGGACTTGGGGAAGGAGTGTTGATGTCTGCTGAAGTTCCCGATGCGAGGGTGTCAGTGAGGCCCGAGGAAGGCTCCAGGCTCAATCTCTCTCCCTCCCGCCCCTTTACAGATCCTCTTCTGGCTCCAGTCGGACTCTGGCTCTGATTAATAGCCACCGGAGGTGTCCAGAGATGGCTGATAAGGGACCCCTATCCTCCCTCCCTCCTCTGGAACAGAAGGGCTCGTAACAAGCTAGCTCCCTCTCTTTCCTCTCCTTGGGCACTCAGGGTAGCCAATTAACCAAGTCTTAAAACTCAGGAGCGGTGACAACCAGTCTGGGCCTCTGGCAGAGGGCCACAGTGTGACAGTGGTGTTCACTCAGGGGACACTGCATCCAAAGCATTGGGTCAAAGGGTAGTATGTCTCTCTCAGGGACACAGCACTGCATTTCTAAGCTAATTAGTTAATCAATTTGTTTACACGATGAGCAATCCTCATTAATGCAGCCAAAGCATAATCATTTCCCAAACAATTCAACAACCGCAACTAACCCCTCCAACCCCCCACCCCCACCTTGCAGAGATTCTGTTCCCAGGCCCATCAAGAGAACAGAAACAAGAAAAAAGGGAATTGCTAAAAGGGGGGTGGTGGGGTGGTGGTGGTGGGGGTTCCTCTGTTCCAGACAAGAACACAAGCTTATCCCAGCAGCCCGTTTCTCTATTTTTTAACTTGATGGCCAACCTTACAGGTGATCAAAGGACTGGACCCTGGGAAGGGGCTTAGGGCACAGCAGTGCAGTGAAAGGGATTGCTTCCCAGTGATTTGTAAGTAGGAAAAGACTTTTGACATGAAAGACAGCTTAAACAGCAGAGGAATAATAATAAACCAGCTGTAAAATGTTTCTTGTTGCAGCTGAATTGATGCAGAGGGTGGCTCCCACAACTATTTTTCTTTTGCTTTTTTTGTGGGTGTCTGGCATTTCCTACCGAGCTATTTCTACAGTCACATGCACACAACAAAAGTCTACATCTGAAGGGGTGGGGTGCCTGGGGTCTTAGGGGTAAAAAGATGCTTTGTGCTGGGGATATTGTGAAATCAGACGAGTCACATTTCTTTTCGCTCAAGCTATGTTTGAATTTTGGCTGTAGTCTTTGCCATTACTTTAGTCCACTTTTCCTGTTGAAAGATTAGTCGGAAAATTTACTTTTAATGTATCAGTTGATTGTAAGTGAAAGAGAGACTCTTTAAATGTAACAGATGTTGCCCACATGTGCACACTCTTTTATCAAGCTTGAACATATCAAGGGTTGTTGCTATTTAGCTCCGTCCCCTGTGTCATCACTACTTCACTTCTTCATAAATGGAATAGTCTAAACACTACCGAAAGTCCAACACTTTTCTTTGCTTGTGGGCTCAGCTTTACGATTTAAAATGAGTCGATTATATAGTCGTGAAAAAGAAAATTTTCACAGGATTCAGTAGACTATGAAAACCTAAGTACACCCTTAGTGCTTCCGTAGAAATTTGGTGCTGCTAATTAAATGGATTGATAAACTGATCATCAGCAAGTGGGATCATCTCTGTCAAAACAGATGTTTTAGCAGTTGGCTGGTTTGGAGCATTTAGCTATGTGTTAACACAATGTTGACACAATGCCACAGTCTTCGCAGAAGTGGAGGTCCCAGAAAATTCACCCCGAGGTCGGACTGTGCAACACTCTGAGAAAAAAACCCACAAAACATAAGCTACATCTCAGACTTTACAGGCCTCGGTTTGCATGTTAAATGTTAAAGTTCATGACAGAAAAAGACTGAACGTGTATGGCTTGTTTGGCTCTAATAAGAACCTGGCAGCACAGCTAAGGCTTGCAAAGTTTAATCTGAAAAAAATCACAAGACTTCAGGAATAATGTCCTTTGAACGAACAAGACCAAAGTGGAGATGTTTGGCCATGATGCACAACGATATATGGTCATAGAAATTATCTCATACCAACTGGTTGTACAGTAGTGGAGGGCTGAGGAGTAGTGAGGTCTGTATATGAAGCGTTCTGGAGTCAAATATGAGACCATCTGTCTAATATCTACAGCTTGGCCCAAACTGGAGCATCTAACAGGACAGTGAGAGCGAGCACAGCAACATTCCCACAACAGGATGGTTGAAAAATCAAGGTGATGTAGAGACCCAGCCAAAATAGAATAGAATAGAATAGAATAGAATAGCCTTTATTGTCATTGTACAGGGTACAACGAAATTGGAGTGCCACTCCCTTGGTGCAAAAATACAATAATAAATATAAATGTAGAATATAAAAGGTACATTAAAACAAACAATAGTAAGTACAATATATACAGGATAGCACAATATATACAGGATAGCAGCATTAATATAATGACAGTAAGAATAGCAGCATAATAATAATTGACGGTGACAGTATGGTGTAGCTAAGCAGTTTCAATTGTTTTTATGCTTATTTACTATGGTGATAGCTCTGGGAAAGAAGCTATCCCTGAATCTGTTTGTTCTGGTTTTATGTGACCTGTATCGTCGGCCTGACGGTAATAGTTCAAACAGTTGATTGCTGGGGTGAGAATGGTCCTTGATGATATTGCCAGCTCTGCTGAGGTACCGAGAGTTTGCAATGACCTCCAGGCTGGGCAGAGAGCAGTCAGTGATCTTCTGGGCTGTGTTGATGACCCTCTGCAGTGCTTTCCTGTCTGCAACTGAGCACCCTGCATACCATGTTGTTATGCTGTACGTTAGGATGCTCTCTATGGTGGCTCTGTAGAATGTCACCAGCAGCCTCTCCTCCAGGTTGTTCCTCCTGAGCACTCTCAGAAAGTGGAGACGCTGCTGGGCCTTTTTTACCACCGCCGTGGTATTTGCAGTCCAGGAGAGATCATCAGAGATCTGCACGCCCAGAAACCTCATGGAGTGCATCCAGACCTGACCTTGATTCAGTTCTGTGGTGGGATCTTAAGACAGCTGTACAAAAACACAATCTACACAGATGTCTTAATGAAAAATAGAGTCTGTTTGTTTTCTTAGAAAGAGCAGGATTAAGCCTATAGGTTGCTTCTAACTTTGAGAACCTTGTGAGTCACTTTTGTTTGTTTCTGAAGGTCAGTCTATTCTTCTTTGTATTCTTTTTACTCTTCCATAAAAGTTAATTAAATTAATCTCTACCTCTATGCCACATGAATGGTTTAGGAAATCAAAACATCACACATTGTTTGCATTGTTGGCTTTAAAAAAGAAATCAAATAGCTCTGATATCTGGTGGAACAGAGCTGGAAGGATTTTACCTCCTCTGTGACGGGCCCTGAAAAGTTCCTGTTAGTCCTGGAAAGCCTCACAGCAGACTGCAGTGGCACATGTGACATGTTAGTGTATTTCATGACAGAGATTTAGGCTGATGCCTTAGCCACTGACTATGTTCAAAAGCAATGCAGGACAGCAAGGAGTGAAAAAAAAGCAAGGAGCAAGGATAAACTTCCTGTGGGAGGAATGTAGCTGCTACCCATCACAGCCGGAATCTGTGGGGTCACATACCAGGAGAATGGTAAATATTTAACATTTAATTTCCTTGCTGTAAGGTAGACTGGACACAGAGCACAGCCAAAGGTCCATATTACAGAAGGCCTGAAACACGTAGGTGAAGCTCATGGGGAAAAAGTGGTATAAATTGAAGAGAGGTTGTTAAAATATTTAGGCAACATTCCCAGCTTCTCTCGACTATAAGCCTACAGTGTCAATATTGATCTTATTTTTAATAATACATGGTGAGAAAAGGCTCTCTGCTATGTAAAGGGATATTGTTTTTTAATATAGCGTATGTAAATACAGAAAAACTGTGGTCATTTTTAGTGCTTAAGTTCCCATTTAACAGCCTGCCCAAGATACTTTGCAGTGATTTTATTGCTTAACCTTAGATTTAATCTTACTGTAAAGTGAATTTTAAAATTAACAGAGCGAAAAGAAAAACAAACTGGGCTCTTATCCAGCCTTTCCTAGTACTAGGATTCCAAGATGGCTCCCATGCATATGTTCTCTCCAGCTTTACTACCCGCCTTGCCTTACTTTATGAAGAGCCTATTGTGCTCTAACCTAGTTTCCTAACAGATGATTCATAGTCTGTCAGGGCTACATCTGAAGTGTACACAGCAGAGAGAGACGGTCAAATGACAGACTTGTCCGTATCCTCGTTGAGACAAAAGGAAAGCTAAGAACCCTGGCCTGAAGGCAGAGAAGAGTGAGATCGGTTTTTTTCCCTAGTCATCTGGCAGGAATTCTTTTAATATCAGGTGCTGCAATGATATCAATATCAGCAAGGCAGGCTTCAAAGCTTGCATTTAGCTTTGTTTATACTCACTTTAACCCATTCCGCTGAGGAATGTGTGTTTAGTCTGCGCTGTGGAATACATTTTTGGAAAGGATCTTCCTGTGTATTGTCAAAGACTTAAAGTTTTTATGGGAAGTACAATAAGCACAGTGACAGAAGTTGGACTGGGGAAATTTTAAAAAACAGCTTTCTAGAATTTTTGCACTTCCTCAGTATCAGCAATTAGTTGCCGCTATCTACTGCCAGAAGTGCAAAGTCAGGAAATCCCCTTACAGAGATGGACACATTGCTGGTGTTTCGGTGATGCACAAAGATGGCACAACAATATTCCCAAAACAGTCCACAAAGTTTGAGGATTAGGATAGGCCTCAGTTACACAGGCCTACAGACTGCTCAGCAACCAATTCAATTCATTTTTATTTATACAGTGCCAAATCACAACAACACTTCCCTCAAGACGCTTTATAATGTGAGGTAAAGTCCCTACAATAATAAAAAGAAAACAGAGAAAACCCCAACAATCATGTGACCCCCTATGAGCAAGCACTTTGGCGACAGTGGGAAGGAAAAAATCCCTTTTAACAGGAAGAAACCTCCAGCAGAACCAGGGTCAGGAAGGGGCGGCCATCTGCCGTGACCGATTGGGGTGAGAGAAGGAAGATAGGATAAAAGACATGCTGTGGAAGAGAGACAGAGATTAATGATAATTAATAAGTGAATGCAGAGAGGTGACTGAAGAAGAACCACTCAAAGCATCATGAGAATCCCCCAGCATCCTACACCTACTGCAGCATCCAGGTGGATCAGGTGACAGGAAATGTTTTTTATCTTAAAGGCAGAGAGGGTGTCTGTTTCCCGAATCCAAATTGAAAACTGGCAAAGAGGTGGCAAAGTTTTATTCATTTAGCGAGTCAGTTCCGACAGTTGTTTATATTACTCAAAATTTGGGGAGTTATCCTGCAACATAACACTATATTGGAACAGACCAGAAAGGATGTTCTGCTCTGGACCCAGTGTGCTGCCAGTGAGCAAAGTGAACAGTCATGGAAGTGAGAGGAAAGAGGAATGACTGTGTCTGGACTCTCTCACAGATATCCCTCCAGACTGTTTAGTTGACTCACTGGATGACGCAGGCTACAACATAGTTTTGTTTTACTTCCAGGAAGTGGAGCACTGGGGTTGCCTTGAAATTACTAAGAGAACCATCATCGTGCTCCTGTCATGGAAATGGTGAAAACACACGCTGACTCCTCACAGCCGTCTGCATCGTGCACCAAAAACGTGAAACATCTGGACCTTATTTTCGAATAGGGCTTATTTAGAAAATGTAGTCGGTTACTTTGGCACAGTGACTTTCTATAAATATTTAGCTGTTATGAGCATTCGGGAAAAAAAAAACCTTTTTAATAGAGTAGGGATTCTGAATGTGCCAACATTGCAGGTGCTTGGGAGCAATTTCCAAAGCGTAGTAGTAGCCAATAGGCCGTAGGAGGGCTCCAAATTTAGCTAAAAGCACTGAAACATTCCAAGATAAATATCTTAATTGACAAGACTTTAATCATGAAAACAAAATGCCCTCTAGCTATTGGAAAATAGTAGTAGATTTCAATTTCTTCAGTTCTGATGGGAACAATGGAATTGTGAGTGAGCGCTCCCTCCTAGAGCGAGTGTAAAGTTTCTTGAATGCATTTTGTTTTAGTTTCCCTCCTCTTAGCGCATAACGAGACACAGTCTGTTCTGCATCTTGTCCATCCAGCTCCACACGCCAAACTGTGTCAAGTTTGTGAAAAAGGCACAAGAGGTCTGTGAAGAATAAAAGAGCTGCAGGACTGCTTTGTTTTCATTTATTTGTTTAAACCACATAACCACGCGTGATCCACTGCTTTTGTTTTATTTGTATTCACCATCCTTACTTCTATACACATATTTGATTCCATTTTATTAACTCGGCTTTCGCACCTTTTTATGCTTTCTTTTAGCAAAGGTTATTGTACTGACATTCTGGATTATTATTTTTGTTTAGTTTCTCATCTAATTACCTGTTTTTCAATTCTTTTCCCTTTAAATCACTTTTAGCTACATTTGTGTAACATATGTATAAATGAAAGCGACTTAATGGCTTAGGATTGCTCCCAGGATGCCAACTTGGGATGTTTCCTGCACACATTTGTGGTATCCAAATGTTATCAGCTTGTCTATCATCACATTTTAAATCACTTAAAAGTATAGAAAGTCACTGATAAATAAAGTGCCTTGTGAAGCACTGTTAGCATGTTGAAATTAGCTGTTCAAAGCAGCACTGTAAAGGGAGCTAATCACAACTTCATAGAGTTGCTAGCCTCACTGTAAGCTTAAGCAGAATTCGCAGCATTATATTGGTGCCTGTTTGCGTACGTCTTCAGCAATGCAGATTGCTAAGATAAGTACTTCTTGGCTTTTTTTCGTTTTAGTTGGGGGGGGGGGGGTTGCTGAACGACTGAAAACCTAGACAAATCTTTAACACTTTTTCAATATATTCAAAGCAAAATAACCCAAAAGACAAAGAAAGAAGATCTGGGAAGTTTCAGATGGATGCAATCTCAAACTCATTTATGAAAAACAATTTGTGCTGAACTGGGATTGGTCACCCACACTTGTGCAATTGTACATCAGAGGCATCCTGTTTATGTGACCATGGTTGCGCTGTGGGGATTGGATCAGGCTGCATCTCAGTGCTGCAGCCCAACAGCTGGGAATGGCCTCTCAGTCTGACAAGACATGCCGTTCCTATGACAAATACCCGTAGAGCAACAGTAACATGTGTCTCCCACTCCTGCAAGTCAAACCCCCATCATCCCATCTTAGACACCCCCCCTCCAACACACACACAAAACTACACAGCACAGTGTACTTAATGAATAGCACGCTTGGGGCTGCAGGGGTTTTTGCTGGAACAGCGAGAGAGAAAAAAATAGCCCCCAGTGACCTCTGAGGGCCATCTGAGATAATAAATCCATGACCCTGAGTTCCGGAGTTCTTTGGGCAAGGTTGGGGTGGCAAATTTCCCACTTCCACAATATCATATGTTAACGGTAATTCCTTTTAGCCAATGTGTAATGGCACAGGAATGTCTTCTCCCCAGCCTCATCTAGGCCTGGTGGAATCTGTTGAAAATGTGTGACAGCTGTGAAAGTTGGCTAGCTCCAGCCTGTGAATGTATAAGATTTGGACGCGATTCAGGACTGAGGGGTGCAGGGTGAGGTGCACTGAGGGAAGGAGGTAAGTGACGGTGGAGGGGCTTGTGTTGTTATGGTGAAGTTCATTTGCTTGCCTCCCGTCTCTCTGTGTTTTGCTCCTCCTTTTCTTTGACTTTTCTTTGCTCCAGTGTAACCTTGTTCTTTTTTTTTTCATCCATGACTTTGAAAAGAAGCGGCTAAAAAAGGAGACAGTGGATAAATGCTGTGGGAATATTTAATATAGCAGGATGTCATCACTTTAATCTAAAAGCACTGTGTTGCCAAACAACACATTTCTATATATCTGTTCTTGCTTTTGCAACAGCAGATAAAAACTGAGGGGCAGATGGCAGTGAAGTAGTGACTGGGGCCACTGCACCAGCCCCACCCACTAGCCTCTGGGTAATGCACCTGCCCCCCAAGGCCCTATGTGTGTGGTGATATGTTGTGAACTGTAATGACTAGGGTGTTATTATAAAGGAGGGACAGGGGCACGCAGTACAGCCAGCAAAGCCACATGAATGGCCTTAGGCACTGTGACCTACGCAACAAATGTTGCAGACAGCGTTGTCTGTGTCAAGCTTTGACAAGCGTAACCACACCTGAGACTGCTTTCAGCCTGCTACCACTGTTTGTTGTTCCTCAGCATGTTGCAGGAGTGCTGTCACATGTTGTCACTCTCCTTATTCATTCAACCCAGATGTACTTTGGCACCATAATTTGGCACCAAATCTTTTACTGTGAATTGACACTCAGTAGGATGGTCAGTATCCTAAAAAGTATCAAGTATTAAAAAGCTTCAGGTTAAAGGTCCTTTTTATAGCTGAAATATATTTCCTGTTGGTTTAAGTAGAGTAATTAAAATAAAGAGGGGATATAAAATGTATTCATTACACTTTAATGCATATACTCCATATGCCAACTGTTCATTTTGCTATTGGGCAGCACTTGTTGGACTTCAAAGGTTTCAAATACAATTTTTTCAAATTTTTTGGTGGATGTGTAAAATGTGTTACTGAATCTGTATGTGTAAATAAAGCCTAGTGGATTAAGAAGGCAGTGCACACAATAGATCAACTGCCATAGGTACCGAGTATAGCTCCCTAACAAGGTGTCTTTAAAAAAAGCATTACCTTAGTTTTCAGTTGCTTTCTAAAAGACCACGAAACACATAACTTCCCAGATTTTTCAGTTTCACGCACTGGTTCACAAGCAGTTTAAATAATAATGACAGAAGCTGCTCCAATGGACAAGGTCGTTGAGCCAAGTTCTTCATCATCATTCTAAAAGGAATGTTGAAAATATGCTAACATGCTCAGAGGCTTAATTTGAAAATAATATCAAAATGTTTTAGTTTGGAATTTAGTTTAGGCTTTGTATGTCCTTAAGCAAAATCCCATAGATTGATTGCAGTGGGAGGGTCTTGAAGACATTTCATAGGTCACCTTTGATAGCAGAAATTTAAATGCTTTCCCAGTTGTTGCAAATTCTCAAGCTTGTCAACAGACAGCTGTTCCCATCTGCACATTTGGAAAGAGGAAAAGCTTTGGTAGGAGGGGTGGGGGGGCGAGGTGGGGCATGTTTTGCTGGATCTTTGCAGATTCCACGGTGATTAGGAGCACCTTCTCGTAATGTCTTTGAAAGCATTCTTGAGGATTACTAATTGGATTAAATAGAGCCAGTGACATATATTGCACGTTTCAGCACTGTTAGCATGTAATCTGACTGTTTATGGACGTAAATTTTTAGGATTTTGAAACACCATGTTATAGTCAACACCAATAATTTATAGCTGTCAGATGAAGTTTGGGAGGCAGTAGGTGCAAAGTGCCATTTGTGATTTTGTCATGCTGTTTTTTCCACAGGTCGTCTGTCAGGCAAACAACATTGGTCATGGTCATTTACAAACTTTTTCTGTGGTTTTATTCATCAAGATTTAGGTATCTTTAGTGTACTGGAAGTAAATCAGAATAGATACAGAATATACTCATGCAGAGGATATAAAGGCTGAGATGCACTGAGTAATTACAAGTTCGTGGTTCTAGTATAGACACTAAGAATTTACAATAGCCAGTGTTTTTCCTGCTTGTTCACCACATGTAAATGGAAGAAACCAACTGCAACAATTGTCAGTGGATCTCTGGGATGTGGCACCGGCGAGGCACTCTGGCGCCCCTGCCCTACTGTCATAATCAACCCAAGAGGCAGGATTTGGGGGCTGTAGCATCAGATAGTATTTCTCCTGGGCCAAAAGGCACAGCCAAGACAGAGAAGTCTTTGTTGCACCCCTCTAAGAACAGCTTTCACTTTGCAATTGTGAAAGTAATTCCCGAGCTGTGCCTCATGAGCCCCCAACCCCAACTCCGGTAAAATTGCAACCTGGAATCGGAAAGACCTTTCAGCCATGGTTGCCTGGTTGTCAGTTCTCAGTGAGTACACAGTGCAGAGATAGCGTTGCGTTACTAGAGAAGCTGAAGTTTCAATGCAGGGAAACTGTGGAAAAAGTTGTTAAATGGAGGTTCGGTTGCCAGATTAAACACCAAACACCTGTTTGATTACTCAAGTGAAGATTAGATAAAACACAGACTTATAACTCCTATGTGAAGTCTGGGCAAACTATTACAAACACGCTGAGGCTCCTCTGCAGGAAGACATAAGCATCAAGCACTTTAGAATGAAATTATCAACACATTGTCATTTTCAGCAATAAGAATACAACAGCCACACAACCTCAACCTTTCCTTTATTTTCTCAGATAGAAGTAAAAAAAAACTATTTGACTATTTCATGAAAAATCTTAGATCATTTTGACCTTGGTGGCAGGAACACATTTCAAAAAAGTTGGAACAGGAGCAACAAAAGGCTGGAAAACTAAGTGGTACTGAAAAGAAACAGCTGGAGGAACATTTTGCAACTGATTAGGTTATTTGGCACCAGTAACATGTTTTGGTATAAAAAGACCATGTTGGAGTGGAAGAGTTTCTCTGAAGTGCAGATAGGCAGAGGCTCAGCAACCTGCAAAACATGTGTTTACAAATTGTGGAAAAATTTCGGGATAATGTAAAATTGTGGAGAATTGGGATATGTCATCATCTACAGTACATATTATCATTATACATAAAGATATGTTTAAAGATTTGCTCACAGAGTTTTCTCAAGATTCTCTAAATCTTGTGTCATGGAAATAACCTGCATGTGTTCAAAAAACAACTGCAACATAATCAAACAAAAAATACCACAAAGAACATCCAAGACAGGAGCTAGTTTAGTTAGCTCCGTGGGTGAGTGGGAGGCAATACACCACACGGCCAGACTGCAGTCTGACCTGTGGTCCTTTGCTGTGTGGCTTCCAAGTCTCTCTCTGCCCAATTTCCTGTCTGTCTTCACTGCTCTGCTATCAAATAAAGGATAAAATTCCCAAAAAACTATTTTAAAACAAGAAGACCCAGGACTGTTGAGTAGCCAGAATCCTCAATCAAACAAGAATGGGAGAAAGTTCTTCTTAATCTTTAAATGTGCTAAATGTGCTATACTTTATACAACTCCAATGATAATACTGCTGTCTTTCTTGGCCATGATGCTCTTCTAATTGAGATTTTAACAAGCAGATTATACAGCCCTACATATACAATGACTTTATGAATTAACTACTCCTTTTAGTCAGTTGTATATTATTATGTAATATGTTCCAGACAGTACAGGACTGTGTGCAATCTTAAAATGTGTTTAGGACAAGGTGTAACCAGCTGACCAGAACTCATTCAGTGTTTCATATATAATCATGACAAGAACCATGTGTACCAGTTTATCATGAAAGAGGTGTCGTATATCTTTCCACAGTTTACAAGAACAGCAGAAACTGGTTTTTGCAATCATCTTCCACAGTTAATCAAGCTAGTCATTAGTGTGATTCACACACAGTAGTATGGGTAGAACAATGAAAACTCTTCTGGCTCTGGTTTTAAAATCTTTTCAGCAGAACTTGAGCAGATTATCACACAATAGTCAAGATGTGAACAGTAAAATTTCAACAATAAAAGAAGTGGGAATGTATACCAAGCATTTTTTTTAAATATTAGTTCAATTCAGTTTTATTTATATAGCACCAAATCACAATAACAGTCGTCTCAAGGTGCTTAATATTGTAAGATAAGGACCCTACAATAATACAGAGAAACACCAACATTTAGAAAAAAAAAACATGAGCTAGCACATTGGCAAAAGTAGGAAAGAAAAACTCCCTTTTAACAAGAAGAAACCTCCAGTAGAACCAGGCTTAGGGAGGGGCATCCATCTGCCATGACCGCTTGGGGGTAAGAGGACGGAGAAATGACAAAAGACATGCTGTGGAAGAGAGCTGGAGATTAATAATAACTAATGATTAAATGCAAAGTGTTGTTTAGACACACAGTGAGTTAAAAAGGGTGAGAGAAGGAGAAACACTCAATGCATCATGGGAAGCAGCCCAAGTCTGTTGAAGTATAACTAAGAGTGGATTCAGGGTCACCCGATCCACTCCTAACTATAAGCCTATAAGGAAAGTCTTAAGCCTAATCTTAAAAGTAGACAGGTTGTCTGTCTCCCGAATCCAAGCTAGGAGCTGGTTCCACAGCAGAGGGGCCTGAAAGCTGAAGGCCCCTCTGCCCCGTAGCATCTCAGAGAACACTAAATCAATATGACGGCAATTTGCAGAAACCATGGTACAGTATTGAGAGGTTTTGATGTTCAGAACTCCATTGGTATACTTTACATCCACTGAACTCTTCCATACATCTCTTTCACTGTGTTCCAGGTGTACTGCCATGCATTCACCTGCCTCCTCTTAATTTCAAGCAATATTAGTTAGCTGATTTTTGCAAATTTTATAATACTGTTAATAAATGCCATTCATCGCTACACTTACATGTAACCCTAATAGAGGTTGTAACAGGTTACTATATTTTGGGCCTAATTTTTTATGTGAGAATGCTACATGGTGCAGCTTTAAAAGCAAAGTCTGTGTGGTTCACATTTTTCAGAAAGCCTCAGTCAAACTGATGAGAAAGCAAACCTCAAGACAAATTTTCTGTATTTGTCAATTTAATGTGACCCACCAAGAAGTCTTATTATTCAACACTAATCCATCACACTGTATTCCCCCACTTCCTACACAGGATGCATTCCTGGCTCACCACACCCAAGATCATTGAAATGAAAATTCCTGTGTCTACGCCAAAAGGATCCAGTTGCCACAAATCCTTTTATGGCACATCACCTGATTCCATGGCCAACGGAGGTTAGAATGCAGCTTTGCCAATGCTTAGGAGTGTATGAAACATGGATGCAGTATGTGGGGCAATAGTGGTTCAAAACCCATCTGTTGAACAAATGATACCCTGACCCCTTTATTCAGATGTACAAGGTACAGAACTCCCCATTTCAAAGTATTCTGTGTGCTTCTGTCTACATTCCTGTATGATTTGTCTGACTATCATAAAAGCAAGTTGTTTGGGACACACCAAACATTTGTGCCCTAGGATCTATAACTTGATGATCGGGGCATGCGTAAAATGCAAAACCCTTACTTGATTTAAATTTTGTGGATCTCATGTTCATGTTCAATGTCTCCTGCACCTCTGGACAATTTTCAACACTGTGACTATTTTTAACTCTCTCAGTGAAGTCCTGTTGCCTTGAACTTTTGCATCTGCACTGGATACCATCCAGTATGTCAGAAAGGCGTTCCTTCAACATTTTCATCTTCAGGAAGTGTAAGAAACCGCTGAGAGAAAACTTTGGCAAGTGGCCTGTTTGGTGAGTGAAGATCATTTGCGCAGCCAAAAAACTCGCTGCACTCTGTGCAGGCACGAGACGGAAAGCTGACATGCAACAGTTTTCTCTGACTGCTCTGCCTCAGATACCTCAGGACCATCTAGTGGAACTTGGCACTGACATTCTCAATCTGGGGGATGAATTCACTATGCATGACCCAGTGAATTTTGACAGAAAATGCTCTTGACTCCCTTTTAACTCACTGCTGCGAGGCTGTGGGTTTTTCACCTGAAGACTGAAAAAAAGGCAATGATCCTCCACAAAAATGCATTGTAGTCAGTTTGAAACAGCAAATGATCTTTGCTTTCTATGCAAGTGTCAGATATGTGCTGAGAGAACTGTGCAAGTGGTTAGAATCACTTCCAGAAAAAGCAGCTGCACTGAAAGCTGTCTGGACATGACTGAGAAGATGACCTTGAATGGGAGATTGGCCAAATTTAAATCACGTAAGGCTGTAAACCCATGCTCTGCATCATCAGTTTTCAATGCACACTCCACCAAACACCTCACTGTCAGGTCAAGTGTGACCTGGATTTTTAGAGTAAAAAATAGCAAAATTACAGCCAACTCTACAGAGTCACACTTGAGACTTAAGAAAACATCTGTGTATTTTCCACAATAAGCAAAGCTAAAACAAACAGCATAAAATACAATTAAATCATTTTGTCTTTCTGGCAAAGTATGAGTTATATTTGATTTTTATCACAGACTGTGAAGGAAAGACGTGGTCCATGTCCTTTCAGATCCAGCTCACTTAGAAAGAAGAAAAGCTGTATATTCTGTGTATCTTCAGCACCACACGGCTCTATTATAGATGTCTTTCTGATCTGGAATCTGATTTGGCCCTGCAGACACAACAATAAAGCAAGTCGACTGATGCAAGGATCAGTTTGAAAGGGAAAATGGTGGAAATGGGATGACACACTGTTGCTTTCCCCTTTTTAAAACTTCATTTGGACCTTTACTTGTTCTCTTCCATTTTTCACTTAAGCTTCATATATTTTTTGATAGGCTTTAATAATAATAATGGATTGCATTTATATAGCGCTTTTCAAAACCCTCAAAGGGCTTTACAATTCCACTCTTCATTCACACACTGGTGGAGGCAAGCTACAGTTGTAGCCACAGCTGCAGACTGACAGAAGCGAGGCTGCCATATCGCACCATCGGCCCCTCTGGCCATCACCAGTAGGCGGTAGGTGAAGTGTCTTGCCCAAGCGGCAACCTTCCGGTTACAAGATGAGCTTCTCAATCCCCTGAACCACGGTCACCCTTTACTTGTGGCTGTTAGAATAATCAAAGGTATGTTCATTGCCGTGGTTAATAAAATAGACAGTGTCACTTGTTTCACTTTACATGTTTCTGTTTTCGAAGACAAGCCTAGCTAATCTTTATAAACAAAATTTTGCATATGAATATACAGAAGAAGATTTTTTGGTTTCAATTTGTAGCCTCTATTTGATGCAGGTAAAGAGTACATGTAGACGCGGAAAGAACACACTGGCTGAAATGCAGTCTTGAAACCACTACTATCATCTGACAATGATTTAACTTTGTATTAGTTTCTTTTAATATATCTGCCTTTACAGTCAGGCTGTAAACAGTGACTGGTACATGAAACAGGAAGTCTTGGCTCAGATATCAGTTATTAGTTATACAGATATGTCCGGCCAAAACTGGAGTTATTGACTGTTGTCCCCACAAGTGTAACTATCAGAGAAAAGCTGATTGTGCTAGCTAGTTGATTGTTCTTGTGTACCCTACCAGCTGAAAGTTTTGACACATGTTCTCATTTAATGGTTTTTCTTTATTTTCATGACATTTCTTTACATTGTAGATCACAGAAGGCACCAAAACTATGACTGAACACATATGGAATTATGTAATAAACAAAAAAGTGTGAAAAAACTTAAAACATGTTTTATGTTTTAGACTCTTCAAAAAAGCCACCCTTTGCTTTGATTACTGCTTTGCACACTCTTGGTATTCTCTCGATGAGCTTCAGGAGGTGATCACCTGAAATGGCTTTTCAACAGTCTTGAAGGAGTTCCCAGAGATGCTGAGCACTTGTTGGCTCTTTTGCCCCCACTCTGCGCTCCATCTCTTCCCAAACCATCTCGACTGGGTTTAGGTCAGCTTCACATTCAAAGTTTCAGCAATTCTCCAGACGGACTAACCTTCAGTTGTTAAAGTAATGATGGACTGTTATTTCTCTTCACTTAGCTGATTGGTTCTTGCCATAATATGAAATTATAACAGTTGTCAAATAGGGCTGTCCACTTTGTACCAACCTGACTTCTGCCCAACACAACTGATGGTCCCAAACCCATTAAGATGGCAAGAAATTACACAGATGAACCCTGACAAGGCAAACTTGTGAAGTGAAAACTATTTCAGGTGACCACATCATGAAGCTCATTGAGAGAAGGCCATGGGTTTGCAGAGCTGTCAGACATCCACTCCTGGGAAGCTTATGGCATTGTGCTAACATAGAGTACACCCGAATCCTTCAGAGCAATAAAGTGCCATCTTATAAAGGGGGTTAAGTGGTTACATAGTGACTTGCTGCCAATCAAATGCATCCAAACAGTATCACTGGTTACTACTTGTCCTCTTAATTCCTACAGAACCAGTAAAGGTGTACTTTCATAGGGTTGGATGATGTCCCGTGACTTTTTATAGGACTGTTGACCTTATTTGTCAGTCTATCAGTTTTCCTGGGAAGTGTCTGTCTCGCTCAGTGTTCCTGCTGAGCAGAGGTCTTGCTAAAACAATTCAGACTATAGCTTTAAGCTATAGTCCCACAGCCCCACAGCATGATGGAACTGCCACCACATTTTACTGTGGGTAGCAAGTGTTTCTCTTGGAATGCTGAGTTCTGTTTCCGCCATGCATACCGCCTCTTGTTATGTAAATAACTCAATTTTAGTTACATCAGTCCACAGCACCTTATTCCAAAATTAAGCTTGCTTGCCCATATGTGCTTTAGCATACCTCAAACGACTCTGTTTGTGGCACGTGCAAAGAAAAGGCTTCTTCTGCATTACTCTTCCATACAGCGTCTCCTTGTGCAAAGTGCGCTTAATAGTTGAACGATTCACAGTGACACCATCTGCAGCAAGATGATGTTGCAGGTCCTTGGAGCTGATCTGTGGGTTGACTA
Organism: Oreochromis aureus; assembly: GCF_013358895.1. Taxonomy (NCBI): domain Eukaryota; kingdom Metazoa; phylum Chordata; class Actinopteri; order Cichliformes; family Cichlidae; genus Oreochromis; species Oreochromis aureus. The sequence continues at coordinate 25,183,520 of NC_052943.1, read as the reverse complement.
TGACTGTTCTCACCATCCTTTGCCTCTGCTTATCTAAGATTTTCCTTGACCTGTCACTTCCGGCCTTAACTAGAACTGTGCCTGTGGTCTTCTAATTCCTCAATATGTTCCTCACAGTGGAAGCTGACAGCTGAAATCTCTGAGATAACTTTTTGTACACTTCCCCTAAACCATGATGTTGAATAATCTTTGTTTTCAGGTCATTTGAGAGTTGTTTTGAGGCTCCCATGTAGCCACTCTTGAGAGAAGATGCAAAGAGGAGAAAAACTTGCAATTAGCCACCTTAAATACACTTTCTCATGGCTGTGTATGTAGGTCAAGGGTAAATGAGCTTACCAAACAAATTTTATGTTCCAAAAATTAATGCTAAAGGTATTCAAATCAATAAAACAACAAGGGTGCCCAAATTTATGCACCTGCCTAATTTAGTTTAAGTAACTACTGCACACTTTCTGTAAATCCTATAAACTTCATTTCACTTCTCAAATATCACTGTGTTCATCTGCTACATGACGTATTTAAATGAAATTGCTCATCCAAACAACCAATGATTTATGAAGGAAAATCATGAAAATTATCAGGGGTGCCCAAACTTTTGCATACCACTGTATTAGACATTAATGATAAATATCACCTTTGGTGTCGGTGATAATGAATCATGAAGGGCAGCTCTCCCCAAAACACTGGTTTTACAAGGAGATAAAAGGGCAGAGAGAAAATTCCTCCTCTTCACAGTAGCTTCAACAGACCAGACTGCAGTCACAATAAAAGTTGTGATTAAGCTGTGAGTAACTTGTATTTTCTAACCCACAGCTGGATACAGCGAGTTCAGACTTGCTCTCAGAGAGAATTCAAGGCCACTCACGGAAATGTGGGAGTAGATTATATCTGTATATAAAGTGTATCTATAGAAAAATAAGGGGGTGGGGTAAAATTGCCATAGATATTGGCTAAATAAACACACAATGTTTAAGTTTATTTTTCTTCCAGGTCTATCTTTCCCAGGATGTACCAACATATATGTTTTTCATCCTGCTTCTTCCTCTTGTTTCTGAGGGTTAAGTAAAAGATGCTTTCATCTCCCCCCGTCATCGTATGGCAGTGAATGCTCTTGCATGGAAATGCATCGTATCTGATTTCAGCTTACAGATCCTGATGAGCAAAAAAGCATGTTCCAAATCTTGATTTAAAACAAGTGTGCTGCTAAAAGCATGGAGGAAATCACTAATGAAAACTTGGCATAAGGTAACCACCAATATATCACCCTCTCATAAATGTTACATGAGCTTTTAATTTACAGCATTAAAACATGCTACGACTGCATTACTATTTACCTTTCCATATCCGATAGCCCCGGACGGTTGCCATGGGGTTTCAGTCATATCCAATCCCGGCCCCTTTGGCACACACTCTTATCTCTGTTTAAATATCCGGTTACTTCCCCCTCTGGTCCAGACACACAGAGACATGTCATTAAGAGCAGTATCTCTCCCCAGCCCAGGCTTCCTTCCTGTGCATGTGGTGACGGATTGATTTTCTCCGGTAGGGATCCACTGCAAGAAGTATTCATCTAAACAGGTTATTTAATCCATCGCTGAGTATTCAAATGGCGGCCAACAGGAAATAGGAATGATTTCACTTTCTATAATTGTTTCCAGAGAGTATTTCAGCCAAGTGACATCACTTTGAAATAAATGGAGTCATCACCCTTTTTAGCATTTTTTCCAGTAATTTAGTGTTACTTTAATAAACTCAGTTGTTTTGGAAATTGTGTGATTTAATGATTCCATTTTATTGTGGAATTAAGTCATGTTTAACTTATTTAAGCTCCGATAGTCAATGTGAGATTGCAAAACTAATTTAAAAGTTCGATATTGTAGCGTCCTGTAGTTTCTCTCAAACCATCTGGAGTGTAGCAAAACATTAAAACACACTCAGGTCTTGTGACTTTTTAGTCACTGGCTGTTGTATATCAGTGAAACTTAATTACAGCTTTTTAGAAGGCTGTCATCTTAACTCATCCCAATCTAATGCCCAGAGCATCAAATATGGTCATTTTGTCAAAGTCATAGTTGTCTGTGCAGTTAGACACCAGGTAATGACAATAGTGAGACTGCACTCACTCCCTACTTGTCAGATATGGACACTTGGAAGGACTCCTACGAGTCAGCTCTAAATTAATTAAGTAAGACTCAGTTTTCAGTCTGAAGAGTTGAGGAATATATATATATATATATATATATATATATATATATTTTTTTTTTTTTTTTTTTTTTTTTTTGCCTAAGCATATCCATGGGAGGAAGTACATGCAAAAGTAAGAAGTAAGTAAAAACAACCCAAATCAAAGTGCAAATGGGAAATGCAGCATCTTTGGATGACATCTTTGCTAGTTTAAAGAGCGTACTGTGCAACACCAGTAGCATCTGATAGAACAGCAGTATTTGGTGCTACTATACCGAAGTGACAATTTTGTTAATTTAAGCATTCCGAAGATTCAAAGTGCATTTGGTGCTTAGAAATATAACATTTCAAACTGACGGGACAAAATATGCCATGTGTTATGAGTGAAAGTTTTCAACAACCACCAGACTGGATTTTGGTCCTTGTGTGCTTTGAGGATTAATTGTAGGTGTACTCAGGACATGAACAAATCATTCTTAAACTGAACTGTGTCAGCAGTGCCCTCTCCTTCTTATTTCCAGTGACTGAAATAGGATAGGACAATTATGTTTTAAAAGAAAAAAGTCAGTGCAGTTTTTTTTATCTGAATGAAAACTAACTTTAGAAACTACAGTTTTTTCTACATGGGCAGTGCCCATGTTTGTCCTCAACTGTAACTTAAATCACAGAAGTATTTTGCACTGCTTTTATTTTATTTTACAGGATTGGATTGAAGTGAAAATCTCACTGCACATTTAGGGCTAGACAAAAGATTTAAGATGCATTTTTTACAGTGGAGTCTCGGGTCTGTGGCTTGGCGTCTGCTCTCTGCAGCAGCCCTTGGTACCCACAGGGGTCAAATCTCCCTCCTCTGTTTCTGAAAGAATAGAAGCTCCTAAGAGAAGCCAACACTCGAGTATCTCCACAAATCAATGGAAACACTTCCTCTGTCCTTGTCCTCCACAAGCACTAAGGACATATTGAATGCAGTACTTTATGTAATACATTCCTGCGTGCCCTGTCTGCTTGTAAATTTCGCATCCAGTGTTAAGGGTTGATGTGTTATTTATATGGGTCAAAACCTTGAAAGAGCTTGTCATACAGCATTTTTAATGCTTTACCAAACCCCCCAGTCATGTCTTGAGTCTATGGGGACAAAAGGTTGCCCTTACAGCTATCCACTGTACAGCTGTGGGGAGCTAACACACCGAAAGACCACATTCATCTAGAGGTATAAAATTTTCTTTCAGCACCCCCGCGCTCCCACAGGTTTTGTCACGATCGTGTTACATGTCCGAGCCATAGGAGCTTTGGCAGGGGGGCAACTTTTGCACATCTTTATCATAAAAAAATGTTCGCCCGTTGTACAGATGCCCTGGAGCTGAACTCTTAGGGAAAGTAAATAGAGGGGGGACGTCTATGCAGGCCTTTCCTTCTCTTTCAGCTGCACTAATGATGTTGTGCCGGGCCACAGCTGTTTCTTCATGGCAGGTGTGCAAGTAGGAGCCACAGCAGACTACACTCAGCCCGGATCGGAGGAATGCCAAAAACAAGACGGAAGGAGAGGAGACAGGGTGCATAGTGAGGCGGTGAAACGAATATCCACACAAGATACAGCTCCCCAAGCGCCCACAAAGCTGGATACAATATTCAATTGAAAATTTCCCCTCAACACCTGGCTACCAGCATAAGTAGGATATTGATGTGGGTCCCGCGCCAGAGCCCCACAGCTTGACTCATTTGAAATCCTCTGGCGATTTCATGCGGTATTTAGGCGAAATGCTTGGACAAGAAATCGTCTGGAGCTCTTTCCTGAGACAGGGGACATAGCCAGTATGCCTCGAGTATGCACTCCGCTGATCTCAGCTATGAGGATAGAAATGGCCCCAAGATCATTTCCTGTTTGGAACTCTATTGGATCACCAGCGCAGAGGGGAAAATATGAACAGAAAATTTGCTGTGTGGCTTGGAAATCACAGTAGATATTACCACAAGGCTATTGTTAGACACAGAAATTCAAGTTGATGGAGTGAAAGCAGGAATTATATATAATATATTATTTTAATAAGCACAAAAACTACCATACATGCAATGAAAAACTTGCCATTTTGCAATATTTGCCAAGAAGGATCCATGGATTTGACTACAGCAAAAAAAAACATGCATATCATTCTGACCTGTAATATTTATTATCTCTTCTCCTTTCCAGTCTGATATGTTCTACTCTGTCATGTCAAATAAAGCAGTAAAGGCTTAAAAAATAAATCTTTAGAAATTGCTTTTGGGTAGAAAGGGAGACCAGAGTGAAGCCTCTGTTCTCCCTTGACTAGCGCCTCTAGCTAATATTAAAGCCGAGGCCATACGTGGTAAATATTAGCTTTTCTCTCCCGTGTTGACAGTGTGTGCTTTTCCACACACACGGAACAAAGGTCTGCCATATTGCACACCCACCTGGGAAGTCAGATGGGACAGAGTGGAGGTAGGTGTTCACTGCTTAACAGTGGTGGCTTTTCATTGTGTGACTTATGATTATGCAGCTGAAAGGCCCCCGCAGACCGGATACATAATGCTGATAATTGGAACAGGAGGCTCATTCTATTGCTGCTGGCTGCAGAGTAAAATGTGAGGGTCACAAGTACAAATATTCTTTATAAAAAATATAACTCAGGATGCATGCATCCCCATAGACAGATAAAACAGTTTTCTCTGCCTACTCAGATGTTTTATTTACCTACCTGAAAGACTTTTCTCGACCATAAGAGTTCTATATGTGAACTTAAATGCATATATATGAAGGGAAAGCATTCATCGTTCAGGTGTAAGCAAACAAACTGTCCCAGCATGCTTCTTAGCCCAGAGCACAGGAAAGGTCAAAAGTCAGTTCCTGAAAAGCCAAATACCAACAGCAGAGGTCCTATCAAAGTGGCAGTCCCTCTCCAACTCTCTTCCTCCTCCAGCCACCTTCCTTAACCTCCCCACCTCATCCTCCCACTTCCTCCCCACCTTCTTCTCTACCCTCTTTGGCCTGCCACTGTGGTTTGCCTTGGCTGACTGATAATAAGAGACACAAAAATCCTCTTATCCCCCCCTTTTCTCTCCACTGAAATGAGTCACTTCCTTGCCAGGGCCTCGATAGCTGGATTGCTGCCAGGAGATACCCTGCTATTTATTGCCCCATTTCCACCCCAGAAGAGGGGAGCCTGGGAAGGCGTTTTCAGAGGCGTCCACACACACACACACTCACAAACACTGAAACTTGTGTGCATCCACACAAATAAAAATCCACAAGCACATCCACAAAGAGACACACACGCTCACACACAGAGAAAAGCCAAGCACGCACACACACACACACACACACACTCACATACACACATACACTTCCTGGCCCGGTTTAAGCATCCGACAGGACCCAGAACACGTTCTCCTTGGATTCCACGATTGATGTTTGCGTTCCTCCCCCGAGCAGCTAGCCTGCCTGCCTGCCTGCCTTTAAGGTCTCAGTTTTCCATGACGTCCCACCGGGTTCCAGAGAGATTTATGTCCCGTCCCCGGCATTTTTCAGAAGGAAATGGCCCTGCTTTTTCTGACCACACATACGATGTAACAAACACAGTCTTGTAAGAAGGCACACAAACAGTCTCTCATGATAAAAACAGTTACAGCTAGATCTATAGCTTGACTATAGTCTGCTGAAAGTATGCATACTTTTTTTACACAGATGTTTTGCAGACAAAGACCATCTTTCACATCTATATCATGTAAGCACAGAGCGGGAAATCGTGGCAGAAGACGCCTGCAAAGGTTTAACCGACTTTGTTTCATGTCGAATTCCTTCGCATACGTGGAACATAATAACCAGGGGTCAGTTCGTATAGTCATACAGTGCTTTACAGCACACTCGTACACACACAGTCACACACAACCACACACACAAGATCCTTGTGAATCCAAAACATTCCTTTCAGCTCAAGTTCAGGCACATCCCCCTAATAGAGGGGTTTGCATTTTATTCATAGGCCCTTCTTTGGAATATGGCTGCTTTATATCTATCAGCCTAGTACTTGTTGAGCCTCTTTCTTCGCTACACTACATTGTCCTTCCAGCATTGCTTTGGAACGCAGAGGATTGTGATTTAAATGGCTTTTGAGTACTCCTAATCCACCGGAGGCACATAAGTCACACAAAGGTAGCTCCAAAAGGCCGGGTGAATTCCACTGAGCAAAGAGGAAGTCTTAAATCCCAAGCTTCATTTAAATACCACTGAGGTGACTTATGAATGGAATGATTTTGACTTGTGTGTATAGATGGCCCTTGATTCAGTGTGATGGCCTCAGGTGGCTGGAAATAACACTAATACAGCGTGACAAAGGATGTGGACAAATAGAAATTCTTTGCTTCTCTTTGCTATTGTCCAGAGTGAAAGAGGAGGAAAGGTGTTGCCAGTATGAAGTATAAAGTGCCACTTTGGGAAAGACAAAGACACGGAGACATGTGTATACAGATTCAGCCCCTAATGCACTGACAAGCACGTAAATATCAAAGATTTATTTCACATTTGTTTGTATCCATTTTAAAGACATAGTTACCAGACGTTTCCAAGCTATAGGTCCACCATTAAATGATTTGGAAGTCAACTTTCAAATTCCTTTAGCAGATTTACAGAATGATGTTAATATGGAAAATGAATGCTAATCCTAAAGAAAGTAAAGTTTCTAACGAAATGTTCCATAAATTGATGTAGCCCAGGTGGTGCAGGGGACCGAAAGATTGAGCGACCATGCTTTAAAACCATTGTGCAAAATGTGTTGTTGCATCCTGAGTTCCTTTTGTGCTTCACTGCACAGACCTGTTTCAGAAAGCATGCACAAAACCTTTTTCTGCAGCTCGCTTAAGCCTTCTCTGGTTCCCAAAGGGTGGGGTTCTACCACAATCAACAGGACAATGTTCTCACTATGAGGAGGTTTTCATAATAAAATCAAAGCATTTGAAATGTAATAACGAAATGTCGTGATTGACAGCTTAGCCCACAATATCCCAACTGTCTTATATAAACTCCACCCACAAGAAGTGGTGGCTTGGTGATGTGATGCAAAACCAGCATCTAAATTTAGCAACACTAAGAATGACAATTTTTCTCCCCCCTCCACCTGTCCTCCTGGGAGCACCAATGAATACAATATTTTGGTTGTATGTCTAAAGAAAAAGCATTGTGGCAGCTTCATCAAACATTTATATTACTATGATAATTAACTATGCCTGACTCTCAAACCTATCTGCAGTGACTAGCCTGGTGAAGATGCAGTGTACAAACCGGGCTGATTATCATCTGATTTGGTAGGTTTAATGCATCTTGACAGCTAGAACAAATGATCAAACACTGGCCTTAAGCATTTAACCCATAGATTTTTAAACATCCATGAAGGATGTATTAACAGGGCTGTGTTTTTCTAAGAATGATTTGAAATAGAATTACTTGATCTTTCTTTTTTCTTTTACATTACTTTCTTCTGTTTCTTCTGATGATCTTGGTAAATCAGTGGGTACCTGATTTATTCAAGGAGACAAACATGTCCATGAAGGATTTTCAGTTCCATCAGCCTGGCTAATTCAAATACCAGACATACCAGATATAATCATACATTTCTCCATACAATGCAATGCGTGAGAACAGAATCACAAGTAGGAAGCGCAAAGTAAATAAAGACATGGAAAAGGTAAGATAAAGAAGAAAAACAGGACAAGTAGGGCAGGAGTCAACTGTAGAAACCCAAAAGGTGGAGGGTGGCACCAGGTATGGAGGAGGTTGGAGGTTAAATAGAAAGAACTTGAAATTTATTGTGCACTTTCTTCAGTTATGGAAGCCATCAAGGTCAATTTCCTTCTCCATGAGATAAGATCAGTAAAATGAAAGTGCCTCGTGTGACTGGAGGGAGTTAATATATTTGCTGGACAGAGAGCAGCAGGTTTTTTGGGGGGGGGGGTTTGGGTTTTTTTGTCTTTACCTTGTTCTGGGGCAAAAAAGGAGACCTGCTGCTGTAAAGGGCAGAGAAAAACTCCATGCTGAGGGAGGTGTTAGTGTAGTTAAAGCTTTTTAGCCAGAGCTAAAAACATCAAATCAATATTTTTAAAGAAATGCACACATATATGCAACAGATAATGTTTCTTTTCATGCTATTATCCCATTTTAGTCCATGTTTCAGGTTTTTTTTTTCATGCTGACCAACAAAAAAATAAGTGCTTTTTTCATCACAAGTAACAAATTGCAAATAATGAAAATGTCAACATAGTATGTCTTCTTTTCGAAGCAGCCTTTGGTTTTGAACTCATGATAAGGAAAGCTATAAACAGGCTCAGGTTATGTAACCATAAACCATAGGAACAGTAAATTACATTAGCTGTACGCTAATGAGGTGCAGGTATTTCAAATCAATTTGCAAGCTAAAACCTGCAATCAAACAGTAATGGTCTTGAGTTATGATTGTGTACATAAATGCCATTTTATATAGTGTAATAATCTCTGCTGCTATTATGATGCTTTTTTAATTTGATCATTTTCATAGGAGATCATTAAACTCCACGTTGTCTTACTTTCACGCTGCTTTGCTCTTTTGAATCTCCAGGGTTCACTTTTAACTGTGACTTGAAATTTTATATAAATTCAATGTGTGTTACATTTAAATTACATTTTATAATTTGTATGTTGGGTTGGTCCAAATTGACTATAAAGTTTAACTGCAAGGACCCTAATTCATCTGATTGCATAACACTTGATATAATTAATATAATTTCATCCCCGAAGGTGACAAAAGAAAAAGTCCCGTCTATAAATCACGTTACTACACGCCTAAACTGCATTCTAATGAATGTTTTGGGAAATCGGTTGGAATAGATTTTCTCCTAGATGAGATTTGTTTTCTTGGCATGCGTCACAAAAACATTTTTAATGAGTATATTTTTTTTTCTTGTTTTGCAACTGTAGCTCATTTGCAGGCAACAAATCAATAAATAAACAAATCAGTTGAATAAATCATCACTCAGCCCTGCATGTTCTACAAGTGCCGGATCACTAACTAAATAGTTTTGGTGTCTAAACTTAACCACATACTGGCTGGGGGAAAAAATGAACAATTGTCTTTAAACAATTATCCCACACTGAGCTGAACCCCACATCTTCTGAGTGACAGTCAAGCTTTTACCTCATGTCTCCAAAAGCCCCACCAATGATGCCGTTTTATTTTGGTAAAGACAAAATTAATCACATTCTTTACCATCAGTAATTTTTTTGCAAAAGTTGCACTTCATGCAGTTTTAAGTGATTTTGGTAATATTTACTGACAGCATGTTGTTTACAAAGACAGCTCACTAATAATCAGGTCTCATAAACTAATGTGCTTTATCATTTTGTGCAGGATTTTCCAAAGAGGTCCGTTATTTGCTGGGATCTCAAGGAGCACTTAAAGTATAGGCGCCCACTGTGATGTTTTCTAAGTGCTTAACAGCTCAATCTCTCTTAAAATAATTACTCCTGAAAGGCAGAGATCCATCACAACTGCTCCAGTCTGAAAATTGCCCTCAGATGGGCACACACATGCACACGCACACAAACATAAACTTACACAGAGTGAACATTTGTAAGCCATTATATGACTTACTTCCTTACTTCCCTTCCTATTTTGCGTCCTTTTCTTTTTTTTAAAGCTATAGTCTGTAAATGGTGATGAAGGATGTGGTTGTAAACTTACACTGAGTAGGGTCTGAGTATATCTGTGTGCATCTTTGTGCTTTTTGCACCGTGTACGTAATTCAGTTGCATTGGCGTTATAAATGTTGCATTCACTAGCAAAATGGGGCGTTCCAGAAGAAAGGTTCTGTTCATTTAGCACGATAAGTTACTGCCAGTTCCAAACTTAAGATTGGAAAGTTAACAGCTAATGTTTAGTACACACTCTTGGGCCCTAAAAATTATAATCTTTAACTGTAAGCAAAAATTCTGTGAAGCTATTTATTAATTATTTCACAGACATTTATTATTAGTGTACATTTACCTCATGCAGTCCTCTAAAAAATGAAATACACTCTTACTGCTTTATGGGAATTAAGAGGGTAAAAAGCAGCCAGGTGCTGCTAATCAAATGCACTTGATATGCACTTGATAAATTAATCATCAGCAAGTGTGACGGCATCTATTAAAGCAGACAGAACAATTGGAAAAAGGCAAGAATGGCTCATTTGGAGGAGTTGGCAGGAGGAAGCCTCTTTTCTGTCCTCAAACTGGGGTCCCAGGACCCCCAGGGGTCCGCAAGCCATAGATTGGGGGTCCTCGAAAATGTGTAGCGGCACGTAAATACATGTGAACATCCAGGGTTGAGCTAATTAGCACAATGGACATATATTTAAGTCAGTCCACTTCATCAAGTTATGCAAAAGCTAAACCAGCTAAAATGAAAAAGAATGACAACAGCTACCTCGAGTTTGGCTTTTGCCAAAATATGCTACCGTCAAATGTGAGCTAAAGCTAGGCCCAAATTGGGTGATGCAACAGGACAACGATTCCAAGCACAGCAGGAAATCTACAACAGAATAACTGATAAAAAGGATCAAGGTGCTGCAATGATCCAGTCAAAGTCCTGACCTCAACCCAACTGAATGTTTGCAGCAGGAACATAAGAGAGATGTACATAAATGAATTCCTGCAAACTAATCCCAATGCATTTTAGATAGCATCTTTTCATTGTTTTTTGTTCTTGGTTGCTAGCTAAAGATTCATTTCTCTATCTATCTTCAAGCAACTCTGAACTTTTTTGAACAGCCACCATACCAAACCAACAAAAAACACTGACTTATTAATAGCAACTTGGCATAATATTATTAATAGCTGTAATATAATATAATAACAGTGTATCCAGGAGACTTCTGTGTTAAAGAATAACACTGATTTTAAATAACTTAAATGGTAATGTACAGAACGGGAAAAAAAACCTTCCAGAACCAGCTGCAATGCAGTTTTTTCAACAAGATTTTAATGTATGGTTTCCTTAAACCAAAAGAGCTGTAATCTGAGTTTTTTGTGGGCTAAACCTCCAGTACTGTCAAACTATCCTCCACTGGGAGATTAAATTAATACTTTACTAAACTGCTGCGCTCAATATACCACTGTGGTGGTAACTGTTCCAGTAAAAGTGAACCCTTTCAAATATATACTCAAGGCTTAAGCATTAGAGTCCAAGCGGCTGTTGTTGTGAAGGACTGCGATAGAGAGCTAGTTAATGTTTACCCAGAAAATATGTAATTGCAGACTTCCCCCTAATAAACTGTTCCAGAATGCAGACCACAATCCTCCTCCTGTAACATTATTATTATCTACAGCCCTCGCGAACCACGATCCCTCTCCCTCACTTGCACAAATACGCACACTTACAGTACGTACAGTACTACACATCTTGAAATATGCAGCCTTGAAAGATCTTTCACGTTGTGACCGGCCAATGCACACAGAACCACACTTGAAAGAAAGAAGCAGAAGGAGCTAGTGTTTGCATATTTCAGAAAGTTGCATGTTTTAACAAAGTGTAAAGTGTCAAACATTACACAATTCTTTTAAGTCATTCACTTTCTGCACTTTGAGTTTTGGTTCAGTGAAAGCTGCCAACTAACAAATAACTGAAATCTAATCTGTAGCTAATTATACATGACTTAAGTATTCAGGCCATAGTAGTTATGCTCTTTGAACTCTACATGATGAAATGTGTTACAGCAGCAACGGGCAGACAGCAGTGCAAAATCCATTTCTTTGGGTTCCTTTATAAATACAGACACAAAGTAAAATACAACACATAACTTTCTAGTTTTTTTATAGCGTTATATATGCAACAATTGCTATGATATCACAGGAAGAACTTCAGTGACTAATAGAGCTATTTGTTAGACTCCTACAGTCAGAGCAGGGAAAACAGTGATTAAAGACCATAGCAGAGCCAAACTTATTGCAAGCATTTGCACTTGTGATACTGTTGCCTTTGAAATGGTCGATCAAGATGATGATAAAATGGCAATAAGAAGTAGCTAGTCTGCTATCAGTTTGAGATTGAATAGGGTCAAGTTGGAAATTATATGCAATCTGTGATAATACAGAGACTGACTGTGATGAATCACCGAAAATCACACATCTGTTGCCATCTACACAGAAATACACACCAGGGTCTTATATTCAGGTTTGAGTCACAGACTTGAAACAGACATTCAGAGATTCCTGCACAAATAGTGATGTCGCACCTGTTTGATGGTGATTTGAGTGCAATATGACATTGCACTTGGTAACCTTGCTTTTATATAGAAATATAACCAGTTGGCAACCAGTTGAGTCTCCTGTTGCAAAGAGACAGGACAGATGAGTTGCACTCATCACTGCAGTCTAGCTCAGAATGATTGCAACATCTGTCTGGGTTTAGAAATTAGACAGCAATTATTGGCAAACCTTTGCCTTTGACAGCGATGTCAGTCAGTCCAAGTCAGACTGTGGTTGTTTGGAGACAGGTTTCCTCCCACCAGGCAACCTGTGCAATCGCCTTGCAATTGAAAGTAGATGCCTTTTTCCTTTTTGACTTTTGGGGGGTTTTTGGCCCAAGCCACAGTAGGTAAGTGTGGCCACTTGATAATGGCTGACATAGTTCGGGGTGTGTTGGAGTTTAATACTTTTTGTGTTTGTGCTGCCTGAAGAAAATCTAACTGCGAAGCAGAGTAAACACACTTTTTTTCTTGTTTGTGTTCATAAGCAATATACATTTTGCAGATATATGGGCTTCTCACAGAGTCTGTGATATTTGTGAAATGCAGTCCTAGGGTTTCATCTAGCAGTTGTGGAAGAATGTTAATATATAGGTCAGATAAAAAATATAACCGTGTGTTTCCGGCCACGACTGTAATTTTTAGACCACAAAGTAACACCGAAGATCCCAGCTGAGGCTGAGGTTGACTGACGTCACTTATATTTAAGATTACTGTCGATACCATGTCTTTAAAAGACTATTTGGAGTGGAATTATTTTATTTTTACATTTAAGTTGAGCTTTTTGTCATGTTGAACTGCAGCTGGCTCCTTCATTTTCCCTTTTCCCATCCCAGACTTAAAGTTTCTGTTCTGGTTTCAATATAATAAGAATAGGCATCTGCCTCTAAGTCTGCTCAATTTAACATATAGAGACAAATTGCATTACCTCAGTCTGGGAACCACATAAACAACCAACCACCGCCATATCATTAGTAGGACTTTCCATTGTAAAGTTAGTACCCAGCTTTTGTTAATCATCTAAACTATAAAAGCCTCCAAAACACCTATGATCAGAAAAATAGGAATGCTTCTTTCACTCACGCTGTAAAATGCGTCTAGAGAAAAAAACCCTCTACTGTCCAGACTGGTCACTTTACTTATAGTCGATGGTAAAACACACACACACAAAGACGTGCACACACACTGTTTATACAAATGTGAACAACAGTAAACACTCTTGGACTGTTTCCTCAAAGCTTCATAGTGTTTTTGGAATTTGTACAAGCAAATTAAATAAAGTAATTGTGTTCAAATGACAGGAAGTTCAAAATCTCCACACATGTGACCAGTGGCTACATGAAGTAAACATCCGTGGTAGACTGCGGTTCTTGGAGCGTTTCATATTCAGACACAATACTGGAAGGGTGCCCTACATGTGATTTTTATTTGCTGCTTGATGACCCAGCAAGCACTTGGATCACATAAATTTCATCTTAATCCATCGGATTGCTGTTGTTATACAGTATTTTATTCAGGAACAAATTGATCAGCTAACTATTATGGCTAAAAAGGAGGAGAGACGGCAACCTGACTTGAACCTACCAAATGTGGTATTCCATCAATAATTCTTCAAAGATTCTGAAAAGCTGCAAAAGCAAAATAATGATTGTTTTGGGGCTGTTATGTTGTCTGTGGTGGTTGTAGAGTTGGTTGTGACATAGTCTTGAATACTAAGGTATGTAATACCTATACAGTGGCTTCAGAAAGTATTGTTTATGTTTGTTTTTATCACATTAATCTACACCCATTACCCTATAATGACAAATGAGAGAATTTTAGGATTTTTTAGTGAAAAAACTGAAACATCACATTTATGAGAAGTCTCTACGCCTTGATTGAAATCCACTAGTGACAACAGTAGTAATTTAATTGACTGGACATGACTTAGAAAGACACAGACCTCTCGATAGAAGGCCTCACAGCTGGTAATGGACATCAGAGAAAAAAAAAACAAGCAATGAGGTCATGGAAGCTGCTCCAGAGCTCAGTGATAGGATTGGGAAAAATCACCAAAATTACCAGGAACCCAATTAACCCAAATGAGCTTCAGAAATCCTGTTTGAAGATGAGACTAAGTTCCAGAAAGAGAACTGTTGGTCACTGCAACCCTCAACCAATCTGGGCAGTTTTAAATGTTACGTCTGAAAGGAACCAGGGACCGCCTATCAACTGCCCATAGCATCAGTGAAGCATGGTGGTGGCAGCATCATGCTCTGAGGGTGTTTTTCAGCAGGACTGGGAAACTGGTGAGGGTTGAAGGGAAACTGAATGGAGCAAAGTACAGAGATTTCTTCAATGAAAAACTGTTCAGGACCTCAGACTGGACGATGACCCTAAGCACGCAGCGAAGCCAACACAGAAGTGGCCAAGGGACAACTCTGTGAATGTTCTAGTCTGGCCCAGCCTGACTTCTAGAGAAATCTCTGTATGCAAGGGACAAGGCAATGTCCATGATCTTCAGGCATTCAGGTAGCCCTGCAATAAAAAAAGAAACTCATATATTTCTGTCATGTAAATTACCCTTACCCCCATTCAGAAACCACTTTCAGCAAAAACAGTTCCCAGTGCCATCCACAAATCCAAGCTCTACCTGCAAAAAAGAAGCTATATGTGAACATGATCCAGAAATGCTGCCATCTTCTCTGGGCCAAGGCTCATTTAAAACAGACTGAGGCAAAGTGGAAAACTGTTCTGTGGTCAGAAAAATCAATGTTTGAAATTCTTTATTGGAAAATACTGACACCATATCCTCTGGACTAAAGAAAAGAGGGCCCATCCAGCTTATCAGTCCTCAATTAAAAGCTTGCATCTCTGACGATACAGGGATTAATTAGTATCTATGAATAGAATAGAATAGAATAGAATAGAATAGAATAGAATAGAATAGAATAGAATAGAATAGCCCTTTATTGTCACTGTACATGTACATTGTACAGTTTGCATCTCTGCCAAGGCACCATCAGTGTTGAAAAGTATAGACAGGTTTAGATACATCTTAGGTGTTTAGGTTTTAGATAACATCCACATGATGTGTTTTTCAGGAAAGGGCATGCATATTTTAGACACATGCTGAAACTATTCCAACAGCATGGCTTCAAAGTAGAAGAGAGAACATGCAGCAATTGAAAACATTTGGAGCATCATGAAACAGAAAATACAACAAAGACCCAAGACTGTTGGGACACTAGGATCTTATAGCAGATTAAAAAGATGGGACTATCTCCCGCTCCCAAAAGGTGTTCTCCTCAATTCCCAGGCCTTTAGGGGCTGATGTTAAAAGAAGAAAAAAAAATTAAGATGTTTTATATTTCCTGTTGTGAATAAAATATGGGTTTATGAGATCTGTAAGTCATTGCATTCTGCTTTTATTTACATTTGACACAGTCGCCTTATTTTTAATTTTAATTTTTTTGGAATTCGGTTTGTAGAAAAATTTAGTCTTGACCATAAATTCTTTTGTTAATAATAACTTTAACTGATCCAAAGTAAATTCTAAATTCTGGATGCATGACGAGACCTGTCATGTAAAAGAGAGCAGTTAGACCAGTTGTAAACTAGCCAACAGCATAATCAATTATCTAAACCACCTTTATAGATGTAAAACCAAATGTGGCCACACCTGAGAGATTCAATGCGAAAATCTTAATCGGTAGTAGAATTTCATCCAAAAGGAATCACAGCCAAAACTACAAATGTACAATAATAAACTAGAAGAATTAATTCAAAGCAGCAAAAGACATAATACAAGGAGAAAGTCAAATATGAGGCAATGAGGCAGAGCAGGTGAGGATAACAATAAAATACAACAACCGCATGGCTTCTGATGCCAAAGTCAAATACAGAGAAGGGAGGTGGGGTCTGTGAGGAGTAGTGTTTTTCCTCCTCTCTCCCTGTGGGAAAAACGGGGCTCAGGACATGCTGGCATCCCACTAAACACTGAAAAGGGGCGGATGGTGGTGGAGTTGGTAGTGGGGTGCATTTTCTTTCTTTCCCCCGCCTTTCCTTTAACTCCACACTGCCTCGCTGCCCTCAAGTCCACCCCTTCCTTGAGCCAGGAGGTGCTTGTGAAGTGTGTGTGTGTGTGGAAAGTGTTGGGAGGGGGCTTTTATTGAAACCGAACAGAGTGGAACCTCTCGCATTGTCTTTCCTCCTGCACCCCACCCCCTCGCTGCCTCGCTCGCTGTCTCCCTCCTTCTTTCTCCACGGACAAAGAATGCCCTGAATGCCTGGCGTCTCCTGCAGTGTCAGATAACTAAAGGATAGGTGGAGTGGTGCAAGGGCCATGGAATGAAGAAGGAGAGGAAGAAGAACGAGTTGGATCAAAAGAATAGTTAACTCGATTATTTGTTAGCTAATCTTATATTTCTAAATAATCTTTCGATTTGTTACCAAGTCCTCATAGCTAAATGATGAAATTCATCACTGTACAGTAAACAAACCAAGGCAGCTATACCACCTGCTCAGACAACCAAACTAGATTACCTTAGTTTGGTCAAACATGGCTAGAGACGGGTTAGCGACCCCTGAAAATGTGTTTTTCCTCGGTGGCAAGTGATTACTTGGAATTTCTGACTGTCACTCTCTGAAACTGTTTGCAAAGAGGATACTTCATCAAAAAGTTCCTTGTGATTGCTTTGGTCACTAGAAAATGGGTGTGGTCATCTTTGGTTTGCATGGAAGACACAGACTTGTCTACAAACACTTACTAACTGACCATCAAGCGAAAGTGAAATTTAAAAAGTGCAACACAAACCGTAAATTTATGCACCCCATACCGCTTAGCAACCAATTTCCCCAACCTCAAGCAACCACTCAAATCTGGCTGGAGAATACAAGTTTATTCCTAACAACCAGTGGTTATCAAGGCATCACTGAATGGTTTCTAGGCCCGCTTGACTGGAGCTTTAACAGTGTCCAGGAATCACTCCCAACTATTCAGGGAATATTCATTTTTCCATAATGACGGATGATTGCCAGGCCGTTACTAACCAGTCTCTAGGCTTGTGTGACTAGGGCCTTAATTATAGTTGGGGGAAAGACGAGCATCCTGGTGGAAAAATATCACAAGCTTGACTGACATGACACATGAAAAGAGTAGGTAAGACTGTCAGACACATCTTATTCAACAGAATGCCTCACATAGTAAGGCGTGAATAAATGCATCAAAGAAGCATTCAGCAGAAATTGAAATCTGACCAACATGTCAAATTGCCTTGCAGTTTTATATGTGTTTTGCCACATCGTGAAATGGTTTAATGCATACTTCTCTTAAAAATCCCTCCATTTTTTTATTAACCAGTCTGGGCTTTTGAGAATACCAGCGGCAGTATATTATATTGGTGCATCAGTGTAAATAACAACTGACAGGAATTTTTCATATACTGTTGATGTTGTCAAAGCTGCAGCTGATGTTTCAAGGATACACACAAGGTATTGCTTTGGCATTGGTGCCGTGACACAAAACTATCAAGAAATGTCACTTTTGCACATGCAGGGTTAATGTTTGGGGTCAAACATGTTAGGCTTTTCCTAAACTTAAACCTGTGTGTTTTAGTTAGTAAAAATAACTAAAGAGGAACAGAATGGAAAAGTAAAAGGAAAGTGAAAATAAAACTAATCAGCTAATGAAAGAAAAGTGAAACAAAAGCTTCCAAATATGATTCTAACTGCAGTTGTTTTAGTCAGCATGCTTACAGTAACTACACATTCCAGTCCAGCTAATTAGGCACAATGCTTTCCAGGCTTGCCATTTTAGCTTAGCTTATCAACATGGCAACGTGATAATCAACTCAAAGTTATGAGCTACTGTTTATATTCTAAAAACTTAAAGTCATTAGGAGTCACCATCTTAGCACCATTAATGCTGTACCAAGTTTTCTTTTTCAGTTTTTCCTTAAACCAAGCTACCCTTTATTTTGATTATATTTAGAATAAGTGTCAGAATTGATTTGCTGATCTTGCAAGAAAAACTCAGGCAATTACCAAATCAAATTCTGGGGTCCTCATATTCTCATTGATGGACTTTGGAGACCATCTGTATATCATCCAGTATTTTTCCCATAGAGTGTTGGACCCACAAGATAGATCAGCAGGGCCTGAAGTCATGTAGCTAGTATAGTCTAGACAAGTGGCAGAACGCCGACATACTGAAGGACAAAGTATTTTGGGTATGGGTCACACATTTATGCACAGATGGTCCTTGCAATCCTCTCCCAACATGAGCGGGAAAAAAAACAAAATTTATGTCACATCATCATTCAGATCAGATGCTTTCTAAAAGCTTCCCTGTCTTTGCTTTCTTTTTGAATAAAATAATCCTTGCCATTTCACTGGCAACAACAACTTTTTTTGTTTTTTGGCAATGTGTGTCCCTCATGGTGATGACATAATTTTTTTGAAAGAGCTGAACTGCACTAATCCTCTTTTGCTTTGATTGATTGTGGGAGTAGATAGTTGTAATCCTTAATTTCATGCACCAAAATGAAATCCAATAACTCATGGGGTTCTCTGTCGTTTCCTCCACTGAACAGCTCCGAATTGTTTACTGGCAGTGCTTAAGCACATATTTCACTTGTCATTTATAACATTTGCCAAAGTACACTTATGAAACTACAAGTGCGGTTTTAAAATTATGTCCTGTGAGGTTTGACATTCACGTCTAGAAACACTCACATACTCTTTTTCACATGCACACACCCACTTAGACACTCTGCAGCCCTATCATATAGTGAATGTAATGGGTGACTGTACTAATTGCTGCAGCACTCCAAAGCAACAATAACAACATGGCCTCACAACCACATGAAATCATCTTATTCCACAACCAGTGTGTACAGAAAATACCATCCATCAAGCTGTCAAACTAACCTCATGCACTTTTCTAAAGGTGAAATTCTCTGTCACACACTGATTATGGCTTAACCTTCACAAGACGCCATCCATTACAGGCTGCAGTTAGGAAGACACAAAGTCAAGCTTGACTTGAATAATTAATTTTGATTCAGTGTATTTGGAGCAGAGGATGGGAGGGTCTTATGATAACTAGAATTGGTCCAAATGTGCTTTTAGCACCAGAAGAGTCCAGTGATTTTATGTTCAGATTATTTTAGGTTATTAGTAACCATTGTACATACCAGACCAGTAAGAATTAAACACTGGAACACCTCAGCTACACAATAGTAAACATAGATCAGCAAAAACTTAATTAAAAAAACTTTTCATTTATTGCAGAGTTATTGTATTACATTAGAGCAAATTTTACAGGTGTACCTAATAAATAGGCAGATAAGTGTATGATTAAAAAATATACTTATTTATAATAACTGTATTTTTATCATAATCAACAGGAAGAAAGCTTTTTAAAGGTGTCAGAAAGTTCCCAGGATTTTTTTTTTGTTTTCAGTAGAAACTGCTTTTGAAAACTATTCATTATAAGTGAATGGGTGTTGATGATGACTCAGTTCTGGCCAAATCCTAAAACCAGTCAAGGACCACCAGGTGGCGTTGTGCAGACTCCATTCCTCTTGGTGCCATTTGGCAGGATACCACCAACAGTGGCTTACCAGCAGAGACAGGAAGAAAGTTTGGCTTAGTGTTGATCGCTTGCGAGATATATAGCTGCTTTGCAAATGGCCCGTTCCACAGAGGAAAACTACAGTAACTATGCTGTACCATTAAGCTTTTTTTTATAAGTAAATCCGAATTTCTTTCATCTGCTGATCAAAACCGTGGTGGGCTTGTGATACGAAGAGTCTGTGTAAAAAGAGTCGGGTTGGATTCAAGGGGTTCTGTGGATAAGTTTGGACTTTTTTGCAAAGGCATTATCTATCTGTAGCTAAAAGTGGGAATAGTATTCAAGGAGAATTCATAACCAAAACAAAGTGTCTTTTAAAAATTACCTTGTTGTTGTTGCAGTGCAAAAACAAAAATGTTTTCTGAAAAGCAAGATTTTTTTGTTTTATTTTCACGATTAGTAAAGGGAAACTTTGTGAGTTACACGACGACAGCCGTATGGATGCAGCAGACACACAGTGTTTGTATTGAGAAATAATCAGGCTGCACTTTTTCTGCTTTTGCTGACATGAGATATGATCTGCAGGATGGAGAGGGAAATCAGAGGGAATGGTTGAGAGCCAGAAATTAAATGTGCATGTGCATGTGCATGAGTGTGTGTGTGTGTGTGTGTGTGTGTGTGTGTGTGTGTGTGTGTGTGTGTGTGTGTGTGTGTGTGTACACACAAACACTATCACACTTTACAAGGCTTTGTCCCATTCCCCCCTCCACCAGACTGGACTCTTAAAAAAGGACTGAAAATCAGAGAGTATTACCTCAGGTCATGTGCCTCACTGCCGGCCTATCAAATACACAGTAGTTAAATCAAATGACTAGAAAGTGCACTTTGAACTCAGCCCCTGGCTGAGGTCTCATTCAAGCAGAAATGTAAAAGTTCCTGTCCTTGGTGGGGCCCCCTGTTCAGAGGTGTCCCCATAAAAGACTTATAGCTGGTTACAGCGGCTTGGAAAGAAGCCCATAGATGGCCCAACAAGCCTCGACCAGCATTATTTCCTACCGGTCTCTTTGTCTGGTGAAGCCTTTTTTGGCAGGGTTCCTATTGCAGCGCTCGACTTCCCATTGAGAAAACAAGGCCCCCCCGCCACACCCCACCCACCCCCAAACCACCCCTCCACCCACCTCCCATGCATGGCACTTGCTATTCCACTCTGAGCTGCAAAACCTGCATTTCAGCCCTTCTATTTTTTTAAACAAATGTCTTAAAGCTTAATTTTCACGTGATATTTTTCTTTATTTTTAAGTATTACAAAAGCCTTGGTGCATACAAAATGCATATCTAGCACTTGTGTTTTCCTCCTCCCCTTCAGAATTGCCCGTGTAAAATGAAATAGCACCTCCCGGTTATTGTTTTCACTGCTTTTTTATGAATGGCCCATGCAATCAAAGTTCACTATTGTTTTATTGTGGAGGTAATTTATCAGTGTTCCAAGAGTTAATGGTTTCCTTGCCTGTCTCAACAGCTTGTAAAGAACTGAAGCTCTTAATTAAGTTTGAGCACAATTTATACTCAACTGATAATATAGAGTTACCCTCTATTACCATACAAATTACCTTAAAAAAGTTCTGTAAACAATTACAGCCACTTAACTTTATTCATCCCTTATGAACATTTTTGAGCAGAAATGACTCTTGGATGGTGCGCTGAGTCATTTAAAGTAAATGATCCGCGGGTTTAAAACAGGTTGGCATGGTTTGGTATGTCAGTCACAGTCCACAAGCAGAGCACAGTAGCACCTTTCCATGTTGCTCAGCTGCCTGTCAGCAGCTACATTAAGCCATTACACAAGTGTGGAAACCGCCCCCGTGGTTGGCCCACACCGGCACACATCCGCTCAGGGATACATGCCATAATTATCCCCCCACTTCATACTCATCTCCCCTGGCAACTGCAATCATACAGACCAAATAGCTTGGACTAATTCATTACTTTGGTGGAGGGAAGTTGGCTGCCTGTAATGACACCAATTGCCCTGACCTAAACGCTGTAATAGGACCTTTCGGTACACTGGCGAGGAAATGGCTGCAATTGAGGCTCTTCCACTTCCTAGCAACCGAAGCTTGGGCCTACAATTTGAAGGGGGAAATGCTTCGCATTACCTGTGCCCCGCAGCTTGAAATGCAACCTAATGAAGGCGAAATTGTACGAATTAAACAGACTTCAGGGGGAGGCAACAAACGGAAAAGTGGAAGCATGTGTGTCAAATGGGTTTTGTAGTTAATGCAGTGGCTGTCTAACAGTGAGATTAGAGCCAACCGGAATTTGCCTGGTCGCGTAATCAGGAAAGACCAGAGGGGAAACAAACACAAGCAGTCTGTTTGGTCCCTACTGAACACAGAGGTAGGAGGAGGAGGACAAGAAAGGTAATGGAGGTAGTACAGAGGAGGGAGGGGGGTTCTCACTACAGTTCCAAAGAGTAGAGTCCAATATTTTACAGCAAACTGCAATGGTTAGTGTTTCGCAACAGTGACCTGGGTCAAATATTATTAGCAAATACTTTTTATGATGTGTTATACTGCTTGGGTGCCAGATGGAGAGGCTGCACAATACTGGACAAAGCAAGGGGGGGAAGAACATTCAAACAAGCAAGACAAAGTGGATCTTTCTCAAACTCTCAAGATACAACACACTATCAAAAGCAAAGCTCAGCAGAAGAGACTGCAAACCAGCTAAAATCACCAATGTTGCTAATACAAAATCAGACGTGCTTTTTAATAATGATCTGCACGTTTTAAGCGGTTGCTTACACGTAATTACAGGAAACTCTTTTTTCTTTGGATTCAGCTG
This sequence comes from Oreochromis aureus, assembly GCF_013358895.1. Classification (NCBI taxonomy): domain Eukaryota; kingdom Metazoa; phylum Chordata; class Actinopteri; order Cichliformes; family Cichlidae; genus Oreochromis; species Oreochromis aureus. The sequence continues at coordinate 25,160,671 of NC_052943.1, read as the reverse complement.
CTGATTTTGAGACCTAACCCAACAAAAGCTAATGTAATAATGAAATTATAGTATCTTTTGAGCTATAAATCAAACGCAGCTTAGATAAGGTAATGGAACCTACAAAAGCAGATATTTCAAAGCAGATACGGCTCCGTAAACAAATTCAGAACAGCACTGGTATAATCAAAATGCACAGCCAGAGCACTGAAAAGAAAACTGAGCTGTATGCACACTGACATGCTATCCCCACACAGCATTACCTCAGCAAACACCACAAAACACAGGTTGGCCCGGTTTTAATGCTGGATCACATCTCGACTCTCCTATTGGTTGGCTCTTAATAAAAGCAGTGCTCTTTCTACTGGCTCATCTGTTGGAAAGCCTACCTGTGGGATGAGGTAGGGATCCAGGCATCTGATTGGTCAGGAGATAACATTATCTGGCTGATCTTCAGTCAGGCAGGATGAGGCCAAGCGCTGATGGAGCCAAAAGAACATTCCCAAGGTGGATTGGCGAGCAGATGGAAACCAGGAGAGTTCATCCTCTTGTCGCAGTCCAGGTGAAGGCCTAGGTGAACTTCCTCACCCTTGTAAACATACAATATTTGCATGTCTTCTGTTAAACAGTAACAAAAGTTTGTATTGGTTTGTTTGTTGTTGTACACGACTGAGTGCAAGTTTCTTAAATGTCTTGCAGTACCGCAGGTGCAGTCATTCTTCAAGCTGTCTCTGAGATCTTGAAAGCTGGAAATAACTGGAAGGATTAACTATCTGGAGTCAATTTCTTTTCCATTTTGAAATCATCAACAGGTGTAACTGTTACGGGCTTAAAGACATCACTGGGAAAACAAAGAATCCCAATGAGGTTGGCTGTTGATAGATAAAAAACACTACTCTCAGTGAAAAAACCTTGTGAAGCCATTTCAGGTTAATGTCCTTCATCACTAATCTCCACAGGAAACAAGTGGTCTTTCAGTCACTTTACAAACTGATTGTAGAATAAATAAAATGTTTACATTTGTAGTTTTTCCTGTTTTCAAATGCACAGATGTTGTTTTTGATCTATGTAAACCAATGGAGCGTCACTTTTTGAAGGAGAAGCTATTCGATTTGTTAAAAGGCGCAAAGGGCCTGATTGTTTGTTCAAGTCTACTTATCCAGAATCTCCATTTCCTATTGTTTTAACACTAATACTAGCACACAGGAACTGGTCATGTTTCACCTGACTGAAAGCACTTTCAGGAAACATTAAAGGTAAATATACAGCACATGGTTTATTTATACAAGGTCTAAAAGGTTAGGATCTGTGCATGTATGTTAAAGTCAGCCAAGATGCGAGTCATTGCTTACTTTTTTGTACCTGATCATTCACAAAAATGAACTAAATGCTTCAGTAGTCTAACTTTAACCACACCTTTGATGAAATGATAACATTTCTTTCAAATACACAGTTACAAAGTGCATCACATATAGGAGAAAATCCACACTGAGTATACCTATATCATACTGCACAGTCAAAATGATAAAGCACATGATCAGAGTAAACAAAATGTAAAAAAATAAAAAATAAAAAATGTATAAAAGCCAATTTGATGGAATGGGGAACTCTGTTCCAGGCTTTAGGATCTACAACCTCTGCACCGTGGTCACATCTGGATTTAAAATAAAAACAAGCAACAGTTAAAAGGCCTAGATCAGAAGATTGGATGGAGAGACTGACCAACAGTTCTGCTGCACAAGGAGGGGGCATGCAAGTCATGCAAAGCCTCCATAATAAATCAGGTTTTGAAATAAATTTTGAATTTAACTGAAGGCCAGTGGAGTGAGGCGAGAATGGGGGTAATACTGGATCATTTAGCCATCGCGAGAAGCCTCGCTGCTGGGATTTGGACGAATTGATCGGGGAGTAGAGAAGTGTGAGTAATGCATATAAATACAAAATATTAACCAAAACAAGAAAAGTTTGAACCTTTTTAGATGATAGGTTTGACTTTTCATATTTCTCAAATGAAAGAAAAGGATTTCATTCAAATCCTGGATTAAAAAAATTATAATAATAACTGGACTTGTAGTGGTGGTCTTCATGCTGCCAATGGCCTACTTAGTAAAACAGCTGGGGTCATTAGTGGGTCAGGCAATGCTGCAAAATTTAGTTCCAAAGTTTAAAACATTTCAGAAGGCATATGCTTTGAATTTGAGATTTCATATTTTAGTCTTACTGGCTTTTACAGGATTTTTTTCTTTATTATTTCTTTATAGAACACACATAATTCTCATTATTCTCATGCAACACACCCTGAAGCCAAACTGTAAATACACATTCACCTGTACAATCAGAAGTACTTCTACATTCTGTTGAGTCAACTCAGTGTGGTAGGTTTACCAAGGAGAAAATAAAAGACTTTTTCCAGCATTTGAAAAAATAAAAACATGAAGCTCCTCTTTTGTATTTTCCATCCGCAGGCTGAGTGTTTTGTGCCACTATGAAGTGGGCCAGAGCAGCAGAGGAGCCCACCATCAGTCACTTTTGGCTGCTTTAAGTCACATCACATAAACAATGGCATTTCATGGGTAGAGACTCGTCTTCCTTCCTGCCTGGCTTCCTGTCGATCGTTCTGCCTGACTTGGCAAACTCAATGTGTCTTGCCCCCCTTGTCTTCCTCCTCCTTCACGCCACCGTCCCAGTCACCCAGTCCTATACCAGCAGACCTCCCTCCCTTCCTTTCTCCTGAATCAGACTGTAAAGTTGGTCAAAACAGAGGAAGGGAAGTCAAAACGGGGGAAAAGAAGGAATGATACATTACAAAAACACTACAAGAGGCTTATGTGGAAGTGGAACATAACATGTCAACAAGCAGGCTCCATTGACATGCAGATAGTAGGCTGTGAAGGTATTGAATGTACTGTTTGACACCTACAGTGCAGTAAACTTTTAACCCCGCCCACGACCTCTAGCTCCTTTCTCATGCAAGCCCTTCAGACCAGATTGATGATAGCGGTGCACTTCCTCTGCAGGGAGCGTGACCTTTGCTTGAATAATAGCTGACCATTGATTAGCCGGTCTCATTAACATCCAAGTCCAGTTGTCAACTGTGCTTCCAGTCTGGAAAATAGTGAACTGCTAAATAAGTTAAACTAACATGAAATAAGTACTTATATATAAATCATGGTCCTTAAGAAAAAACAAACAAATTCTGAATTTAGCATATGTTCATAGCTCCAAAAACAAGTTATGTTTTTTATATTCTTTACATTTTAATTTTACCCTGTATTCCTGTTGTTGATTAAGGATTACAAAACGCAAAAGTACCAAACCAGCAAAAAATTGTTGGGGTCTTTTAAGATACATTCATCTGAGCTTACTCCTAATATCTTCTGGAAAAACACTAACAGAAGCAAATCATTCTGTCAGCATAATATTAATATTTATAATCACAGGTGTCAAGCCAAAATCGGCTTTCATTTCATTACTTCTGCAATGTTACTCACTTTTAGGAGCTGTAAAGTCTTATAGCTTTGGTAAGGTGTACTTCCTGAGGATGCAAGATAACTTATCTGGTTTATAGACCTATTTAGGTCAATACCAGGTCGACATGTCTGGTACAGAGTCAGAGAAAAGCAGCAACCTTTAGCATTCGAGCTCGATTTCATCTAGTCAGGAAGATTTACTTGCCACTTTAATGGCAACCTAACAACTTTGTTATCTGCAGCTTGGATCGTAGATAGCAGACGGAAAGTCATAAAGTCCAAAGAATAACTGAGAGCAGCATGACTGACATCATCAACCAGCACGTCCACAGATCTGAGGAAAACTGAAGAGCAGTTGTAGAAGACAGTTTTTTGTGTCTCTGTTTAGTGTTCAGCTCTTGAATGTCTACTTGTGGGTCAAGTTCAGTCCTGCACAATATTTTGGGGAAATAAAATGTTCTTTCTGCATCTTTTTTTCTGTTTTTCATTTTTCCTACAGCAATACAGCCCAGTGTCCAAGAGTTATATAAAATAACTAAAAATAACAAAATAACTGCAAACCAGCATTTTTTTATTGTCAGCTATCATTTCAGAGTTATTTCTTTATATTCCTTTATAATATTTATCATTTGTCTTAAGGTTATGGAAAGCTTTTTATTGCATCTGATGCCAGGTTAATATGAATCTGACTTTTGCATTCCTTAATATCTGTTGCATGTCAACTCAAATTAACTACTGTCCGGGAATGCATATGTCAGACTCATATTAACCTGGCATCAGATGCAACAAAAATATTTCCTTGACATAAAAGTGATCCCATAAAGAGAAAAGTGAGGGGAAAAAACATAAAGAGGAGACATAGAAGCATTTCTTTTTTTTAACTGCAGCCGTCCAGCCTTCCTTTAGTGTGAGCTCGTTTAAAGTTGCACCTGTATAGCACGGTGGGGGTACGTCTGGAGGCTTGATGTGGGCGCAGTATTTTCTCGACCCCCTCGGGAAGGGAAAGAATTAGAGGGAGCCTTTGTTGTCTACACTAGCTACACCTCATATACCTATATATATTTTTTAAAGACACAAATACAAGCAAGCTGTCTGACTCGGGCCCCTGACTCCCCTCAAAAATCAACCTTGGCTGAGCATCTCTGATATTCCTGTAAAAGCTAATTGAGCGTTTGATTGTGCCTAAACTTGAACGTGGTTGTGAGCGTTGTGCTGTCGTAATGATGAGGCACTTCCAGACAGCTGGTTTCACTTTTTCGTTCACTCTCTTCCTCTCTCTCTTTCCCTTTATTTGACCAAAGTGTTCTTCTTTTGATTCATCCTGAGTGATGGTGTGAGATTCGCAGGGCAGCTGAAGTTTCCTTTCAACTTCTCACACAGCCTCCACAGCTGGCCATCTCCTGAGCAGGACCCTGGAACAGATGCAGATGAAGAAAAAAAACCACTATAGGCCCCTGCGGAACAAGCTTTCCATCTGCTTTTCACTGATTCCCAAGGGAACAAAAAGTATAAGTAGGGCTTAGGATTATTATAAATCCAAGATTTTAAAGACATTTGTGGAACTCAATCCTTGTGACATCAATCACTGATTTGTTGAGTACAATTTTTAAGTTTTTTGGAGTCAGCAGGTCATCTTTAGAATGTATGAGTGCATCACACAGAAGTGGCTACCTGTGTAATTAGTTACTGAAGCGCAGTCTTCTTGGACAGTCGATAATACAACAATCCATAAAATCTGTCAGACTCGTGTATTAAAACTGCTACACCAAAAATATGGTTAATTAGTCCAGCTCAGTGGCATTAATTAGCCTCGGAGGTGATGCCTGGAAGGTAGCTAGCAACTTTTGTAGCACACAAAGTGTCCTGGTCCCTAATAGCTTAAAGCCTCAGTACAACTGATGATATCTATGGAAACCAAAATCATTTCTGGTAACAGGATGTAAACATGTTATTTCCACTGCTACGCTGAGCATTTTAACATGGATGCAACTTCCTTTGGTGAGTGAAGTTCTAGTACTTTAGTAGTCTTACACTTAGCTGATACCTTGCTCTGTGCAATGTACATGCACACTTGCAGCTTACCATCCAACTTTGCTAATGTTAACTAATAACTTGTTTCTTCACTTATGGCTCCAGAAAATAAATATGATGCTTGATGTTGAGGCTTCGTAATGAGGAGTCCAAAACTCACGGTTAGCATCACAGTAGCTAGGTCCATTCAAGGAAATTCAATTTCTGGCACTTGGCTTTGGTTACATTTTCAACCATCTGCTTCCATATCATTACAGTTACGTGAATCCTGCGATCTGATAGCTTATCAGGCAGGCGCCAAATGTGGCTAAAGTGTGTCTTGGTCAGAAAAGAGCAATCTATTACCTGTGAGAATGGTTTTGCTAGGTGTCTGTGTCTGTTTTGTTTTTGATCCATGAACTGTAAATGTTAGAAACCAGAAATCAGTTTTCATACATCTATGATAAAAGAAAGATACCACAACACATCTGCAGTACATAGTCTTCCAAAAATATGCTGTGCTTTTCTAGCTGATAGTGCAGGCCACAACATGACATATGGCAAATACGGAAATTAGCATGAGTCCTAAAATACTCTGGAAAGAAAAGTTTAGTATGAAATGTTAAAATTGCCTTTTTTTATCGGGCCAAACTTTCCCGAGGGCCTGCGCTGCCAGGACAGCCAACTGAAACATATTATCTGCTGCTGATTTACTCCCCTAAAACCTGGAAAGACCAGACCGGCCTGCACAGTAGTCTACAACAACAAGTTTGAGTTGCAAGGAAAATTACTTTGGAAATTTGGGTCCAATAAGAGAGTTTGGAAACCACTGAGGCGTTTTATCTGTTCCACAGGATGGTGTGCAGTACTGCATATCTGCATACTGTGGTTCTGAATATATAATGGTCAGCATCCCGTCTTGCTTTGCTACACTGAAACTGCTTTGTGTAGAAAATAGCCAACTTCGCCCCTCCGCAACTTAACACTTGCACATACAACAATCTGGCCGGGCAGTGAGGTGGAAAAGAATTTCTGCTGGTGGTACAACAGCATTTCTGTATATTCCCACAGAGCCTGTATATGTTCTGCTAGGTGCCAATCATGCAACAGTTAACCATTTCAGAGCCTTGCAAGGATTGTGACTGACAGGTCTGCTTCTCTGAAGGGGTGTGGTCTCGGAGAGTCAAGCTGGGTTGTATTATGGAGAGACATACTTAATAAGATCTACAGCAGGGAAAGTGGCTGGCCTGCAGGTCCAATTTCCCCTTTGGCATAATAGTGCCATTGAAAGACATGGAGATAGAATCACACCTCTTGCTGGGTTTGAAATTGAAATGTTAAAGACTGGACAGAATGGGAGTTGAAATTATTGGACTCTACTGGGTTTTTAATACATGCAAGGATGCAAACCTGTAAGATAGAACCAGATAAATAAAAATCTTGGTTATCAGTGTGGAAACTTCATGCTTTTACCACGTTTGTTGACTTTGTCACCATGTTTTTTCTCGCTTACACTTATTTGTTGCTTGAAAGCAACCCTCACCACTATACATAAACACCCCCCACATTCACAGAGATCTGGAAAAAGAAATTGCCTTGATGAAAGAGGGAGCTTCAGTGGTCCAGATCTGTAAATCCTTGACACATTTCTAGAACCCAGTGCTTTATCCTAAGCTTAAAATCAACAACAGATAAGCCATTTCTGTGTGATTCCTCTTTGATCTAGAGGCCCTTTTCCCCCACCCCTTCAAGGATATAGACAAGGAGGGGAGGGTTCTTCAGCTTCCTGTTAAGACCCCCAACCCCCGCTCTGGATTTGGGGTTTGGAGACCCTGGAGGCAGACGAGGGAGGAGTGCAGGGCCCCTGACAAACAGATGCCCTCAATCTTTCCATTGGGCTTGATTCGATCAGTGTAATAGGCTGACTGTAAACAGTCAGTAATGCAATTATTTGAAGTATTTTAAAGGAACTTAATGCAAATCTGCTATCATCTATTTTGACGAGCAACTATTGATTTAAACAGTGGGGTGGGAATCTCTTCTGCTGTGATTGCACCTCTTGAAAGGTTAGGTGCAGCACTACTATCTGTCACATATCACTTTTTAAGGGTTAAAATATGCTGTTCATAAAAGCAAGGGGGGGGGGAATTGAGTCATTTCAGTTCAATATCAAGTTTTCTGCACATATTGCACACCTTAGAATTTCAGCTTTGAGATAAATGGTTCAGTTGTAAAGTATTTTTTGTAAGAGACAGAGAGGACAGGTTAGAAGAGAGAGGAACATGAGGTCAGCTCCTTTATGGAGGTAATCAGAGTTGTCTTCCTGTCTATTCTTCTTCTATTCACAGCCTGGCTTTGGTTCACAAAATGAAACTGGACACCGAGGTTTTTGTTATGGGTTTACAGCTCAAGAGCACAAAAAACAAACAAGCCAGCAGAGAGAGAGAGAGAAAAGGGCTGCTTTTTACCTGAAGTTGTAGCATGACTATAAAACTGCCACTAAAATTAGAAAAGGAGTTTACAAAAAAAAACACGAGTTGATTTTTTTCTCAGATTTTTTTCTTTAAAAAATATAATAACCAAGTGGTTGAGGCTTGTGTTGAAACTAATTAAACTAGTTTGTGAGGTTAAACAATTGAAGAGCACAACCACAGTGGAAAAAGAGCCAGCGTTGTGGGTACATGTTGTGTCTCATATTGGGAAACTACCTAATTTGTACTCAGGGGGTTGAGGGGTGGGAGGGATTTGTAGTGTTTGATATGGTTTCTACACTTTTAAATCATGTCATTGAAATATCAAAAAAAAAAAAAAAAAAATTAAAGCAAAGGAAACAGCCTGACAAAATACAACTTACTGTAAACCAGTCAGGGCTCTATGAGTGTAAACCCATCAGCACCTTTTTATTTCCTAATTTTCCCTAAGACCTGCTCAAACAATTGTTTCAAACATCAAAATGATCGTGGATGTTGTTGCAGATGTAAAGCAAATATGAGAGAACAGCCATTAGCATTAGCTATCCTTCTTGAACTTGAGCGCACGGGGAGCTGGACAGTCCCAGGCGGAAGAGGCTGTCTGTTAATCCCTGTGTTTTAACATTCACTTTTATTTGCTGTGTCAGAGTGTAAACCACTGATTACTGCTTGCTTTAGTAGATTTTCATCTCCTTCAGACTAGAACTGGATATTTCTAAGGAACGGGATCAAAACCTGCCTGATCCCAAGCGCCACAAAGATCAAAACATCTCAGCAAGCCCACCTGTTGGTCGACCACACAGCAGCCTCAAAGGTCCACTGATAGTGTAGGAGATTAAAGCCTATCTCTGGAGTGGTTCATAAGGGGGGGGGGGGTCATTGGGAAAGGAAGGAGGAAGAGGCTTTTTAAGGGTCAAAGGGTGAACATCCGGCAACTGGGAGGTTAACCATCGTATTGCTGATGGAATGGAAGCTTTAGGGGGGAGGGACGAGGGGGCTGCAACTTCCACTCGGTGACTGGTTGACTGATGAAAAAAAAAATGAAAGTCCCTCATGACCCCCACCCTATTGCCCCCCAGCCGAGAAGAGCCGGACGGGACTAAAGCCCCCCATTGTTGTGCCCTCATACAGGATCACCAAGGTCCTGGCAGTAAGAGAGGCATGGGGGGTTGGGTAAAGGATGGGGCTGTGGGAGGGGATGAATGGTGTGTGTGTGGGGTGTGGGGGTTGTCCCGCCAGCTCAAATACAATCGTGTGATAGGACTTGGCCCTATCTAATCAAGGGCAGAAGGTCACTTCCGAACAACTGGGCAATAAAAGATTATTTCCAGCCACATAACAGAGGAGCCGTTGAAGGGGGGGGGAGAAAGAGAGAGAGCGGGAGAGAGAGAACAGAGGGGGGAAGAGAGGCTGTCTGTGACGAGAGGAAGTGAATTGAAAAAAGCCAGCAGACGGGAACCATCTGTCTGGATGCAGTCTAATCTTGAAAAAAAGGGAGAGAAAGAAGGGGGGAGGGAAGGGTGGATAAAGAAAGAGCAAGCTTCCTCTTCTTCCTCGCAGAGAATACACACAAATCTATTTATCTTTCAAACTATGTACTTGATGTTCATGTGTGATGCTTTTTGTTGGCCTTCTTTTGAGCTATCAAAGGGGAAAAACAGAACAAACGTGCTTGTAGGGGGCCTGGAATGCAACAAACACACAAGATTGTCCCCCGGGGCTGTAAAAAGAGAAACAAGGGTGTGATCTTTTATTTGTGGAGGTGATTTTTATGTAAGGCAGGTTCTGATCTTCATCATTCTTGTCTGTTGCTGTCATTTTCACATATCCCTGGCTATAAACTACAGTCTTTTGATTATCTCTTGAACCGCTGTGAGCACATTTGGGGATCAGATCTAATGACTGTTGACAACTGCTGTTTCTAACAACAGTCTCCAATAAGAGCAACAGCGAGACAAACACCCTGCTGATTTAATTAGTGAGCGGAATACAAAATCACAAGCGAGTCTATTGGGGCCTGTGAGAACTGGCAAAGGCTTTTGCGCTAACTTTGCAAACACTTTGAATACTGATGAGTCAATAGGAACCATTGATCAAGAGCGAGTCTGCAGCAAAAATTATGCCTAGCCATTAATTTCAAAAGGAGCTCACCGAACAATTGCCAAGTGCATTATACTGTATTGATCCATCAGCCTCCTCCTTCTCATGATGGCATCACTGTCTCCAGCTGGTCTTTGTCCATAAAATAGTAGACAAAGACAAGAGACAGGAAGGGGGCTCGGTTAAGAATGAGGCATCAGATGGCTAGTAATGCTGTACGGACACGTAGCAAGTTAAAGGGGTGGGGGTTACATTAAGTTCCTGTGGGTGTGTGTATACCCAGAAGCAAATGCTTAAATGGGCTCAAACCCCAATGAAACACCTCTGTCTTCAATAGTCCGACACCTGATAAAACACTGGGTTGTACCTACAGGCCCTTTATAGCTCCAGAGGAGGAAAGAGCCTGCTAAATAAGTGCTGCATTGGTCATCTGACCAACAGGAAACTGCATCTAAATGTAGTTTTCCTTAGTGCCACACAATACAAAAGAGTCTTTCTTGCTAATTGGATTATTTTGGTTTAACTTTCCCAGAATTTAATACAGTTGTCACTGTGACTTATGATTTAATTTGAAACAGGGAATTAATATTTAAGTGTGCTGCTCAAAACAGGAAACTGTTTAGGGGACTATTTGTTTGGACAAAGTGGTCCCATATTAAAATGTTGACGTGTATTTTAAAAGTAATAGCCACAATCAAACAAAAGCCTATTTACTCCCGTTGCTTTGTGAAGCTAAAATCTCCCAGGTGGATGTGTCATTTGTAAAAATAAATGACAAAGCACAACAAAGGAGTAAATGAGAATATATCGTATTGTCTAATCTTTCTGGACATATTCTAGATTTGCTTGTTTTTGCTTGTTTTTTTTTTAAGTAGAAGTCTCTTTTTTCCAGCTTTTTAATATGTATCTGTTGGCTGAAAGGTTCACATCTTCAGCTTGGGGTTAAATTAAAGAACCACAAGTTTTTGTGTGAGAAATTACTTCTTCCAAATCTGTTTTTATCAAGTCAGCACTGCATGGCAGTCAATGCAAAAACATGGCTGCTTACTAAAATGTTTAGATTTTGGAAAGGTTTTCATCTGACTGCAACAATATACTGTATTTTCCCCGTGTTTGGATAGAGTAAACTCTAGTAATTCTGACTTTATCGGGACCTGCACTGAAATGTTTTATGGATACCTAATATCGTTCTTTTGTCGTTTTAATCCTGCAGCGGCTGAGTGTGGATGTTGGAGCAGTTTCTAAACACTTCAACCCTCTCACATGTCGCTCCAGGACTCTGAGATCAACGAAAACCAAATATCTGAGGAGATAACTTCCATAAACTTTGGTCGTTATGCTGAAGTCCAAAAAACCTGCCTTCCCCTCCAACATCCACCACCCCCATATTTCCCTTGATTGCTAATTTCTATTTATATGCCATGAGGGGAAATAATGAAAACCAGATGAGCAGGCAGAGGAAAGCTGAAGCAAGCCTTTTGGTGATGAATGCTGTGGAGGAGGATGACTGTTTATAGAGTATATCCTGCTCCACTGTGACCATGCCGGCAGCAGTGCCCCGGCTAAGAAAAGGACTGTCCCAGTAGGATGTGTGGGTTGGAGCTTCCATCGTGACTCACTTGGTAGTCATGCATGTTTGCACTTGTATGGCCCCCAAAAAAACCCAAAGCTGCAGCTTGGGACCCGCCAAGCCTGACAACTCCAAATAGCATTACGTGGGTGTGTGGAGCAGCTAAATTTACTCTAAAACAAGTGCAAAGAAGGGGGGGAGGAGGAGGGGTGGTGGTTGTTACCATTTTTGCCATTGAATTACTTAATACTGACTCAGAATTCACCTCTTTTTTTCTCGACGGAGTGCTAGTCGTGTGACGAGTAAAATGTGACGCACTTACGGAGCAGTTCACGTGGCAGGATGACTGAAAAGTGAAAGAAGCCATTCATGGGCCTTGAATGTTATTTTAGACACCTCAGCTGATTAGATCAGAGATTTAAGAGACGTGTTGAGGACTGAACAGAGCCAAGTTCTGAAAATGGTGGGAGTAGGATCTGTTGCCTTATTTGGCTTAGGCTGGAAAATATCAAGTAAACACTGTCTTCCTGTTCACCGCCTCCTGAATACAGTGTAGATCTTTTCCATCCCCCTCATCCATAGTGAGGAACGATAATGAAACCTGAAAAAAAAGAGGCCTCCTATTGTATGCTATAATCTAAGGGCCAGGAGCAAACAGGGCTCAAATTGCAGCTGTGAAAGGTAACAGGAAATTGACAAATCGCTAATCCTAACTACTCAGAGCAACAAAAGGTACATTCCACCAAAAAAAGCCGAGTGAGTACTCACCACCAACTTGGAGGGATGTTTTGTGTTTTGTTTTCATCGTAAACTTATGATTAAAATAAGACTGTATGCTAGTGAGTTTACTCGTCTTTAAAGCACTTAAATAATTATTCCTTAAAAGTGCCAGAGCTTTAACAGTGGGTTCTAGTTTACATTAGCTGAAGACGTTCTAAATAATCCAAAGATCCGAGGCCTGCTGCAAACAGCAACCAAGGCCACTGCGATCACTTGTAGCTGATAATAGACACGGTTGTGTTGTTTTGTCGCCAGCGCTGCAGCTCTCCAAATTTAAACTGCTGTATATTTTTTCCTTTGTCCAAGAGAATTTCCTGTTCACCTTTTGTGTTTCCCCAGCTGCTGGTATTTGTGGCTGACCAACCAACTCTCAAAGTGATGATCTCATCCCTTGGGGGCCCGGAGGTGGAGAAGTGCGTGGGTGTCAGTGGTGGGGGTGGAGGGGTTCAGTGGACTTCCCACGTGATAAATTCACTGACAAAAAGAGCTGGCCAAATGGGGGACTGCGGGTCACAGTGGGGGCTGGATTGGGCCCTGTCATTGCCTTTAGTGCAGGAACCATGCCATAAAAGCCCAGCATTGATAGACCCGGTTTATTATCTTTGAACAGGTGGCCCCGGCTACTCGTAATGACCGCTCTCCTATCTGAAGGCGCACACACACTCTTGGGTTTGCAGCACGGAGACCATTTGGGAGTTTGGGAACATCCCGATCTGGGTGCGTTAAAGCCCAGGGAATAAACTACAGTACATAGTTTTGTGGTGACTTGTTGGCGGGTGAGACGAGAGGGGGGTTTAGAGGGAGAGCTACTTCCTGTGAGCATAACTCACTCTGGAAACGTGGAGACTCTGTTGATGCTAGCAGCTTCGGGGCTAATCATGTCAATGACCTGTATTGTTTAGCTTTCAAGGTTACCGAGGAGAATCGCAGCAAAGAAGCCCTTCAAGAATGTAAACAGTCACATTTTGAGCTACAAGCTGTTTCTACTTGTAGCTTAAAAAAAAAACAAAAAAAAAAAAACAGGAATTCCACACCCAGCGTGAACACACACACACACACACACACACACACACACACACACACACACACACACACACACACACACATGCATACACACATGGAACAGTGATTTGCTGTTCACCACCAAACTCCCAACTTAAGAAACAGACACACATTCCCTTAAAAATCAGCCAGCGGCCATCCATCAGATTCAGTTACTGCTTCTCAGCAGGGCAATCAAGACACCAGACAGTGCTATTTTTTCATTAATTAATATATTTTCTGCGTTAAAGTTAACATAGTTTTCTTTTGTGCCACCCTTTAATTTTTCAGTAAGTATTTGATATTTTGTTATATTCAGACATGAGTAAATTTAAGACTGTCTCTTGCAATAAATATCATAAAATAATAGAGCTTCACATAATAAATATTTTTTTAACAAAAAAAATGTTTAACAGACATTTTTTTTTCTTTTAAAAAATAGCCAGAATTCCTCTTATGGATTTTTGAGCATACAATTTACACAAGATAAAAGGAAAACAAAAAACATGGGAGAATATGCCACAGAATGTGTATGAAAAGTTCAGATGGGTGGAAGGAGAGAAACATATCCAAGTGGAGAATACTATGAGATGGATGTGCTTTCGTTAATGCAAAATGAGCATAGAAACCACGGTTTTAGTGTGGTAGCAACCAATAAACTCAAACATACCTGCTTGCTATGAATACCAGGTAACAGCTACATAATTGCCCTATAGTAGATCGTCCTTCACAGATTTGGTGAGAGGCAGATCCCACCGGGCACACAGACCCGGAGGAAAGTGCCTACCTAAAACGGAAGAAAAACTTTTTCATATATATAAAAAAATAGTGTTAATGAGGAGCTGAGGATAGACATAGAAACAGTTAAGGCAAACACTGGTCTGTAAAAACATGGTCCTGATCCAGAGAAAATAAAACTAAAAATAATCGAGTGGTTTTCGTTACTCCTTTGCTTAGCTCCTTAGGGTTCTGCAGCGAGGAGGGGAGGTGGATGGGAGGTGCTCAGAATGTCTGATAAACATTAATTTGTGACTATCATTATCATTGTCATCATAAGATCCGTTTCTAGAGTCTCCTGTGCACGGGCAATCACTGAGACCTTGGGAAGCGATCAGGAAGGCTTTTCCTGGGTCTGTGGGGCCCAGCTCTCCAGTTTACAATACACAGTGTTGGAGTTCTTGCAGCGACAGCCAGGTCTCTTAACCCGGTCATAGCAACCCTGGCATGCCTTCAGACACCCCTTGACAGGTGGGTAGCATAGCAGACAGGGGAAGAGTACCGACATTAATCCCATGCACAGGAAGCGAGAGCAGCAGTGGGAACGTGACAGTGAACAGGGGTGGTCAGCACATGAATCCCCCTCATCGTCATTGGAGCAGTGGTAGAAGATGCCCTTAACAAGGCACATACACGTGCCGTGCTCCAGTGCACTCTCAGCAGAGCAGAGGCACTGGCCGTTACACGCCAGACATGAAGGCAGGCTCCTGGGTGCTGTGCAGTCGGTGCACTTGCACTTCCCACAGCGCTCGCAGATGAACTGGTGCCCAGCAGCAGCCACCACCTCATTGCCAGAGCCAGAGAAGTCTGATTTCCCTTTGCCCTGGGGCTTGAGTGGAGCCTCTAGTGGAGGCTGGTAAAATTGAGGTCCCTGCTGGGGCTGTAAAAGGGCCTTGGGCTTCGGCTGAGTCCGAACAGGCCGATCCACTCGGTGGTGATGCTGTAAGCTAATGCCAGGTCTGGTGGGGGGTGAGCGTGCCAAGAGTCCCTGCTCAGAGGAGGCACTGCTGTTGCTCCCTGAGCTGGCGGCGCTTCCTGTGCTAGTAGAGCGGCTGAGCCCTGGTGCCCGAGGCCCACCATACTGCTGTCCCCCAACCAACACACTGCCCCCAGCATGATGGTGGTGACCTGATGGCCGGTGCTCATAATTGTTGTTCACATTGACGAGGATGACCTCGTGAGTCCTCTCCTGCTTTTCATGGGGTCTGGAGACCATCCGGGGTGCAGGGGGCCTCCGAACCACTGAGGGCCCCTCGGTGTACTCGTTGCTAGAGCGGATGGCCTTGATTTGTTCCAGAGAGAAAATGCCGGCATGCTGGAACTCCCGCTCGTAATCCGACCTCTGCCGACTCTCTAGGGAAGGCTGCTGGATCACCACTAATGAACCGCCAGGGCCATGTTGACTTTGGAGCTCCATCTGGGGGAATCACCACTTCCGACATTCACCGTGGACATGCATCGGAAAACCTGCCAGAGGGAGGGGGGGAAGAGACAAGGAAGAGGCAGGAGATATGATCAGAAAGAGTCAAGCAAAAAAAAAATTAAAAATCCTTGTTCTAGGAAACACAGTCCTGATGGAAGAGGGGTTAACACAATCCCAAGTGTTTTTGGATTCAAAAATAATACTAATAAAAATCTAATACTAATATATCGTTACAATCATTCTTGACCCATACCATAGCAGTTATTACACAGCTATAACATAAGATGCTGAACAGTGATTCTAAATTAATGACAAATAAGTAATCTGTGCAGGCTAGTTTAATATTTGCAGGTGTCTTTATAGTTAATCCAGACCAACTGTTTTCACCCTGTCAACATGACAATATGTCACTTTTGATCCCGTTAAGTGAGGCAACCCGGGAAAAAGTTGACTATTAAGACTTTTTGTACCTTCCTCCCCAACAGGCTAAATCTAAACTTCAGCAGGCCCTACAAATACTTCCCCTACTCATTTACATTTGTATGACTAGTTAACATTTAAATGCACCGCGGCGACGAAACGAGGACACGATCCAAGGGAACTAAATGAGCTGCCTCACTTAGTATTCTATTACTACATCAAAAAGGATTTCAGGGAAACGGGGACAAAAGTAGAGCTAGAAAACTAAGGTCACATCAAGTTCCGACAAAATATAGACTGCAGTTAAAAAACTCTGGAAAGTCATCGGATTAAAACGGTATTTCAGGGCCCCCAATTTTTGAAGTTAATATGAACCAATATACATATATATATCGTATTTGTATTTATAGGAATACGATTAGGAATTTGAACTTGAGTCTTAGGGGATGTTATGAAGCACAGCCGACCTGCAGGAGGCCGAAACTTACAGTTTACAAAAACATAAACCCTAGCTGTCCCGTGAAGGGCTCCTTAAAACTATTGACGATTAAAAACAAATAAAAACTACTACAATCAAAGCGGAAAGATCCATTTTGCTGCTTTGCATATAAACAAACGCACGTTTCAACTATATTAAAAAATATTTTCTATACATTTAATAGTCTTTGCGTCAAATGGCGCACTTTGAATAGGATCATATGCACAGAACGCGCTCACATGAGAAGCCGCTGTTTGCAGTAATAAAAACAGGATCTTATAAAAACCACAGAGCCGGAGATCAAGAGACATTACAGGACGCGTCCGAATAGACGGGCAAAACTTATGAATGAAAACAACCGCCATGGGGGAGGGGTGTTTGTTACAGCACAGCCTCGGAACAACACTGGCGTGGAAATCCATCAACTTCACCAAACAGTCGCGATCAGTTCAACCCACAGCGGATTCTTTATTTCATGGGGAACACATGGAAAATAAGACTAAAAGTCTTTGCGCACAGCAAAACATTTGGACTTTATCGCTGCAGCGGCGCTTTCTAGGTAGCTACGTGCTCTACTATCGGGCAACAAATGCCCTAAAACCAAAGCAAAATGCGTAAAATAAGCGTGAAATCACTAAGAAGATGCATACCTATATGCAAGCATCCATAGCGTCGAATCCATCAACCAAATAATTTACCAAAACTCCAT
Organism: Oreochromis aureus; assembly: GCF_013358895.1. Classification (NCBI taxonomy): domain Eukaryota; kingdom Metazoa; phylum Chordata; class Actinopteri; order Cichliformes; family Cichlidae; genus Oreochromis; species Oreochromis aureus. Next base: position 25,143,443 of record NC_052943.1, on the reverse strand, counting down.
CCAAACGGAAGGGGCAATGTCCAGCTGGAGATTATGAGGTCTAATGCATAACATTCAGTCTGTTAATCCAAGTGCGAATGTATCCCTTTGCGTTATTCCCTTTTTATTTTTTTTCGGTTAAGTCGTACTGAAAAGTTCAGCGTGTGTTACGCGTGCATCTGTCCCAAGATAAAGTAAATCCACGGCGGAACTCTGATGAAGAAGGCTGAGAGGGAAAAAAATAAATAAATAAACACGCGCGAGCTTATATCCAAAAGTCTCTCCTCCTCGCGTATCTGCTGAGAATTGTATTTGAGTTCTGGCTGTTAGTTATTGTTGCGGGAAATCTGCGCTCTTGTGCAAAAGCGTCGTTAGGTTGCAGACAGCGGTGCGCTCTCTTCTGCTCTGCGGGCCTGTTCAGCACTGATGAATGGGGGCTCAGGGCTTAGTGTTTGCTCGACAATCCAACTCCCATTGGCCAGCCACTCCGCTGAAAAAGGATACATCGCATCCGCTCCTGATTCATTGGACAGATGTGGAAGGCCGGGCGATAGAGATGTGTGCACTGGTTAAGGTGGAACGGCTTTTTTAAAACGCAAACGTTGACTCAACGAGGGGGCTAGGGGAAGAAAAAAAATACTAGTTTCCGTTCTTGTGGGTTATGATTAATGGTGTGAATAAGGGTGATGTGACTAATAGTGACGTATTAAACGCCGTATTTATTTATAACATTGCTGAGTTGTCACTTTTGGTACAAAGACCATACACACGCATCAAAAACAGGAAAGAAATCCACTTTACGTAGATTCAGAATTTACCTTGGGAATCTGAGAAAGTGTTAAATAAATAAATATTTATTTCTTTTTTTCAAAAATGTGTACCTAAATACCACGTTTGTCCTTGTAAGATGAAAAATAAACCGAATATTGTTTTAAAAGGGGCGTTTGATATATTTGTACTGGGAACAAAAAATATTTTTATAGGATTTTAGAGGAAAATATGAGTAGGATGAACAACAATAACAACATCAAAGTTAATTATTAAAGGGTTTGGATGAGAAATATAAGTTTAATAAATATGGTTAAATTAGGTTAAATCTTGTACATGTCAAGGAACCTCATACGACTAGAGAAAGGTTTGTTATAGAAATAAGAACGAATCATATATTGAAGAAAAATGGCTCCTAAACCGGAGTTTCATCGTTTCTGTGCTCTGTAGCTAACTGTTTACCGGTACTGCTGTGAAACAGGCATCCATACACATCCAACTCATTAGTCTCTGTGAATTAAATACAAACTCGAGCCCAACCAGTTTCTGCCCACACAGCTGTGTCATTGTACAGACAACTCACAGAGGAAGCATCAACAGGATGTCCTCTGTCCTCTGTGGAATGTTCCCATTACGCACTAACTCGTGTCATCAGAGGAAATACAACGTGTGGCAATGAATGTTCAGTTTGTACGATTCTCTGATATGAAATCACTATCGGAGGAGTTCTGTGTTGATTTCTGTTTGGGCAGCGGTGGGGTGGGGATTTGCGGGGTAGTGTGCGCTGTAGCTTCAGACCACCTTAAGAAAAAAGCTGCCCTGCAGCCAGGGGGGAAAGGCTCCCCTCCTCACTCCTGCCACCCCCCTCTTCTCTGTTCCTGACTGTCTGGTTTGATTGGTGTCGCGGATGCGCTACATCCGGATCCATGAGAAAAGGAAGTTCAATACAAAGTCAATTTATCCTATTCAAATGGAAAAATCAATAGATGAATGACCCCCAGTGCCATTACGGGTCAGCAAATGTTTTAAAAAAGAATAGAACAAAAAGACCTGCGGAGTGTAAAAGTGACTCCGCGGTGCAGTAATGACTTAGAGGATTTTTTTTTTCAGGCCCGATGTAAAAATGTAGCTTCTTGATGATAAAGAAAACCCTGGTAGACCGACAGATGGCCGCCTGGATCCCTGCTCTCAGTGGTCGGAAGTGCGGACGGAAATCTCACGATTACAGCAATTAGTTGATTTTCCATGGATAGATGTGATGAATATACCAGCCCAGGCTGTTTTTTCTCCCCGTGGATGCGGAGCAGCGGTTCACCAAACTCGGGGTTTAGGAACCATCAGGGGTCCTTGTCTAATGCTGCTATTTAATTCCATAGATGTCCGTGTGCATATGGAATATTCTGATTAGAGGGCTCACACTGCCCACCAACTGTATAATCAGTTAGACAACGTTTTTACCAACTTCGATTTTATTGCAGCTTTACCCAACATGTCCTGAAAAGGCAGAAAAACCTGCGATTTGACTGGAGGAGTTATTCAAAATCCAGAAGAGCCACAACTCATAAATTACACAAAGTGGCACTGGAAACATGTAGGACAGACAGATTTATAGGTGAATGCTAAGCTACAACAAAGCAGAGCAAAGGAGGTATTTAAATCCAGTCAGATCTATAAGACTGCACTGTTTTAACGCCATTTGGGACGTGTTAGTTTACGGCTTTTCTCAGCACATTGATACTGCTGTAAATTCACGGCTGGACGTCTTTAACAGTGCAAACTACCACACTGGCTCACCACTGTTGATATGGGATTAAAATAAGGCAACCAAAGACAATGAATGGATCGATGACAGTATGAATACATTATCATTTTTATTTGATCAAACATGGCAGCACAACATATCCTTCAAAGTCAAAAAATAAAGCAATAGTGTCAACACTGCAATCTACACAGAGTGTTATTTTAAAGTCACCGCTTTAACACTGATGAGATTCTTTGGCCTAACGTTGAGGTTTGAAAACATTTAACACTGTGTAATGAAGCAGACTGGTACAGTTAAAACATATAACTCTAAACTAATAGAAATAAAGAAGAAAATCCCAATTTTGACTTTTTCCACAGCGGTGTGGTCAGAAGAAACACAGGCCACTGTGTTGCTGCTGATAGCTGATATACGACTGGATGACAGAGTCAGGGATTCGGGGCTTCACAGTGTTCAGGGCACTTTCAAAGTGTCTGGCTTCGATGTGCCGAGCTTTGATGTCCTCTTGCAGGGCCAGGAGGGCAGCCTCTCTACATACTGCAGTTATCTGGGACAGGAAACAGACACAGTCAGGAAACAGACACAGTTACAGTCAGCAGTCAGGCAAAGCACTCCATCCACTGAGCACTACTGAATCATATGAGGGGGCACATTTAGATGCTGATCGATGTCATGATAGACTAGTCATGTAGGCTGATGTGCTTCAGTACCAGAGCAGTAATTTAGTAAGAAAATCATACCTCATATCTTTTATGTCATATAAAAGAAGAATCTGAGAAAGTGTTAAAGAAGAGTTGGAACAAAAACAAGATGAACACTGTTTTTTTTTTCAAGTTTAGAGTTAATTTGCAAAACAACAATTAACCATGGTGAGTTAATTTCATAAAATGTGCTCCACTGCAGTTCCCTGCAGCATGTTGTAGTTTTCCTTCTCAGTGCTTGTCCAACTTTTCTGATCTGCCATGTCTAAAATATAAATACAGGCATTCTCCTGCAGCATTGCTGCTACAGTACTGATGGAATTATGCAATGGCATGGAGGAGTGCTGCAGTCAGCGCAGGTGACCTTTGAGAGAGATTCTGCACACGCCAGAGGAGTGACTCACTTCCGAATTGGTGGCGATGGCTGATGAAGGCCAGGCACCTTTCCCAGCAGTGCCAGCCTCCTCCCTTTTGTAGAAGCATAGCTTTGTTCTCAGCCAGTGTGGCTTACACAACTCCCTCCAACTAGAAAAGCCTCGCAGGAAACTATTGCTGTACAACCACTGATAACGTCTGGTGGGAGGTTAGTGGGACAGGTAGTCATGTGATCCTGGAGAGCTGTCTAATAATGAATGGTAAAACAAGGCATGTGTCCAGGGAAGATACTGGCCATCCCCTTACAATTACAATATGATGCATGCTGGGTGGTATGCAAGTTGATTTTCTTTTTTTTTTTAAACAATGTGCATTATTCAAAAATGGATAAAGGCATCGACTGACAGAGAAAATGCACTTGCATGCAGGGATAAGGATACATTAAATCAGCTGACATCATCATGATGTATTTAGGACATCATCCTAGTAAGGTAGGCTTCAATATTTAGCAGAAAACACATTTTGAAACACATTTTTCAAAATGACAGTCAAGGCGTTTTGTAAGGCCAGAGAGTAAAATGAGGGGAGATAGCTGTCTGAATGTGCTCTGGCCCTGCTAGCAAGCACGGCTCAGGACAGGTGCTTTGCAGATGTCAGGATGTGAGGCCCATTTTCCCCCTCATTCTGTTTCAAGCCAATGAGCAACATGATTTAGGCAGGGTAAACACACGGGGCTGGGTTAATTTTGTATGAGGGCTTCCCATCATTCAAGTCGTTTAGGCCTGTCAGTAATAATGATGCAAAACAATGAGGCCATGTATCCCAGTTGCATGTTTACAAACGCACAGCGGCTGAGCGAGCAGGGAAGAGGGCAAAAGAGAGAGTGTGAGAAGATGCCACATGTTGAACAATGTGATTTAGTATTGTTTCCAAGCAACATCCATAAACAGGAACAGACAAACATGGCTGGACAATCAAACTGTAATTTCTTATTTACAGTGAAACTTGACTTTAAGGACATGTTAGCTTTCCTCTTCCTCAATCGCACGATTCAATGCTTAATAATTATTTGGTTGTTTACTTCCATAACACTCCTTAGGTTGATTAGGAAAAAAAAGAAGAAGAAGAAGGGGGAGGAGGAAATATCGCTCCTCTGAAGTACACAACCGATACATGCGCGCGCGTGCGCACACACACAGGCCCCTTACATTCATACTGGCTGGGTTTATGAGCTGTTCTGTGAAGGCGATCAACAAGCCAGTGTTTCCTGCTGTGTGTTTGCCTCTACAGGCCTTGAAAAAAAATTAAAGCCACAAAGGCAAACAGGGTGAGCGAAAGAGCCAGTTTGTTTGTAAACGTGAAGGCATTTCCAGGCCGGAGCCAAAAGTCCTGCGCCGACTCCCCTCCAGGACTACCTTGATACCCCTAAACACTCCCAAAAAGCAACCTACCACCCCCTAAAGATGGGCCCCCTGTGCTACTGAGAGGGAAAAGAGGAGGGAGGCGAAATCTGCAAATGCACAGAAATGAGATGTGCGTAGGGGGGTTGGTGGCGAAGAGTGCTGACTTGTGGCAGGCCAAATAAATTATAGATCTCTCTTTTTTAATGTTATTGCAATGCAGACTTTATTTTTCATTCCCTTCATAAATTATGTCAGCAATCACTTAAATATATGGAAAGGACTAAGCTGATGCATTGCAGTGGCTGCTCTCTGGTGATGTCTTCATGGTGGTGGCGTGTCGCCAGTCATAAAGGCAAAGCAAGCGAGAAAAAAAAGTAATCATCAAGGACCTCTCAGTTTGAAGACGTGGTAAAACTTGCTGACTCAAAATGACCCAAAAGAGTCAAAGAGGTTTGATGACGAAGCAAAAACTGTGTAAAGTAACAATTTGTACAGTAAGGTCCTTCATCTGCCCACTGGGTTCAGGTTAAAGGCAGCAGAAAAGTGTTCTGTAATGAACACCATAGTGGACAGTATTCATCTATACTCATGTATTCATACCTGAATTATTGAAGAATCAACTCAGGACATTCGCCAGAGTTGGCCTGTTTTTCAGATCTGGCAATTTAGGACAGGAACCTGCAACTCTTGAGCTGCAAGTGGCTCTTTTTCCTTATTCTTTATTGGCTCCCTGTGAGTTTGCCAAAAACTGATCATGAATACAAAAATGAACAATGGTTATTTTTAAAGATTTGTCCGCTTTCAGCAGCAAGGCTTGATCAGTGGCTTGACTCTAGTCAGAATTAAATTGAAACTTTATTATCAAAGTAAGCTACTTTCAGTTAGATTCATTTGTACTGCCACAGACAGTCACAACTTAGTAAATGTAACAAAAACAGAGCAATAATGCAATAAAAACGACCAGTTAAATATCAAATACTCATATAGCCCACTGCAGAACAGTCACATCGGGTAAAAGATTTTAAATCACACATATTAATAATGTTGATAGACTAATCTATACTTTATAGTCACATTCATTAGCAGCTCCCTGCAGATTTCCTGGAGCACAAATTCTCTGGAAAATTCAGGAAAAGTTTACCATCAAAAGAGTCACTTTTGAGTACAAAAGTGACTCTTTTGATGGTAAACTTTCACTGTTCTTGCAAGAAGCTAATCTGATATCACATGAACTTAGTACGTAGGTGCCTGCAGGGTAGGGTAATAGGATAGAGTGTTTAACATCCCACCAAAATGTGCTGTACATTTGTATTCTTACATCCAGCCCCACCAACCAGGGTCAAGGAAAGTACTGGACACAGTACCTACGTGAAAGCAGTTTTGAAACAGACCTTTATGAATCTGTTCAAGAGTTTGAGTGCTAAGCTGCTATGCACATACGAGAGGAAATTCAATTTGCAAAAAACTGAGAAAAGATGAAAGAACATAAATGGACAATAAAAATGTAAAAAAAAAAAAGAAGTATAATTGAAGGTGGACACATTAGACTTTAACCAAGCTGGAAAAGCTATACTTGAAATCCCATCTGTATCCATGTCGCCACCATCGAAAATGTCCGGAATCCTTAAAACAGTAATTCCGCCTTAATAAAATGTCAGCTGTGCCTCTTTGACTGTAGAGCTTTAAGATGGGTCGCTGGAAAAGTGATAGTCAATTGGAGCTCCTGCCACATCCTTGTTTCCACATATTCCTCTAATGACAAGTTTCCTCTTGTGGTTCTAAGACCTCTTTAAAAACCCAAAGGTCACATGCTTCAACCTACAAACATTTATTCCTCAACACTACAATGCATGCAAGGACCGATAGTAGGTTTACTGAAAAGATGAGAGAATTTATCATGATTTCTCAGAACTACTGTAAATTGCATGGCAAATTCAGTGATGAGAGTAGCGAGACAGAGAGGGTCAGGCTCCCATAATGACATGCTTTGTGGAGGCTGGCAGGCACATTTACTTCCACAGGCCTGCTGGTCATCTGATGCTGACGAAAAAGTAATTTACATCTTCTTTTGATCTTTAATTGAACATTTACTTCTTCAAAGAAAGAAAGTCAAAATGTGATTCTTGGTCAAAGACACTAAAAGTTTGATTTAATGTGGAACGTGAAAAATGTTCAATCCTACACAAATTTATTACAAACATCATCTTAGAGGGGGTACATATCTGCAGACTGGAAAAAAAAATAATTCTTGAAAGAGCAGAAATAAACAAATAGTTTGTTGATTTTAATCTTTTCTTACTAAAAGTTCAAAAATGACATATTGCACTTAAAAATGTAAGAGAGATGAACACTATTGTATTGTCCACAGTACTGAAAGGTGGTCTATGATGCTCATTTCTAGCTCTCTCTCTATTTTTTCATTTTTGGTCTCTAGTAGAATTATTTTTCCATTATTCATGTTGGCCATGCTGAATATGAGGATCCATGACTAACTATAAGGGAAAGCACAACAATTCTACTTTACATATAGAAATAGAAAAAAGTGGGAGTAAGTACATTTGCAAGACAACTTATGTGAAACCACCCACTCTCCTTCGCTAATGATTCAGATTTTTCTTATAGCTGCGAGAGCTTTGTGGCTGATAGAAAATGAGCCTATTTATTAGTTATTCATTTACATATTTTATATATGTTTCTTTATTATTAGTTGACATCTTTATTTCTCAAAATAGAGCGTATAAGAAAAAATTACTACAGAAAGAAATTGTAACAAATTTTGATTCAGTCTTGCGTTGTGACAGATAAAGCCAGAGGATTTTAGCCAGTGAAGCCATCTTAATGGGGTTACCAAATGAGGATGGGCACTTCCAGGGCTTACTTTTGCTCAAGGCTGCCAGCCGCCTCTGGCCTCCTTGTGCGCTCAGTCATTAGGGTACCACAACATGAAACCCTGGATACAACAGCAGCCTTTATGCCCCACTGGTCACTGTACTACACCTCCATTCCTAGCCACAACTACACCCTATATCATGCCGTTTCAGTGCACACTTTTAACACATTGGATATATATAACTGTATGTTGAGTGATATACTACGGCACATCCAGCACTTTATGTGAGGTCTTGTTGTCCTTGTAAGACAACGCAAAACTTTATTGACTTGCGAGAGGAAATTAAGCCGTTATAGCGGCAAATGGTAACAAGATACAGCAAAGAATAACAGAGTATAAATAAGAACACGGCAAAGCTCAGGTTAAACAAACACACCCGACACTTTTTAGCACTAGAACATGGCAGGAAACGCATATAAGTGGAATAAAAAAGTTATTTGAATATCAACATTTCCATGGAGATGGAAAACAGTAACCGTAATAATCAAAGCATACTGTGGTCATGGAATAACTGGAAGTGAGACAGCACACAGATGGACGATACCGAAAAATTGAAGCGGTAAAATAAAGTTAAAGCTTACAGTGTTTAGACAGTGTGGAAAAAGTGACTGCATGTCTATTGACACCTACGTGTCTAAGGAGCGCTATGAGCAGTGTATGGTGACTAGACTGTACAGGTGCAATGTACAGAAGAATACAAACCTCGTACAAAAAGTACAAAAAGATGTAAATTTGAATCTGAATACTTAACATTCGAGTATGCGCATACCACAAATGCACTGTACACATACACATCCAAACGCCTACAAAACCACCAAAGCACACTGTGACATATATTCTACACGTACATAGCCAAAAAAAAAAAAAAAAAATCGGTATTTTTCTCCGCAGTATTTCCCTGGTGGGGGTAAGAGGGGGGCGCGTGCCATGAGACAACCTGTTCAGCACGACGAAAATAAACCCTTCTCGAGGTGGAGGAGAGGGGAAAAAAAAGCTTGTGACTGCTGGCAGCACATACCAGCGTTCTCAGGTCAAATCTGTCTGGTGTACTTTTCGCTTCCTACTTCAACAAAAGCGCTCAGTGAGTGTATCAGACGGCCTTAATGAAGGGCTTGTTAGCTGGGCTACCGGCAGCAGATCCACTAGACCCGGAGTGTGTGTTTACTATCAATCCGCCCTTGTGTCTACAGCGGGCTACATCCAGTCCTCCCCCCCCTCTTCTCTCCTGCCTCACCCGCCCGCCCTCCCTCACACACAAACGGCCACATTTACAGGAGCGAGCCCCGACAACTCCCCCTCCACCCCGCCTGCCACAAAACCTCTCCTCCATCACTCCACAAGTCCTGCACACATACACTGCAGTGCAGAGAGGTGCGCGCACACACACACCCTCTCTGAACACATTGCACTTTCCTGCACTGTGCAGGCATGTGAGCACACATATGCAACACACAGATAAGGTTTATAAGGTCAATATCGAAACACTTCCTCGAAAAAAAGAAAAGCTACACATGCGTCCTCACATGCATGTTTAGACAGAAATGCATGTGCACATACACATACATGTATCCAGTACCTATACATATAGGTATTGACTTCCTGCAAAGACCTACATTCTTGGTTACATAGTGTTTCGTCGAGCAAACATATGCATGTTTGCTTAACAAACAGTTAAACACTCATTTAACCTTCAGAAGTCGCAGCTAGAAGAAGCAGCTTATTCTTTTATCTTCATGACTTACTTATCAGTCATAACTGTAAAACAAGAATGGACAACATGCCACAAGTGCAAATTCTTAATAGTCAATTCTATTGATAGGTTTGACTAATATTAGGACGGATGCAGAGCTGTCATTCCTGATCAACATTTTATATTTTTTTTTCTAAGTGAATACAAACAAATAGGGGGCAGTGATTATAATTAATGTATCTTTAGTTTTCTGCATTAATCAATTGCTCTGTAAGATATCAGAAAAATAACAGCATTTGTTCATAAAAATTTCCCATGTTGATGTTTTTAGGCCCAAGTTGACATCCTGCGATATCAGTGTTGACTGCAGATTTTTGTGCTGTAACACAAGACAAAGGGAGTGGGGAGTAACTTACCTTGAAAATTTACCCAATCTATAATTAAATCTGAACAAAAAAGGAAGAAAAAAATGTATAACTGGAGTTTAACTGAACTCATAAAACTTTGTTCACTCAAGAAGAAAACTAAACTAAACTAAACTTAGGCCCAAAGAGAAGCTCTTATTCAAAAATAATCACCCCTAGCTCCACCACAGTATCATCCCCAACCCCTTTAATGGAAAAAAAAAAAGGGGGGGGGGGGGGCTGTTGCATCCAATTTTCTTGGAGGAAATTAAATAATACATAAATCAAACGACGTTGGGGGTGCAGAGCCCAAACTCTTAACCAGAAATAAAACATTTCATCCTCCAAAGAAGCAAAGAGGAAGTGTCTGCAGTGACATGCCTCTGCCAAGAGAAACAAGGCCTGACCACAACTCCATGTGAAACCTATTTAAGATTACAAGGCGAGAGTGAGAGAGGAGGTTAAAGAGAGGGAGGTGAGGTTAAGCATGGAAGGAGGAGAGTCACGTGGGGAAAAGGGAGGGGGTGGCGGGCAGGGGGGATGGAAACATGGCACATGATCATAAATAACAGAGCGGAGGTGTGTGAGCTGTGGATGAACGTGCACATGCTTGTGCTCTCAGCAGAGGAATTTAGATTCCATAGAAAACTCCGATGATGAAATTGAACTCGTGCGGGCTTTCCTCGCCATATGTTACGGCTGAGACAACAGACATCAAGGAAGATATTACATATGTATTCCAGCAGGCAATCAACTCCAATTTTATGCTTTAAAATATTGGCGTTTATTAAGTATTAACATTTTTTAGCCTAAAATCTGAATAATGCCATGATGCTCACACTGTGTGGAAGACAGAGTGGAACGTGGGACACTGTACTCCAGACTCTCGGTGGCACTTTTCACATGTAGAGCCATCATTGTTTCCCTCTAGAGAAAGTCTGGAAAGTGTGTGCTTAATTCATCTTTTAAAAGTTGTATTTTATTGCATCACTGCCTTCATTTCACTCCCCATTCCTGTGTAGCCAGTCAAGACAATTATAAAACATCTGATTTCTGACATGGTCAGACTTCTTCCCAGTACTGAACTTTACGCTATAGCTTATACACCTTGGACCTGTAAGTGTAAGCCAACTAACCGCCACAGTGAAAAGTTATGACAATTAAAGAGACTACTATAGAGAGTAATGTAGTGTAAATAAAGGTAGAGCAAATAAATTGAACAGATCAGTGTGAAAAGTAGTTGCAACATAGTCATTTAGAATCAAGCTTGTTCTACTTTAAATTTCTTTTCATTTGTCATATGATACATGATCATATGACAAATGAGATTATATTTCTTTTCTTGCTCTTTCGTACAGATTACAGATTAGTCCCGCTACCTCTGCTTGTTATCATATAGTGAAAATCAGATAGAGTGAAAGCTCTAACAGTCACTCAGTATTCACTATGCAAATAAGGACAAACATTTTCTGAACATGTAGGAAATGTTTGTCACGAAAGTGGTGGTTTTTCCTCTGTTAGATGACTCACTGATAATATTAAGAAACCTCCTACAAAATCTACCAAATAACTTGCAGCTCAGGCGTTTCAGTGTTATCATATTAAGCCATTGTCCACTCTATGTTTTGGAAAGACCGATGTGGGATAGCACCTGTGTCGGGGCTACACCCTGTTAAGGTGTTGTACGCATGTGTGTGTGGGGGTGTATGGGTGTGTGTGTGTCTAGGGGAGCATTGCTGGGCCTCGCCTTTAAGGGCACATTTGTCCTCACCCCTTAATCAGATGAATGAAAGCTTCACATTCTCTGTGGACTTGGGAAGGCAAGGATGGCATATTTACCAAACACGGCCACAGTGAAGTGACCTGGAGACAGCTCTGATTGGGTATGTCTGTGCATGTGTGCGTGTGCATGTGTGGTGTGTATGCATTTTGTAATGTCAAGGCAGGTGAAACTCCAGACGTGTCATTGAACATTTCTCTTTCCTATTTGCTTCATCTTTCATGAGATGCATATTAGTGGTATTACAACAATATACACATACATTATATACAAGTTCTAAATTTTAAGTTGCACCAAAAAAGGACCCAAATATCCTGTAAAGCTTCTGAATGTGCTATTTAATATAACAAATTCACAAATCATTACAATACGTTAGACTGCACTTATTTCATTTCCAATTAAACTAGTTTTTAATTAAGGGACAGACCAAATAAGCTCTATAAGGGAGAGTTACCTGAGAAGGATAAGATGCTGTCTCATGTTCATATACCAAATATGAAGTTACCATGAGCAGCCGGCTAATTTAGTTTAGCATAGTGGGAGAAACTGTTAGCCTGGCTGTGTCCAAAGGCAACAAAATCTACCCACCACTGTAAAAATGACAAATACCTGTTTTACACAGGGTTAAGAGGCAGATTATTTCTTGGTCCTGACAATTTGCCAGACAACTGGACTCCAGAGAAAGAGAGTCTCCAGGAATTGAAACTGAATTAACGGTGTGTTCTTGTCACTGTCCATTTCCTTTTTAGCGTCCTCCTCTAGTTTTATTAGCTACTTTCAGGTGGCTAAGTGCACCCCCTCCTCTCTTCTGTTTCTCCACAATTTGCCATCTTCCTCTTCACGTGTCTCCTCTCTGTCCCTTTCTATGTTCCTACTCTCTTGCTCAGTTTCTTTCTTTTTTGGCTTTTGCTACCCACGTTCTGTCTTCTTTCCTAGCCAAGGGAAACAGCATGTTGGGTACGCTTAAGGGCTTATATTTCCCAGAAAAATTCAATTGGTGCTCACCATGTACTCACACATAAACCACAGTGAAGGCTTTATATATAAAATGTAAAATCAGGGGCCAATTGGAGCCATTTCTCTCGCTGTGACATCTGGCCTTTTGCAGGCCACAGAAGCTGGCTGGCAGTAGCAGCGAGGGAAATGTTTTCTTTTTTAACCTTTCTAAAAACAACATATTCACAATGTCAAGAGGTAACAGGCTTGCTGGGAAGGAAGTGAAGTGAGGTGTTTCACAGTCATGGAATTGCAGAGGTGTGAATGGCTTTTTCCTCGCAGCATTTGTTAAGCGCTTTCCATATCAACAAAGACTGCGTCTGAGTGACAGCGTGACTGTGTCGGCGGTCGGTCAGCCACACAGAAAATAAAACGCAGACACATGCACGCAGTCAAGACAAGAGGTTAGAGCATATTTTGGCAAATACCTGCCAACTTCAGACCTTGTCAGACACACTTTCCACAAAAGCTGACAAGTTTATTTGATGATTGCAGATCTTTTTTTTTTTTTTTTCCATGGCTAATATCTGATTCATACATTGTGTAATGTCACTGTTATTCAAACAGCAACACGTTTTTGTTGATGCATTTTTTTGCGCCTGTGTCCTTGGTGATAAAAATCTTTGCAACAACAAATACCAGGCCATAAATCAGACAGACAACACAGAGCCAGAGGAGGAACAGCCACAACCACAACAGGTGTTAAGAGGAAACCATTTGTCTTCCTGTGAGGGTGGTTTTACTATGTGTGTGTGCGTGTGTGTCACAATACAACAAGGCTGTACTTACAATCAATTTCTTTTTTTTTGTTTTTAATGGTCGCATTGCAGCTACTGCAGATACTGCTCGCCTGCTCAGGTTTCTACTTTTAATGAATAATTTTTAAAAATCAAAACTACTTTTAGATATTATAGAAAAAACAAATCACTGCTTCATCAAACTATATCATAATACACTGACTTAGTTGACTGGGATGTGCAAATGTGCTTAGCTATCTTGTAAAGGGGAGTATTAAGCTTTGCAGGCTGCTGTTGATCTGCCTTATTTGTATGTCCTGCATTGGAACAGACTTGCTCTTGCCAGTGTGGAAGAAGAAAAAAAAACATTAAGAAAACAATTGCGCCAGTGAGTTTGAATGGATGTCAGCCAAGCGTCCCAGACACCTGGGCTTGGACCAAACAGCTCTCCCCCTGTTGGAGGGAAAAGACCCACCGCTATGGAGGTCGCAGCCGGTCAAAGGCATCTGTGGCTGAGCACAAAGATATTCTGATACGGCTGAGCGCTGCAGCTTGAGGTTTTATTAAAATGCCTGAACAACCGTCCCCCAACCCACCCCCTTTTTTGGACATGAATGTTACAGGACTGTGAGATCAGCAGGAGGGCACCCAGCAGGGTTGGTGCTGCCTATCACTTGTTGCCACCTCTACGTGATCTGCATCTAAATACTTTGAGCTGTGTCCTTACTGTGATCATGCGGAGAAATCTTGATATTTAGCTTTTTCTCAGCAACGTGTCAACATCTGCCAAATGCTCATTACTGCGGTGTTTTTATATTCCACTTCACGGAGGTCACTTTTCAATCAACCACCACGGGGAGGTCTGTGACATCCAATGTTAATAGAGTATGAGCTGCGCACTCAGGGACTGTCATTACTCCTTTTAATGACTCAGTTCATTTCCTGTTTATTCAAAACAAGTTGGAGAGAGAAAAACATCAATACTGAGCATCTGTGGATTTTTCCAAGGAAAGAAGCCCTAAAAGCAAACTGAAATTTCCTATTTGCTCAGTTATTAGCAAAAAACCCATGTATTTTCAAATAAAATTAGTCAAAGGCGGCTCATGTTTTAGGTCCGTGGCCCTGTGTAGATTTCTGCCTTCACTTGCCTGACTACGCAAAACAGTGACAATCTGCACCGAAGTTTCAGGGAGCCAAACCTCTGTCCTGGAACCCGTTTTTCTAGTCTGGTAATCACAATAGTTCAAGAGTTCATTGTGTTATCCATTTTCAGTTAAGGTGAGGGTTATTTAGCCCTAATCAATCATTCACAAGTCACGTATCAGACACATTTATGTAATTTGTTTTTTTTAGCAGAAGCAGTTAAAACCTGCTTATTCCTACAACTAGCTGTGCAAAACACTGAATCCCCTCATCCCCTCCTTCCAAGCCATGATTAGCTAGATTGTCATTTCTACCTAGGAAACAGGTTGGGGAAACATACCTATAACTGAAAAAAGTTCCTGTGGGGTTATATTAGGTGTTACCCTAAATAGCACTTACACATCAAGACTAATATGACCTCTTCCTAAAAGATAGAGGAGAAAATGTTGATTTAATGAAGAACATTCAGAGCTCTGAATGCCTTTTCATGACCCCACACTGCTTTTATAATGCTGAGGTCCAGGCTCTGGGGCCAATCGATAAATGATAGCGTTTGATTGTTTGTTTGGTTTTCTGTCCAAGTTTTACTGCATTGTCCATCTGTTTGGGATCATAGTCATGCTGAAAAATAAAGTTATTGCCATTCAGATGCCTAATGGTTTTGCATGGTGGATCAAAAGCTGACAGTACTTTTCTGTGTACCGCACTTTTCGGACCATAAGGCGCACCGGATTATAGGCACAGTGTCAATGAACAGGTCTGTTTTCATACATAAGGCGCACCGGATTATAAGGTGCATTAAGCGAAACAAAACAGTCAGATAAGTCAAACTTTACTCAACTCATTCTTCTTGCTTCCTCCACTTCCGTACCATTGATTCATTAATGTTGCATTCACTCGCAGCTGCTCTATTCCCGTGTTGTTGCAATATATTAATGACTAACCTCGTATTGTGGATGGATTATCTCAGTTGTTATCTCAGACTGAAGTTTGGTCCGTTTACAGCATCCTGCCATGCGATTGCATTTGTCCCTAACCATCAGGAACCCTCACGTTAACTTTTATCGAGTGGAAAAAAAGTTAGCATTCATCCTCCAGTTTCACTGTGTTTATGTTATGATAGCTGTGATAGCTGTGTCACTAGCGATCATGTAGCAAATCATTATATACCATGAGTGCAACTTCAGTAACTGTACAAAAGTCACTGCAGTTTAGTTTTCTGTCTTCATTTATGTTGGACGTGATAGCAGAGCTGGACGTTTTAATTTTTTCTGAAATCTCTCAGTCAGAACATGCTATATCATGTTTAGGTGGAAACTAGCGAGCTAACTTCCTGCTAACGGCTACCTTCGTTAAATTTAATAAATTCTGTTTTCATGTATGCCTGAATGTTAAACTTAATTGTTACACCCGGTAAAGCAGCAACGCTGATCATTTTTATTAAAAATGAAAGAATTTAGACAGTTTTTAACTCTCAGTGATGCTGCAGTGTTTGTTTGACTTTGGGACTTGAAGTGGACGGAGTTTTGGACCCAGATTACTCCATGTCCGTGAGGCTCCTGAATACGGTAGCCGTGATGCTACGACAATCCATCAAGTGGTGCGGCTTCATAGCTTACCAAAGTCGTAATAAAACAATTTTTGACAGATTGTTGAGCACCGTGTACCACATAAATTCGGTTTAAGGTCAGTAAGCACGACCAGAATTCATACATTAGGCGCACCGGATTATAAGGCGTACTGTCGATTTTTGAGAAAATTAAAGGATTTAAGTGCGTCTTATAGTGCGGAAAATACGGTAAATCCATCAATTCTGGCAATCTCTCCAACACCACAGTCCGAAATACAACCCCAAACCATGACAGAGACTCCACCTTGTTCTACAGACAGCTGAAGACACTCACAGGTCTACTGCTGTCCTCACCTCCTCCGTACATACAGAAGGCAATTTGAAACAAAAATTTTAAATTTGGGCTCATCATTACATAAGACCTGATGATCCTTCTGAGACCATTTCTTGCGAGGCTTCAGTGAACACTAGATGTATCGGTCCAATGGATCCCTCAGGTTTTGTATCAGGCCTTTGCTGGATTTTTGCCTGCAACCTAATAACAAGACTTTCAAACACTGTTCATCTGCTGTACAACATTTTTAGACCTGATGCTTCCTTTTTATGTCCTCTTATCCAGTTTCTCAGTTTCTTCAAGAACACAATGATCACAGATACATGCTGCGATATGTATAAGTTCAGTTTTCAGCTGAGTTGGGAATTGCTTGTTAGTGCAAAAATGCTACTTTTCATGCTGAGTTATCTTTGGAATTTATTGTAGATTCAACTGAAGAAATGGAAACAAATTACATCCTCATTTGCCCAAAGTTAAAATGGGTTATCTGTTATGTGTAGACACATCACTGGTTCATCCCTTGCAGTGGGTGCCTTTTTAAATGCTTGAATGATTCATATGTCAGCGTTAAGTGGCTGATCGGGGAAAAAAAAATCATAAAACAAAAAAACAAGAAAAAAAATCTGAAATTTTTACTGTTTTTAAACAAACGCAAAGAAAGAAAAACAAAACAACTTTTGCCCCGATGGCAAACACTCTCATTTTGGAACGAACATTAAAAGAAGAAGAAAAACAGCTGTGAAATTTGATATGGCTTCTTTTTCTTCTTCTTTTAAATTAAGGTACAAACACGGCCTGGAACTGACTTGGTACATCTGACAGGGTGCAATAAATCCCCTGGGTCTTTTCCTGTCAGGACTTGATCAGAAAAAGGGAAAAAAATAGCATCACACTTTTTTTCAGAAGCAAGTTAAGCCCTTCTTCTCCTTCACGACAACACTCCGATTACAGTATCAAATGCTGCTTCTGTTCGGAGGAGTGATGGCAGAGGTGAGGAGGGAAAGCCAGAAGCAATTTTCTAGGATGAGTGTGAGTTAAAAGTGTGTTGAGGGTGGAAAGTTTAGTGGGAAGCTGAGGGCTGTGAAACCAGATGTCACTCCAGGCAGGTAGGAAGACAGGTGATTTTAACAAGCTTCTACGGCTGAGCAGACAACTGCTGTGACCTCTTGAGTGACCTCCACACCTCCTCCTCTCGAGATCCTGCCGCCTCCTCCTCTCAGACAAGTTTGAAATCTCAGACAAGAATGTAATTAAAGTCAAAGCTTCAAGAAGTCATACTGCCAACACTGAAGACTGAATTTTACTGAATTCATCCATTTGTGCATTATTTCTACTTCTATATGAACCATTTTTGATACACTATAATATATATATGTATATGTATGGTAAAATATCCACTAAAAAATGCCAGTTTTAGTGGCTTAATGACTGAAGAAGTTGGATTACAATCAGATGACCTGTGAACTCTGAACCAGATGGATAAATCTGGGGCTAACATGTACAAGAGTTCACCTGAATGCCAGTCTGAAACATACTGGAGACTTGAACATGTGTTTTTTTTTCCTTTTAGTTAAATAAACCCCTTCAACACTGGCATGTCACCAAAATTTATTTAAAAAATTACATTTTACTGAAAGAAAATGTCTCAACATGTCATCCATTCTTTTGAATGAAACTGAACTTTGCAAGGCCAGTGCTGCTGAAGAGTGAACCATTTTGGACTAGCATTCAGCCGTAACCAAAGCTCCATGATGACACCTCTATACGACCAGTAGACAGAGGGAGTGTGAGCTGAGCATGCACTCTAAGGAAGTGCGAACAGTCAGAAGGGAGAAAAAGCAGTGACAGCGTGTATGGAAACTAAAAGTGGACTCTGCTTAGTTGCCTCTAGCTTCAGTAATTATCTTGCTGTTGATTTATGAGGCTCCAATTTGTCCATTTTGGTCCCTGCCAGCATGAGCTCGGTGCATTGCTGACCAGTGCTGTGGCTCACCAGGCTGCTTGCAGCATTACCAGCAAGCATACCCGTCATTCAGTCACATGGAGACGGAGAGGTATTGCTACCCTTAGTGTCCATAGAGTTGCAAAAATTTTGACCGGACTAGATGTGTGGTAGATTATTACAATACTGGCTGAAAAACATACGAAAATATGTTTTCTATATTTCCACTGATTTAATTTAATGTTTGAAAGCAACACAAACATATCTGCTGCTTTATTTGTCATTGTTTTGTCTATGAAAGTAAGAGCGTTTGACACCATTGTTGGACTTTATAACGTGCCTGAAAACCATCAAATAGTTCAGTAAGTTTTATCTTAAGCATAAAAACACAATTCTATTAATGTTTCTAATCCTGTGCAAAAATGTCCCGCCTCATATAAACAAAAGGTTTTTTTTTAACTGTTTATTTAAAATTGGTTTTCTGTCAGTGGGAGGTTTATTCTTGTATGTAGAACAAATTGGATAAAAATAAAAAAGTTAATAAATTGTAAACAAGAACTGGTTGTACTGGCTGATTACTCCCGCCCTCCCCACTTTTTTTGACAGCAAATGTCCTTGAGCTATCAACAACGCAGACGGATCGAGTTTACTGTAAACTGTGGTGGATGTTGCCATTCTGAAGCATTTTAGGATTTATGGAAGAATAGCATGCAGGTGAAAAATCTTTTTTTAAGAGTCCTTCAGCATAAAAGCTGTGTGACTTTTTTGCACAAATGTTTTATTAACGTTCCTGTTAATTTGGGGAGCTAGTCACGTTGTCAGCAATCAACATATATGCATATATCATTTACCGTTAGATGTGCTGTATTTCTTCACTGAAGCTTTGTTTGTTCTTTCTAAACACACATCATCTTCAGTGCTGTGATGTGTTATCTGTATCCTGTTTCCTCACAAACTTCCCCTCAGTGATCAGGGGAGTCTAAAGTTTCATTTAATTTAATTTGATCTATAGGACAGGTACGTAAAATAAAATGCAATGCTACAACAATGGTGAGACCTGGTTTTTTCCACCTATGAACTCTTATCAGCTTGACTGTGGCATGCCTTTGAATTTTTGTGTGGTTTCAAGAGCTCAGTGGCAAGTGACTGCAAACCTCCATTCCACAGATGAGACACTATACCAGAAACCCCGGTGTTAAACACAACACCTGATAGTAAGGGATTGGTTTCCTAACTGCATACCTCCTCCAGGTGTACGCCTGCTTTAGGCTGATTTTTAGGGTGGGGGCTGACAAGTTGGGAAGGAGGGTAGATGAGGAGTCTCTACTATAACCTCCCACCGCATACAGGGATGTCAAAAGTAAAAGACAGTTGAAAGGATAGTAAGGAAAGAGTCGGGTGAAAACAAAACAAAAGGGGCAGACTTGAACCCAGGCCCTAGCAACAGCCTTCAGCATATGGACCACCTGCTTAACCAGGTGAGGTGCACTGACTGAGTATTTGTGTGCTTGGTTAGTGAAATCATCTCAAGTCATATGCTGATAAACTTTTTATCCTAAAAAAATTAAGAAATGTTCTTTGTCCTGTGTAGGTGTGGTCAGCGGAGTTTTGATTGGCAGAATGAACATAAGCAATCAGCCCAAATGTATATTTGTTTTAAACTTCAGAGTGAAGTAAAAAATGGCCTCTTCAGCCAACTGTCTAAAAACAAAAGATATTCAGCATACATCAATTAAACAATGAGAAAAACAGCAGGCCTCACATCTGATAGGAGATGAAAACGTTTGGTCGTTTTCGCTTGTGAAATGACTCACTTCATAATATTTATCAGTGCTCTTCAATCCAGATCAAGGGTTGGGCAAAGCTTGAGGAGTCTTGGTTCATATGACATGTTGTCCAAGCGTAGTGGAAATCAAATGTTGTTTGCAAATGTTCCACATAGCGAAACTGACAGGCCGAATGAGATAATTGTTTAAATATGGGGATAATAGAATCCATCCATCCGTTTTCTGCTTCTTATCAAGGTCCAGGTCACTGGGGCAACAGTCCCCGGACCTCCCTCTTCACAGCCACTTTCTCCAACTTGTCAGACAAGAGACGTGCTTTCTCCACCGTGTCCTGGGTCTGCTACAGCGTGTCCTCCCAGTCGGACATAACTGAAACATCTTACCTAGGAAATGCCAGAACCATGTTTGATGTGGAGAAGCAGAACACCCAGAATGACCAAGGGCTTCATCCTTTCTCTAAGGCTGAGTTGAGACACCCTAATTTCTGCTACCCATATCTGTGATCTCAATCTTTTGGTCACTACCCACAGCTTGTGGCTTTAGATGAAGATGGGAACAATGATCGGATAGTAAACTGACAGCTTCACTTTTTAAAAGGCACTTTATGAATATGTAATTGGGTGCTTGTATTAGAAAGTACTGAAATTGAGTAGAAAGAGTATACAAGCACAACTCCATTCACTACAACAGACTGGTAAAACATCCAGATTACTGCAGATACTGCACCAATTCATCTGTCAATTTTCCACTTCTTTCTTCCACCAGAGACTTGAACTCCACTTTACTTCCAGTTACTCATTCCCATCCCGTTGTAGACACACCACCCTTTTCCACCAGAGAACCATGGCCTCAGGATTGAAGAGCTATTTCTTGTCCCAGCCATTTCACACTTCACTGCAAACCACCTGATTGTAAGCTAGAGGTTGTTGCTCAATTCAGGCAACAGAAGCACATCATCCACAAAAGTCTGACACGAAATCCTCAGTCCACCAGACACACAATAAACTTATGAACAGAACTGGTGGCAAGGGGCAGCCCTGGCTGTGTTTAACACCCACTGGGAATGATAACCAACCTCTTACAGTGGCTGGAAAGAGATGGCACAGTGACCAAACAATCCCAACTCCAATCACCATTCTGCTAAAGCAGGGATAACCGAGCACCTTTTAAGACAGTTTCTCCTGAAAGGCTTGTTTGCTCTTGTACTTGGTTGTTAATGTGTACTAGCAATTTATGGTGTGAAGTGGGTGTTGTTTGAGCCATACACTGAAACCCTGAAGTTCTTAGACATTACCTGACTGAGATGCAACCAAAAAGAATGTCTGACTCATTTGGTTTTGACATTAGCTGGTCTTTAATCTACCAGCTTTTTTGTGATGTTAGATTGTTTATGGCAAAGATGATTACACAGTGGATTCCGGCCTTTGACATGCACTTTCCAAAGTGCACATTGGGTAACTGCGACGTCTAGACCTGATTCTCCTCATATTGTCTTGACTTCATGTGTGAAAAGAGAGATACTGGAAACTTCATTTGCATGCATCTCAAATTATAGCTAAAGAAAAATTGCACGTAATAACACAGAGTGGTATTAAGTGACAAGCATTTTATTTCCTATCACGTCCATAACTTTTCAAGCTGAATTAAAGCAAAGTTTTACAATTAAGATTAAGATCTATAAACTGTATAAATTTGAAGGTCAAGAAAAAACAGGGATTTTAAAAAAAATATCAGAAACTAGATCTTGAATAGGAAACACTCAGTTTATTTTGGCCAAATTGTGATGCACTGTTTTCAAAGCACTGCACAATTTCTTAGAACTTGTGAGTTACTTGTGCCATGGAGAACAGCAGCAATTTCTCTGCTCGAGACAATGTGAATCACGCGGGAGACAAATGCAGAGAGACAAATCTGTTACACAAAGAACTGTTTGTACGATTTCTCCCGGTCTGCTGTGAGATCACGAGGGTGCTCTGTGACACAGTACAGACACGATGCAGACATCACAGAAAAGCACAGTAACATCTTTCTGCAATTCTGGCCACACTTACAATTTCTTATTACGTGCCAGAAATAGTAACAATGGCGTTGCAAAACTGCAATAAAGCATCGATTTCTAAGTCAAAGTTATTCTTTTAGTGGATCGAGTTTGACATGTGGTAGAGAGATGCAGATATCCAAACAATACAGCCTGCTGGGTAACTGTATAGAAATGATCACTTATCTTTACGAGTCATTTTTTTTAGTGTCCCAATTGTCAATTTTAGTAACTGGTAATTTCAAGAATTTTTGTGTGTTTGCAAAAGACATATTGTCTCTAACCTCAGTGATAATTTGAAAGAAGACCATAGTTGTGATTTTATGTGTTGTAAGCACAAGATATTCCTAAAGCTCACCTCAGCTCCAGAATACTTGTCGGTCCGAGTCACCAGGTGGTCAAGAGACACATTTTCAGCGACAGGCATATTACGAAACTGCAGAGAAAATATTTCCTTTCGGGTAGGCGCATCTGGAAGCGGCACGTAGACAATTCGGTCGAGGCGACCTGGACGCATCAGAGCCTGTGGGACAGAAAGAAGACAGACAGCATCTGTTTTAAGGTCATATTTCAAAAATTGCGACACACAAAGGGTTTAAAAAATGTTTCCAGCATTATTGCTTTATTTCAACAGTGTTTCCTTTGTACATCGCCATTCTTATGTCACAAAAATACTGTCAGGACTCTATGTTTCTGACTTTTGACCTTATTGCTGGTTGCTTGTTAAGCTGGGACTCTAAAAAATAGTTCAGTCCACTCCTGAATTGATTGTACGCCTCTTTAAACAGGACTATAAAGCAAATGGCTGATATACAAACTGTGAAATTTGAGTTTTCCACTTCTGGCAGTCACTGTGGAGACAATCTCCCTGTTATCTGATAAACCTCCACTTCCTACAGATCACATCTCTGTGACCCCAAAACAGTCCTTGAGTACCCAAAGCTGCCGCTGTCTTGCTTGTCAGACGTCATTAAGTGGCAGGCGCCTCTCAAACTCAGACAAGCAGACAGACTGACAAATATGTCCTGCCTCCATCTGCTGTCCTCAGCCAGGCCGTGACAAGCTATTTGACAAGCCAACTAGCTGAGGAGCAGTGGGTTTTGGAAAATAAATGAGCACAGTGTGAACTGGCATTTATTGTTAGCAATGGAATGAACTATAAACAGAAAACGAACATCAACTGAAACGCAAAGTTTCTTTGTTGCTATTCTCCCAAGAGTCAGTAAGTCCTGGAGGCCCTGGCTCTGAGCCAGACAGGCCACAGCAGGGCCAGACTCTGGCCTGTGGAGCCGAGACAGGAGATCCTCACAGATGCAAGCCATACAGGAGGCCATGTCAGGAGTGATCAGTGAAGGTTGGAGGGACTGGACAAGCAGCCTTTGAACTGTTAGATTCTGCGCTTCTAACTCTGCAACTCTCCATCACTCAATCTTCTCCAGTCTTTTACTTGCAAAGAGTATGAGCATCTACTGTACATCATGTCATCCTGTATGTTTGAGTAGGAGAACAGAACAATCAGCACATGCTACAAGTTCAGCTAATTGATCGGATTAACTCAAATTCCCAACTAGTGCATAAGCACTCGGTGTAGCTGGGTTTTAATAAGGTTGATATTTAAGTCACTTAACAAGCAGAAATGCCAAACATCTGCAAAACCTATATTTCATATTTTAAAAAAGGGGAACTCTAGGTGCATAGAATTTTCCAGCTTAAAAAAATGTAAGCAAAAAAAAAATATTTTCCGTGTTTCATTTGAAGACCACCTGCTCGATAAGGGTCTTGGAGGAAATTTCAGGTTTGGACTTTTGTTTTACGGTTTGCTATATTTCCCCTCTGGATAGCTAATTCCAGTTTACTGGGGTGATGGATAGTATCCCAGCCTTTTATCTACTGGTTTTCCTGTACATGTGTATGGAACATGAGAGGACGGAAACCGGAGACGAACGTTAGTAGCTACCTTTACGTATCCACAACAGAGTAATGGGTGACAAAGGAGCCGTGGATCATGACAGCAAACGTTCTTGTTTTTCAGGTCTCTCGATTCTTACGCTCAGTTACAGAGAGGTGGGTGGCTATCTGTGACGCTATTGTAACAAAACGGATAGAGAGGAATAACATCACCATCAATCGAAGCAGGAAAGGGGT
This sequence comes from Oreochromis aureus, assembly GCF_013358895.1. Lineage (NCBI taxonomy): Eukaryota > Metazoa > Chordata > Actinopteri > Cichliformes > Cichlidae > Oreochromis > Oreochromis aureus. The sequence continues at coordinate 25,118,999 of NC_052943.1, read as the reverse complement.
GGCTGCTGCGGTGACATGCTGGGAGATGGATGGACGGGTGGCTTGAGGGCTGCAGTATTAAATCAAAGATGTAAGGGCTTAAGGCCTAATAAGGTGCATCTGGCAAAGCAATTATAAAGCAGCACCTGTGGGATCAGGTTTGTTATTATGTTTCTTCCTGTGGGTTAATATATATTGTTGGTACAAACCTGCGCTCAAGGCGTGAGGTGATTGTAGTGGGAACTTTAATCTGTGATTGTTTGTCACAGCAAGTCAAGCCTGTTGCAGCACAGAATATCGCATTATGCAGAGGACGTGCCAGGGACACTTCCTGAGTTGCTCTCCCTGGAAGTATCGGGCGGCTGCATGCCAACACAAACCTGCTGACCCCTGGCTAAATAACTCAGTCACTCCCACACATGCTGACAAACACATTCGCATATGCAAGCGTGCATGTAAGCACAGATATATTCCAATAAACTCTCCTCGGACGGATCGTTTTAATTTCCGATCCATTTTCCTAGTGCAAAAACACCACTTTGCACTTTATCAGCTATTAATTCTCTCCGCACACATAATGGAGAAGTGCCTGTGGCTTCCAGGCACTCGGGCTCCGAGGGTTCCAAGACGCTCCCGAAAAAGCAGAGCCGACCCTCAGCTTTGAGACTGCTAAACTCATCTGACTGCCCTGGAGGGAAAGAAAGGCTTTTTTTCTTTCCTCCCAGCAAGAGCAGGGGGCCCATCCATCACTTAACAAGATATACTTCCTGTTCTCAAGGATCCGGGGGAGGTGGTGGTGTGGTGGAATAAGAGGAGGAGGAGGTAGGGAGGGGGGACCCCAAAAGACAAATACTTGGCTTGGCATGTCGGGCAAGCGTTGACGGGCTCTTTTCGTAACGGCATCATTCCACCTGAAGTCTTGGCTCCGCTGGCAGAAGGCAAGAAAAAAAGGAGTCAGGCAAGGAGATGAGAGAGGAGAGGACAAAAACAGCCAGACCAGGGCACTCAGACAACCCACTTGAAAGGACAGCAGGACCAAAGCCCTGCAAACAAACACAGATAAGTGGTGTGGGAGACAGCAAACCACCACAGACAAAACCCAGTTGTATAAATTCTCTGCTGTTCTAACATGAGTCTGCATGACGGATTGCATCCACCTTGTTGCACCACTGACATGATAGGCATCATTACACATGAGCCATTAGTAATTAGAAATGCCCCTAGGTAAAAAATACCAACCACCTTTAAGTCAACACAGAACCATTTATATACCACTGAATCTAGAAGAGTGTGGAGTGTGGACTGCGCCCGAGCAAAATGTATGTTGCAATGCTGAGAAAGTTTGGAAAAACATGTGGATCAGTCAAGCTGATTAAGAAACAGTCCAAAAAAAAGAGAGAGAGACAAGAGAGAGAAAAACTCATCCACGCTTTCTGCGCCAAGTTTCACTGCCGATAACAACAGTAATCATTCCAAGGCATTGCAATCCTCCACAAGAAGTGATTACCCCCTAATGACAGACGACTTCCTATCTGCGAAGGCCGGTACCTCTCCTTAACCAATGAGGAATGCTGGGAATCTTTTCCTTGGAGCGTTGTTCCTAAGCACATTCTTGGCCAGCTTCAATCTGACCCGCTCTGAACTATGTCTACAAACTGTTTACAAACGGACGCCCCCGCAATTCAGGTGTCTTATTCTTAGATAGAAACTTAGACTTGGTGTGACTAAATCAAGATCAAGATCTGCTTTGTTACTCACGACGCCTTCAGATCAAATGAAAAACGAAATGAAACACCGGGTTCATGAAACTGAACATGATGACTAAGTTCTTCCCTGCACATCTGGTGCTATCTCTGTTTTTCCAATAAGCCGTTTTCAGTGGCACTTTTCAAAATGTACAGCATGATAGCAGGCTGTCTGCATGAATGAGAGGTTTGCCTGAGGAGACATGAGTTGACTTTGTTGCCTGCCGAAAGGCATTTGCTGTATGTGGCTTCCTAACCTGTCAGTCTGCAATCCTTAGAGGCCTTGGTGAGTCATACCGACTCGGAGATGGGCCACCCTGGATTTATTCCGAGCACACACAAAACAGAAAATGCAGAAAGCACGATGGGAACACAGAGCTCACAGAAAGGTCAGCTTTCAGACGCAGTAATCTTAGATACAGTGCACTAACCGAATACTAGTAAATAATGTTACCGACTGTCGGGTGTCACTGGTATTCTTAAAGTCAAGATTTTTTGCAACAGCTGTGATTCAGTGGATGTCCTCTTTCAGAAAAATGTGGTTTACAAAGACCCAGCTCAGAAGCAATTTCCACACAAACACAAATCTAGAGCCAGTTTGTTTCTTTCACAGTTTTAGAGGGAGCTTCCTTTTACAGATGAGAGACCCTACTGAGCCTCACATCGATTGTGCAACATGCATGAGTGGAAGACTGCGTGGCATCTGTGTCACTTCCGTGAAATGTGTTATGTTCTGATCCTTCCACAACATGCCAATCATTAATCAAAGTGCATTACCTTTCACTTGCTAAAGTGCAAAAAGGGAAGGAATTCAGTCAGTCACACCTGGGTGTGTGGCATGTCACATGCAGCAGCAAGTCATTAAAAACACTGCACCGGTGTTTTGTGGACTGTACTATGTGCAAAAATCAGGCACCTATAGCCTTAACTTATTGCAGTGAATGCTAGAAGAGTTATAGTTATCTTATGGATATAAATTTATGTTGTTCAATTTATGGGAGAAGGAACGACTTGCTTTCACATGTGTACCACAAGGTGAACGGGAACTGGATTTTTTTAACCACCTGGATTCAACATATTCGTTGTTGTTCCCACTAAACTCTTGCAGAGAGTGGCCTCATTGTATAAAAACCTTTCCAAGTATGTGAAAATACCCTTGAGCTTTATTTCGTCAATCTGATTTATGTCAGAGTACAAAACAAGCTATCAGCCGGTTCTGTTTTTCAAATCCTTCAAATCACGCAAATCCGATTTGCATCTACAGAACATTTTGCGCAACACTTGCTTTCACAAAGGTGACATAATTCTGATCGAGGCCACGCTGTCTTCAGAGAGACACCGGACCTTCTTTATGTCAGTCTTGATTTCGACGTGAGAGAGGATCAGAGAGAACCGGAGCGGAGGGAAAGAGAGAGTAAATCAAGGAGAGAGGGGAGGGGACAGCAGAGCAGAGAGGGATGAGAATGACAGAGGAAGAAAGTAAGTACGCGGTGAGCGGTGGAGAGAGAGAGGTGGAGAGAGAGAGAGCGAAAGAGAGGAGTTGGCAACCGGTCAAAAACATGAGAGGCTTTCACTCTGGATTTTGCCCTTGAGTCAAACTTGCATCCGGCAGGCGAGGCCACCGTGTCCAAGAACCAAATAACTCTGCCGCTGTTAACCCCCGCTGTCTCACATACTCGTGCACAGCCAAGAGGAAGTCAAGATTTAGAGTTTTAAAATAAAGTATAAACCATTTGAGCAAGTAATATTTTCTTTTAGAGAAAAAAAAATGCATTTTTCATCACAGGAAAAGAAAGCCGTTTAGGACAAAAGACACTTTTTTGAAATATTTAAAGTATTTGACTCCAAAATGCGGTATGAACTTTTAATCTTAGGGATGCACAGCATAATAAATCAAGACATTTTCATCAAAGATAATACTTATGACTTTTTATGCCACCAAATAGAAGTGATTACTTCCATTTCTATAGCAGAAACTCATCTAAATTACTATATTTGTATATAAAATCAATGGTGAATGCACCTTAACTGTTGACAGAAATAACACACTGTGCCTACAAGTGTATAAATGGTGTATAGAATGTGTTCCTTCACAAAAGACTCTGGGTTGGGTTCCAATAACACTCACTAATCTAGGGTTTTGTTAAAAGCCTCAATGACTGTTTGAATGCTTGCATTTCTTGTCCTGAAGCACATCTTTTTAGAAATGCCCCAGAGCGCCCAGATTTCAGGAAATTAAATTAGTTTGCTGTTATTATCATAAAAAAATGACCAAAATTTTCCTTAACGCACAGGCAGATGGTGTTTTTTCTAGAGTTTTTTCTTTTTTAAATTTGTAAACCCAGCAGGAGACTCAAAACCTAGAAACAGTGCAGTCATGTGCATGCCCAGTGTAACTGGGCAAATAATTATTACAGAATTAGATGTCCCACCTCTTTTACCTTTTATGTGCGTTGTGTAAGCAGGTAAAGAGGCCGCGATCAGGGAAGGAAGGGGGTAAAGAAGTAGCAGCAGCTGTGTTGTTGCTTCCTTTGGGTTTAGAGGGTGGGGATGGGGGGTGGTGTAAGCCTTACACCCCTACAGCTGTCCTGGAGGTCCATGATTGTGTTGAAACTACACAAAATAGCCAGCCCTCACACCTCAATGAAAATAACGCTCTTTTTGAAAGTAGGTAGGCAAAATAAGTGCATGTATGTGTGTGCGTCTGTGTGAGTGAGTGGGGGTGGTGGGCGGTAATTGTCACGCAGAAAAAAAAAAAGTGAAGAAAAGCAGAGGAAATAAGACCATGACCATGTTGAAAAGTCGACTCACTGGAGCCCAAAATAAAAACGCAGTAAAGCGCCTGCCATAAAACACATGTATGTTTGCTTTACAAAGAGGCGTTTCCTGTGAGCTGTCCACAGTTCACAGTTCAGTTCTATGCAGCCTTGCCTTTGGTGTAAACTCATCAGGGTCTGGTTTCCATAATGTGTGAGCACCCTCGAAACTCCCTGGTCCAGTAGCTGCCTCAAACAAATCAGCAGCCACAGCCAATGAGCAATGTTTTCCTACAGACACTTCTTCTGGCTTAATTCATTTGTCTCAATCGTGACTTTGAGCTTGCAAGTGCTACCGTCACCCTCTGGTAGACTACTGGTATTCTTGTAGAACACATGCTTGTGTGTCCATGTGCGTATGGAGAAGCGCTGATGGTGAAGGAATTGAAAAAAAACAATCCATCCAACAGACACAGCCAACAACAACAACTCAAACCTGGTGATTGCAGCACCACTATAAAATCTGAAACTGTGCCATCGCCCCAAGTTAGCCTTATATAAAAATGTAAATCACTGAAAACCAAATACAACACATTCAGTAAAGAATGTGCGCAGTCTTCATAGTAAGACTGAAGTGATTATTTGATGGAGACATTTATCCACCCATGGTGCAAATAAAGACACACTCACTTTAATGTCATAGATTAAGAAGACTTTCTTATCACATTTCAAATCCACTCACTGTGTGTTTATACACCACTCTGCATTTAATTACTAGTTATTATTAATCTCTGGCTCTCTTTCACAGCATGTCTTTTGTCCTATCTCCCTCCCTTCACCCTCAACTGGTCACTGCATGCCTGCCTCTCCATTAGCCTGGAGCTGCCTGAGGTTTCTTCCTGTTAAAAGGGAGTTCTTCCTTCCCACTACCGCCAAAGTGTTTGCTCATAAGGGGGTCATCTGATTGATGGGATTTCTCTCTAATATTGCAGGGTGTTTACCTAACAATATGAAGTGCCCTGAGGCAACTATTGTTGTGATTTGGCGCTATATAAATAAAACTGAACTGAATTAAAATTAAAGGGAGTCAAGAATGGCAGATGCAAAGATGTTCTACAGAATTTCCCACTAAAACTAAAACATATATATAAAGAATGCCATGAGCTGCTTAATTATCCTCTACAGAGGTAAGTATTTGGCTGAGGACAAAAACATCTTATTGCACCCCCTACCTAAATACATGCATGTAGAAACATGCATCTGTACAAAAACTCCATCTGCAGCAACCATCAACACTTACACACCTCACACATCCCCATCCTGCACACATACACAGAGGCCCCACTTCCCCCGAGAGACAGACTGCAGGTGCCAGGCCCACCTCGGGGTTCCTGCCGGGCTCTCGTTAGGCCTGGTGCCATTCAGGCGGCTCCTAACACGCAACCCTGAGTGCTTTGTGTTTCTCTGACAGCCCCTGTCGTCCTCTGGATGTAGTGGTGAAAAAAAGGAAAAGAGGAAGACTTCAGAGATTATTGCTTTGAAGAACTTGACAGAGTCACCTTGTTTTAAAGGAGTATGACAGTTTCGCTTGGCTCATTTGCAACAAAAAATATCATAGTCTCTAACATTACTGTTATTTACACATTTTTTTCAAAGAACAGCATATATTTTTGTTCATTCCCAAAAGAGTTGACATTTACTTCTGGCGGTATAAAGTTGCTTTAGATAAGAAAGAAACTTAACTACTTAACATTCACGCAGTTGCAGGCAACCTTCTTTGGAGCCCTTTTAGGAATTTACATTGAAAAATCGGTGGCATAACCAAAGCAAAAAGGGGCTTAACAGAAAAAAAGCAACAAAACAAAGAAAATCTGTAACACTATTTGAAAGGTAAACTCTTCTGCTTTTAAAGAAATCTGAAAAGGGTGGTTTTCATAAACATCAATACCAGCATCACCAACTTCACACTTAATACCGCGATCATGGTTATTTCCACCTCCATTATCTCTATCGCCCCAATCATCCACAACATCATGAGGCCCTGCAACGGAAGAGATAACTTCTCCCACAACAACCTGTTTGCAACTGCACTCTATGCTTAAAAACAAAAGGCTTTATACTCCTTTATAAGTGTGCACGCACGAGCTCACAAAAACTCACACGCAGAGAATTGAATGCTCACATATGCTGCCACTTGCAGATACTTAACAAAGAGAAAAACATAAACAGGCACGTTGCTGAGTGACAGACTCGACTCGGCCAGATCAGTTTCCACTTCCGTGAAATCTAAACATTAGCTTGTTTACCCTGATCCTGAGCTGAGGCTGGGCCTGGGTGAGAGAGCCGAGTGTGTGTCTCTACCTCTTAGTGTGTGAGCGTAGGTCCACAAAAGACAAGAAACAGGGGACATGCTATCAGAGTGAGACAATACCTCAAAGGTGGAGGAAGACGGAGAATAAAACAAAACAAAACAAAAGAACAAAAACAGTATACAGCTATTCCCTCTAATATTATGTAACCCATGATGTCTATTACACAGCTGTCAGGGGAGAGCATACTGTAGAGTAAAAGCTGTGCTGATAGGGTTGGTTAGAAACTTTATTAGGTATGCTATTACTGGACTGCACCTCCTTTTGCCATCACAACAGCCTTAAGTCTTCATGGAAAACAACGAGGTGTTGGTCCATATCAAAATGACAGCATCACAGAGTTGCTGCAGATTTGCTGGCTGCACATACACAATGATCTCCCGTTCCACCACAACCCAAAAACGCTCTATTGGATCGCGATCTGGTGACTGTGGAGGCCATTTGAGTGCAATTAACTCATAGTCATGGTCAAGAAACATGTTTAACAAGTTTAACAAGTTTTGCCTTTGTGAGATGCTGTGATGTGCTGCAGGAAGCAGCCATCAGAGGATGGATACACTGTGGTCATCAAGACAGGGAAATAGCCAGCAACAACACTTAGGTAGGCTGTGGAATTTACACGATGCTCAGTTGCACTACCAATAGCAGCCTGAACCATTGACACAAGGCAGGATGGATGGATGGATGTTTGCCATGGCAAGGTCTGACCCTAGGATACAAATTTTACAGCAGAAATCAAGACTCATCAGACCAGGAAACTGTTAAATGTCTAATCTTTACCACTTTTGGTAAGTCTATGTAGCAGTCTGGGCATTCTCCTCTGACCTCTGGGATCAGCAAGGCATCTTCGTCCATATAACTCACTGGATATTTACTCCTTTTTGGACCATTTAGAATTTAGAGATAAAGTCAACACCTCAAACTCATTGTAGTACTCTCACATCAATCCGGAACATTTCTTGCTTTGTGGCAAAGTGCATTATCCTGCAGAAAGAGGCCACAGCCATCAGGGAACACCATTTTCATGAGAGGGTGTACATGGTCCAGAGTAATGCTTAAGTAGGTGGTTCACGTCAAAGTACCATCCACATGGATGGGAGCACCCAAGGTTTCCCAGGAGAACATTGCCGAAAGCATTCCACTGCCTCCAGTGGCTTCTCTTTGTCCCATAGTGCAACCTGGTCCCAGGTGTTCCCCAAGTAAGTGACCAACACACATCCTGCCAGCCACGTGATGTAAAAGAAAATGTGATTCGTCAGACCAAGCCACCTTCTTCCGTTGCTCCGTTGTCCAGTTCTGATGATCACAGACCCATTTTGGCAGACCACATGGGCAAGCCTTCACTCCCCACATACATAAGTGAGCCTTAGACGCCCATGACCCGTCGCTGGTTTCTCATTGTTTCTTCCTTGGATCACGTTTAATAGATACTGACCATTGCAAACTGGGAACACTGCAAAAGAGCTGCAGGAAATGCTCTAACCCAGTTTTCACAACTTGGCCCTTGTCAAACTTGCTCAAATCCTTATGTTTGCCTATTTTTTCTGCTTGTAACACATAAACTTTGAGGACAAAAAGTTTACTTGCTCCCACTCAATCCCACCCACTAACAGGCGCAGTGTTAAAGAGATAATCAGTGTTAGTCACCTCACCTGTCAGTGGTCATAACGTTATGCCTGATTTGTGTAGTATAAATATATTACAAGGAAAGAAATATCCTCTGACAAGCATATTAGAAGCTCTTGCACAAAACTTCTTTACAAAGAGTTAATCTGGGCTGATCTACAGAAGTAACTTGCTGCTGTTCAAGCAAAGTCAACAGCTAGTTGATTCATTATAGGTGAACTGAGATGACGGGCCTTCTAAGCCTAGGCAACTATGAAGAGGTTCATATTATAACAAAGTTTAGATCCACCTCGTAACCTAAAACTCACGTTGAAAGAGTTTTATTATGAATTTATATATTATTTATATATTTATATATTATAATTATGCATACTTGTATTACTTAAACTGCATTTTTTATAGTTTTAGCTATAGAAAACCCCATTTTGATGAGTTTCTGTTTATCATTACATTTCCTACAAAGTACAGTAAACAAACAAACAAACAAAATGTAATGACTACAAAATGCTTAATGCTGTTTCCTTCAAAAAAGTACCAGTTCCTTTATAAGATATTTGTGTAGTGTTTTTCAGGGTACTCTCGCTTGTTCCAAGCATGAACTTTACTACAGCGTCTTACTTTTATCAGATTAAGATGAAGGCCTTTCTTGTAGGCATACTATCAGCTCTTCTTGTTGCTGAGCATTGTTGTTTATGAGTTTGGCTGTATGCTTGTGGCTGCTGTCAAGCGCCTCTCTGAATAACACCAGGAGCTTCCCTGATGACACTGTATGGAGGATAATCTAAATATTTAACGTGCCTGAAACCTGTGCACAGTACAGTAAATTATTTATTTAAGGTAACACTTGAACAGACCACCTTGATGGCACCATTATGAGAACTTATAACCCAACTGCAAACCTTCCTTAAACATAACTTCATATGTATGAAGGTAATAATAATAATAATAATAAGAGAAAGAATCCTTTATTGCCTTTATGTGTGCACATATAACGAAATTTCGCTTGATATCTATATAAATACATACATAGAAACATTTGAATGCACAATATTCATATGTGCAGGTGTGTAGAATAAAAATGTGCAGAAAGTTACAGATAGAATTTAGATGGATTTCATAGCTCTGGGGAAGAAGCTGTCTGTCAGTCTGGTGGTGCGTGTTTGTATGTTCCTGTACAGCTTTGGAGAAGAAAGAAGTATATGCGGTCCATTGCCAGGGTAGGTGGGGTCGGCAGCGATACGTCTAGTCTTCTTCTGGATCCATCCAGCGTATAACGAGTCCAGATGTGGGAGTGGACTTCCCACAATCCCCTGTGCTGTTTTCAGAAAGTTCTCCCAGCCAAGTGCTTTCTGTCTTGTGGTGTGCAGCTGCCGTCAGGATGCTTTCCATTGTGGTTCTGTAGAAGTTCACAACCAGCTGAGAAGAGAGTCCGGTCGGTTTTAGCTTCCTGGGGAAAAAGAGCTTTTGTTGGGCTTTTTTACCAGGTGCGATGTGTTCAGCAACCAGGTCAGGTCAGATGTTATGTAGAGACCCAAGGACTTGAATCTGTCCAGATGCTCTACTGCCTCCCTGTGTATGAGGACAGGAGCGCTTCCTGTCTTCCTGGACGTCCTGCTATCCACAATGAGCTCCTTGGTCTTGCTGGTGTTCAGGTGTTGGATCTCCTCTCTATAATGAGTCTCATCATTGTCTGATATGGGACCCACCACGGTGGTATCATCCACAAACTTCACAACTGTTAATGAAGTGAATGGCAGAACAATCGTGAGTAAATAAGGTCGGGCTGAGCACACAGCCCTGTGGGGTGCCTGTGTTCAGGACCAGTGTGGAAGATGTCCAGCTCCCCACTCTCACCACCCAAGGCCTGTTGGAGAGGAAATCCCAGATCCGGTGGTAAAGTGATGTCGACAGACCCAGGTTATTAAGCTTCAGAGCCAGCTTATCCGGGATCACCGTGTTGAAATCTGAGCTGAAGTCAACAAATAACATCCTAAGATAAGAGTTTGGATGTTTGAGGTTGGTCAGGGCTGACTGCAGTCTGTTGAGACAGCATCTTCTGTTGAACGGTTCCACCTGTATGCAAACTGACGGCTGTCCAGACCAACAGGGATGATGTTGTTGATGTGCTTCAGAACGATTTTCTCAAAGTACATCATAATTACTGTTGTAAGGGCGATGGGGTGGTAATCGTTGAGGCAAGACACAGCCGGTTTTTTTGGGGTAAAAGCTCAATGATAGAGGATTTTAGGGAGACACACGATAATGTTCGTAGCTGTGCACCAGGACTTGTTTATGTATAGCGCTAAAACTCTGCCTTTGCATTTAGCTAAAGCTGCGGTCCCATCTGCTCGAACAGAGAGTACCCCTCTCCTCCACCGGAATGTTATTATCCAGCCAGGTCTCTGTAACAATCGCCACACAGCTGTCCATCCCGCATGAGATGATCCTTAGCCGAAACTTGTCTGTTTTCTTGGTGAGTGACTGAGCATTAGCGAGGAAGAGACTGGGAAAAGCCGGTCTGTGTAGGTTAGCATGCAGCCGAATGCGCAGGGCGCTCCTCTTACTCCATTTTTGTTTGCGATGTCTCCTCCGTCTCCTAGGCCCCAAATGGGGGATTGCCGGTACATTTTCCCAGTGTCCCACAATTCAGGCCTTCCATACTGTATTAATGCTGTCTACAACACCACATTTAAAATCCATGATTTTCTATCATAACTTATTTACATCACTAAGCAACATACTGGCATACTGTCTTCTAGTTTGGCATGTCTTCAAATGAAAAAAAAAAAGTTTGTGGATGAATTTTGTTTTGGTTTTTTTTCTTCTTAGAGAGGCTCACCTCTACTCATAGAATTACAGTCGGTTACCAATACTTAATTTTACGCCGAGCCTGGCAACCAATCAATCTGTTTCAGAAGGGGAGACAAGAGTAAAACTAGGGTATTATTTACAGATGGCAGAAAGAGGTGGTGTAGTAACGTATAATGTTAAAAAAATATTTTAAACATAAAAGCCTGTTAACATAATTTAACAGACCCTTAAAAAATATCATGAACCTAAATGAGTTTAATTTGGTCACTTTGATGTTATATTTAGCTCATTTTCTGCTAGATTTGGATTCTTTGCGGTGACAAATAGCTGTATATTTGCCTTAAATATATAATTTTAAAAATCTCATTAAGTTACCCAATTCCCCTGAAAATGATGTGGCTTTCCTAAAGTTATTTATAGCATTTGAGTACAGTTGAACCACATCCTGCTTTTATGTACTACTGCAATATGCACAATAAGAGCTGTGCGCTAAATCTAATCTACAACATCAGAGCAATTAGCCACCTACTGCAGGAGATAACAAGACAGGGAGAGGGGGAGGGAGGGAGAAAAAAAAAATCCCCCACCCAGCATGTGAAAACCTGTGTCAGATTTCACCACAGACAAGGTCACCCGCTCTTGGTCTTGCCTCAATGCCCTGGCTTGGTAACCAGATCCCATGCAGGATGGCGACAAACCTGTTTCTGTTATAGGAGAGGTGCCCACTTGGCTGATTATGTTTGCGAAAACTTTACACTTTTATTTTTTTCACCTTGTTTTTCTTTACACCCAACCTTCAATTTACCTGTACAGGGATCTGAGGAGTTGAGCATAACTTTGTACAGCTGTGAACACCCCGGGAACACTTTACACACACTTGTGGATACAAACACCAAAAAGAAGAGAAAGAAAGAAAAATCTTGTTTTAATTCTAGAGCCAAAGCATCATCATCGGTGTTATGCTACACAGCCAAGTTAACACTTGGTATGTTTGTAATTGTGCTGCCTATGAAACTGCACTGTAATCCCTTCCAGCTGCCTCCCTCACTCACCCATCCACCTTCCTCTTCCCCCTCCTCTTCCCTTTCAGAGAAACTGTAGCTGAGTATGTTTTCCATGGGCCCTGGTGGATTCATCCTGTTGACAGCGCCAAGCCTTTTATGCATCGAAAACACAGTATTCCCTTTCAGGTGAAGAGACGATGGAAGGGAGAAGGGGAGCTGGGTTGTGGGAGGTAGTGGTGGTGGGGGGAAGCCAAGGACGGTCCCTACAACAGACCTCAAACTTCAAAATCTTGGTCCTCATCTCTTCACAAAAAGAGAGTGAGAGACAGACAGTGAGAAGGGGGGGGGGGGGATCAAGACAAGAAGAAGGGGAGGCAGAAGAGGAGGAGGGAGGGTAGAAAAAAAAAACAACGGCAACAAAGGAGTACGTAATTAAGACAGGAAATGGGAGAAGAGAGGAGGGCTCTGGGGGCTTTCAGAAAGAGGCTGGCTGGGGTCGCTTTTCCAGAGAACGGAGGAGTGGGGCTGATACCCGAGCCGTCTGAATGGAAATCAGATAATCTGTTAACACAAGGCATGGCCCAGATCCTGCCTGCAGACTGACATGGATAGGCCAGTTCCTGTTCCAATCCGCTGCTGTGGCACAAAGTGTTGCCAAGGCAACCAGCTGTTCCAGCCAAACTTTGCTTTCTCTCCGAGCCGGCGGCAAAAACGACAGGTGGGGCTACAAGGCTGGTAGAAGCAGCTCTGAGGTGCTTGTGAAAACATAAAGCTAGTTCGGTGGTGAGAAGACACGGCGGTAGGAATTTAACACCGGTCACCATGCACAAGAAATTCTGCTGCAGTGACCAGTGAGGCTGTTTTCTCCTTTTATGCCCCCCCACCGACCCCTCCAAAAAAAAAGAGAAAAAAAGAAGTTAACGGACATGCGTCGGGCAGGTGAAGCAGCAGGCAAAATAAAGATATTACATTTCTTGTCCGACTGGTGGAATTTCACTTTGTACCACAGAAAAGAAGGAGAAAAAGAAAAAAGCAGCAGAAATAAAATTCTAATTTGCCTTATTGTATTCTGATATTTTTCTACTTATTATGTGGATGTGGTATTGACCATAATCTGACTGATCTGTGCAAATTCATTACAGGTTATGCATCATAAAAATGAATTGTTTCTGCTCCCAGTTTCGTTTATTCATTTGAGACATAATGCCAACTCGATTTTTGGTGCCAAAGTGTACTAAATCTCATATTACTCCACATAATGGGTAACACAGAGCAAAGTTTTTTATGGAATCGTCAGATGGGTGCTCAGTACGAGTAACTGCACTGAGCTGAGATTTGAAAATTATTACTAGGACAGAAAAAACCTTTGACCATTCAAACCTACTGAAAAAGCACGTTGACTTAATGCTTCTTAGTAAAATCAAATGTTGCTCTGATCAGTGCAGGCTGCTATCGCTGTCAACTAGCCAAATTGTCACATCTGGTTAAAAGATTACATTTTGAGTCTTTTGCTCCTAACTCAAACACATTCTACATTTACACAGCCCGAAACACTACAGACAACTCCTCAGCCAAATTCAACAGTCTCCCTTTTCCACACTTTCCTAAATAGAAAAGTTTACAACTTCATGCTCATTTACATTTTTGTGTGCTTTGTCACAGTATCGTTTGCTGCTGCTCTGAAAAAGGGCCAAAACCAACTGATCTACCAAACAGTGGTGTTGGTCCCAATGAGGTGTTAGGATCTGACTCTCCCAGCAGCACTATAAAAGTGTTATTTACAATGATTTGTACAACTTTATAGATTCCCCCGAAGGTGAATAGGAGGCCAAGGCTCTAAATCAAAGCCGGTTAAAGATAGCTATTTCAAACTTTTTTCAATTTGAACCAAGCTCATATTTTAGTGTGGCGACTTAACAACAAGAAGGAACAAATCTCAGGCAATAAAGCCCTACCGCTAGACTTGCGTTGTTTCCCCAGACTTCTCTTTGATTATCAAATATCTGAGCAGAAGGAGACAAGGGGGGGGAAAAACGAAGAAAATACACCTCCTACAGGACCTCCACCTCTGCCCCCACTTCAAGAGCAAGGCGGTGCGACATGCAGTGGCGTACCACAGCTCAAACTTCCCCTTCCTCTTGAGGGGAAGCCATTTTATTGTGTTCCACTGAGATAATTGCCAATCCCTTAAATGAAAGGGTTTTCTCAGTCCTCTGGTAATTACTAGATACGCAGCAAGGGTCTGGTGAAGGAGGGGGGAGGTAGAAAAAAAAAGAGAGAAGAAAACATGACAGGCAGGTATTAAAATTCAATGGGTGGGGCAGGAAGGAAGTCGAGAGAGGGATGTGTTGAAACAGAGAGAATGAGGGAGGGCTAGAGGGAGGGAGGCTTGTTGTGCTGCTGTAGCCTCCGTTTTGGGGTTGAGGAAGGACATGTTTATGGTCTGAGGGTTGGGCCTATTTTTTTGATCCGGCAGTGCAATCCTGTGCCAAGTGCCAAAGACACATCTGCTTCTGGGCAATCTCTTGCCATGGTAAGGTGATTTATGTGGTGATCGCTGACCTCTTTTCCTAAATCACTGATCTTTTTTTTTTTCTCAGAGCTTCTCATCAAATTCAGAGCAGCTGAGTTGAGCTGAATAACTCTTTCAGACAGCACAAATTACACACTGCGCTTCCTCTTCAGTGTGTTGAGGAATGTCTCTTAGCGATGATGGAGAGATTGAAAACCAAAGCAAAGCGTAACTGCACATGTAGTCGTACACCTCAAAGGTTTCTGGATATACTGGCACCGAACGGAGATGTAAATCACGCCAGCTAAACACACAGGGCATCTGAATAATTGTGGGGTGCAGTCATTGGAATTACACAGTTATTAATTATTGCTCTTATACAGTACGTTGAAAATAGAGCCAAACTTTGGTTTCTCCTTAGTGCAGAGTAACAACAGAGACACAAATGTTGATTGTAGGGTAAACTTAAAATAAGAACAGCTTTGTGATAAATTACTTCATTCATTGGCATGCCGGCATGTTTTTTTTTGTTGTTACAGTCAGTTTTCCAACATCAAAAACGGTCTTTATAAAATGTTATAAAGATGTAGTTTAATTGTTCATGCATATATTTGACAAAACAAAAGTTCTAAAAATGCAAAAATCGACTTCTAAAAATGCACTGGCAATTTAAGAATCACTTTGAGTAGAACAATGGTATAGATGACTTGCTGTCAAAAGCAGTCAGCTGCTCCGCGGCTCTACTCCAATGCATGTTCTACAAATTTAGGAACTTAAAGCATTACATTAGCATGCATTATAGCCTAGGTTTATGGTCACGTCTTGCAGACAGAGACAATCTGCTAAGTGCACATGAGCCATTGTGCAATTCCTAAAATCCTGTGGTGAAGTTGTCCTGTAGTGCGGACAGGTATGCCTACTTATCAAATGATCTATTTACATGCCAGCCGGTATCATTTACACACTTTCCCCCTATGGTCCTGACTCTAGAGAATGGACGTTCAGAAGCCCAGAGAGGCCCCAGGCTTGTCAATGACTCTCCTGTTGAGGTTCTGCTGGCCTGGTGGAAAAAGGTGTGCTCTTAGCTTGTTATGTGACACGGAGGGGAGACAGGCCAAAGGAAGGTGAGGAGGTATAGGGTGGGGGGGGTCAAGGCGTACAACAATGACCCCTCTCAAGGCAGGAGGGCCCATCAGTTAAGTGTGTTTTTCTGCAATTTGAGAAAGTGGAATCTGGTCAAATTGGTGTCCTCTTGAGTTCCGACTGCTTAAGTTATGTGAGTGGGGGATGGGGGCTGACAGGAGAGGGATGAGCCAAGGTTGCGTATGAGAAGGATGGCAGTGCCTTAATTGATAGTTTTAGCTCTTCCAAAAGCAGAGAGAAAGCCACAGTAGAGCTAAAGAGTGTCATACCAGGTCAGACTGGCTGTCTCTATGACAACGACTGGGTGGGGAGTGGGGTGAGATCTTCCATTCATGGATGAGATTGGATGTTGGAAATGGATATTGAAGTGACAGGTCAGCACCGTGAGCTAAATAACACACTGATGACACAAGGTCACCAGGCTGAGGCAGCTTAAGCATCTTTCAGTGGAGCAAAGCGATTTGATAGGGGGGGTTTATGCAGCGGGTCAAGGGACATCAGGGCATCACAGCCATAGATATACCCCCCAAATGAAAACCAAGATGGTGGTGACTTATAACCAATTAGTCTAAATTAGTTCTACATAAGTTTTTTGCACCTGTGAAAAGATTCTTTTTCCTAATATATACTTTCACTTAGATTTTCTTTCTTTCTTATATCCTTTTTAAATAATTAATAAAAGATCATTTGATAAGATACAGTGGAGGGCACTGTTATGAGGTTTCCCTTGAGTTGACTCGATAAAGATTAAAAAGCAACAGTAATCCAGAGGAATAAGAAATATGGTTACATAGCTCCCTTGACTCACTGAGTAAAGACAGAATCTCCACCCAGTTACACATTTTACATTTATGCGAAATAATTACCACAGTTCAAATAAAGTATCTGATCTAAAACTACCTGTTGAATGGTAGAATATGCTTTTCAAGCCTCATAAAATAATTAAAAAGGCTCCAAAGGGCACCATAAAAAGGTTGAGAGCTGTTATAATGAAAGGAAGGTTATAATGAAAGGAAAATTAGTTCAAGAGATAAATACAGCTTTTGTATCAGGCTTTAAATATCTTAATATTACATCACAAAAGTTGAGAATATTAGCTTGGGAGTTTATGGGGATTGACTTGCTTCTTTTTTATGATACTGTAAACAGAAAAATGTGAATGATATCCAGCCCTAGTACTGTGCTTGTACTGTCGTAAGGACAAGGGCTTAAGTGTAGCCAGTCCTAATATACTCTAGGAGACAAAAATATTTACTTTGTGTACTACTAGCAACTGTTCAGAAATACCGCAGCATGATGTATAACTGCCTTTCTAGGTTTAAGTGGGTCGGTCACCTGATAATGAAAACAATCAATCACACAAAGCTGCCCCATCAACAGGAGACATTTAGATTTCTCAAAGTAATAACTGCATTATGTACAGTCTTTTTTTTATTTAGCCAACTTAGCAACACCCTGTTTGCAGAGACATACATCCTTCCTTTTACAAGGGGATATTATTTTACAGTCTCCTGACCTTGGGTACACGGAGTGAAACACAACACCGCCCACCAGTCTATTTCTGTATTTGTCTTACAGTAAGCTGCCTGTAATTGAATCATGCTCTCCAGGACTATGAAACATGAATGGTGCTGTAGACACATTCAGACTTAGCTACAGTGGTTAAGAATGAGCTATAATCTTATGCTACCATGTGACTTTACATGTTTGCTTTCTCTTCACTTTGTTTTTATAACTTCAAATAAAAGGGTTTATGTGTGAAATTAGATTCTTTGGCACTGGAAAGCAACTGATCCATAATGAGATGATGCCTTGAGATATTTTTTTTCACCCATTTCACAAATAGGCTCTTGGAAGTTGGTTCTTTATTCTCTTAATCCTAAAAGATACCTATATGGAAATCTCTAATAGCAAAACAAGCACACTACATGGTTAACATCATCAGGGTATATTTCTCATGACTCATATCTGTATGCCCTGTCTTTTGACAGATTATCCCCAAGGGGTATTCATTGGAAGAAAAGAGACAAGCAAAATGTGAGGACACAAATATCAGTTGAGGTCAGCTGTGCTTCTAACTAATGTGAAAGAATGTGAATGTGAATAAAAGAAAAAAAAAAAACTTCCCAACCGATTGCTGTCAATCTGTTCGTAAGAAATCTGTAAATTAACCACACCTTTAGTTGTGTAACAACTCCGGATCTGGGTGATTCCCTTTGGCAAGAAAAAACAACCCTCAGTTTCTAAAGATAGATAAACTGGTCTATTCGCATCCTGTCAGCTGCTTAATCTCCGCACAAATAAACCACAAACTGAAAGTCATTGGACTTCCAGTAACGAATCTCTGTTCCTACTAATTCGTCATAAGTGTGAATTACTATTTCCAGGCATTATTCCTAACTTAGTGATCACTTTCATTTCAATTTTCTTATCACAAAGTGGGAATGATAATAGGTTAACGGCAAATAAATGTAAACTAACAGTCCCTGTGTTATGTTATTATTCTTCATGTCTGCCTGACCGTTAATAGAATTCCTCAAGAATCTATGAAGGTTACTGGGCAACTGGGACATTCATCCAGTTTGTTCATCAGTGAAAAATTAGTTGTGGAATCAAGGTGAATATCAAAGTATAGTCAACAGAAGTCAGCAAGCTTCCCCAGCAAGCTGACCTCTGGGTACTATTTTGGAGGCCTTTGAAAACCCCCGCACTGGACAATTCACTTCCTTATTACTGCAACTATCATGCATGAGTGCTACAAGACTGCATAAAGGGTGGTGAGAACAGAGGTACAGTGCATCAATCACTATAAAATTAGAAGTTATTTGGTGCCTGCCATCTGTTTGCAATTTAAAGTAAAATCTATTCTAGGGGCAAAAGTCCTCTGAGATAAGCATCTTCGGGGAAAAACTCTCTCAGATGAGGGTCCCCAGTCTAATTTGTATCCATTAGCTATATTTATGTCTTCTGTAGTGTAGTTAAGTGTTTGTGTAAAACCTGTTGGTAATAGCATTTACAGTAATGCATATATCTTGAACCGACTTAACTTGGGGGGTCTTGAGGATTTGAAGGACTGAAAAACGGTTCTATCGCATATTCGATGTGCATTCAGGTTTAGCAGGCTGTTGCAGTCCGGGTTGTGATTAGGGCTTTGATAAGTCATTGTTGATGGACTGTGGAAAAGCGTTTTATCACTGGAGCATAATAGCGTGCATAAAAGGCATGAACCTGTGCTGAATAAATAAGAGGCAGCACACACCCACAGGAAGACAAATGTGTGTGCCCGCAAGCACATGCACGCACATATACACCTCATCTTTGCAGCGCCTTTCCTGCAGATTATCTCTGTGAAAGAATGGCGGGATCTATGGGTCTTTCCCTCCTCCCTGCCTACCCCTCCCTCCCCCCACACACACACACACACACACACACACACACACACACGCACACACACACACACACACTACTGCTAACTCTGTTTTTCTCTCTTCTTCCCTCCTTTCCAGTCTCATGTTTTCTTCTGCCATATTCCTTCTTGTGCATCTCTCCGTTTCACTCTCCATGCCTGAGTGCAAGGTGAGAATCACAAAAGGAACACCTGGCAAACACGGATGTGGTCCTCCTCATCTCATTGTCACACCACCCACTCCGACCCCCCCCCCCCCCGTTGACTCCCTTTTCAAAGAGGCACTCGCAAGAATGGCAAACAAGGCTTTCAGCAGCAGGAGGAAGGAGGAAGAGGAGGAGGAGGAGGTATACCCCACTACCTTCACCACCACTCACTCCCTTCATCCCTCTCCTCCCTCCCCAGCTCGCCTTTCACACGCCAGGAAGTGCTATTCAGACCAGGAGCTGCATGTACATGTTCCTCTCAACCAGTAACACCTCACTTCTTTCTCTTTCTCTGTGAATGCACACACGTGTGTGTTTGTGTGTGTGTGCATAAGTATGTTTCTATGCCTTAGAACAAGAGAATGAGAGAAATAGAAAAGACAAAGGAAAAAAGGAGAAATGTAGAAGCAACTACCAGTCAATCAAATTTTTGTACAGATTTAAGTGTCTTGTTGTGAGAGTTCAGATTATGTTTCAAAACCTATATGATCCATATAAAAACTTCCAAATGTTCAACTTAAACATTTTTGGAAACTTACAAAGAATATACATCTTGTCCTCTGGGGCCACAACTTGCTCAACACAAGCAGAGGCAAGAAAACTTTCCATTGAGATAAATTCAATTTAAAAGCAACACAAAAGATTGAATTATGAGGCTTTCACTTCTATCTTTGCTGCAGCCTGACAGTTTAATGGCTCAACAAACAGAGAAATGTACACCTTGAATTTAGTTTGGACTACTATCAGTCTGGGTGAGAGCCTTTACATATATATCCTAATATGATGGCCATGCACAGTTTTTACATTTTTAAAACACTGCTTTGTATTTAATTTTAGTTTGACACTTAAGGATTAACCACATGCTGTTCAGGGTCATGCAAATATTATATTAAAGTCATGCTAAACACCAGCTCTTGCTTATATTTTGGGCTGGACCTGATGTTTTAGTTTTTGCAATCACAGAAAACCTTATTGGTTTCGGTGTTTGAGTGATATGTTGTTATGGTTTTCAGCCAACGTGGTGATAAAACATGAGAGGCCCTTTGGCCTGCATACAAAGCCCTCATTGTAAAAAACGAACATGCTGAAGCTAATATGAGTTTTTACATAACAGTGATAACGACGAGCAATGTAACATGACATTTGCCCATCTGCTAAAGGTTTCACATAAAAGATGTTTTGTCTAAGATTAAAAAAAAACACATCCACACATGTTAAAACAGTGCACGAGCCAATTTTTATTTATTATATCTGAAATAATACATCTTATGTCCCATGCAGGACAAATAAAACTAATAGTTGAAATTTAAAAATCCACGGGATAATTTCGCTTTTGATCAACTGAATATTTCTGCAGTATAAACTTGTCATCAATGGGAAATCAGAGCCTGGGCTACAAAAGATGTCAAAGTTGTCTTTACATTCATTTGCCTCTGTAAACAACAAGCTATCGACCAGATGTGGTCACCGTTTCAAAAATGGCAACACATGGCTTACGACAGAGTATAAACACACAGCTATCGTCAGACTACACTTGGCGAACCTTAAAAGATGATTCACACAGGAACTCATGAGGATGTGGCAGGAAAGTTTGTTATCATAGAAAGTTTTCAAAACCAGGATATTAGATCACAGTGTTGTACAGCTCACTAGCCTCAATCAATTGGTTTTACATATGAAAACAAGTCAAATTAGTTACACCAAATTTCACTGGTTTGACAAATCTTGCCTACTTTCTCACCTTTTTACACCGAGCCAGTTACTTTTCAAAGTGGTGATTTTTGACCATTTCGTAAAACTGGAAAATAAATGTAAATGTCTAAATGTCAGGGTATGATGATTTCAGCAATCCAACACAGTCTGTTTGAAATATAATAGGCGCTTAAGGCATTGGATTTTTGGCCTCCTGTTTGGACAAAACACGTTTTTGCTTCCGTTAAGGATGATGGATACTATGAACACATTGCAACAATTTCTGTTGTAATGTGTTAAATCTTGTAATGACATGCCAGTGAAATCTGGCACACTAAGTTTTTTACTTTTAGTGCACATGTTCTTTAAACTATACATTTTTTGGGGGGGGTGAAAGGCCCCATTATTAAAATTAGCCATTCAGTCCTGCATGACAAGTTCTCCCTGCTGAATGTGCCTGCTCTCACCTGCACCTGGATCACTGACTTCCTGTCTGACAGGAGTCAGCATGTGAGACTGGGCACGTATGTCTCAGACTTTCAGTCCATCAGCACAAGTTCTCCTCAAGGCTATGTACTCTCTCTCGCTTTTCTCCATGTATACTAACGGCTGCACCTTAAGTCACCAAACGTGGCACAATGAACACTGCACAATGGATTCATCATTCAAGGATTTTTTTCCCCCAATTTTTGTACCAGTGTTTGCACCATGACACAAAGAGAAAGTCTTTGTTTGTGTAAAAGCTGGGCGATAAATGCAATTCTAACATTTTCAATAAAGTGACGATAAACCACAAAAAATGTGACTCCTTTCATGGTAACGTCACAGAGCTCCCAAAAGAATGACACAAAACTGTCAGGAAGGCGAGCCCTCAGCCTTTTCCCCGGTCCTACCATCTTTTGTAAAATCATGATAAAAGAAAAGAAGGGGAGGAAAATAATGCTGGTAAGAGAAAAAAGCCTTTGTTCATGTTGTTTGTAAAGGAAAGAATTGGAGGTTAAACATCAGTAGGCGAGTGAGCCGTTCTTAATGAGCTCCTTTCACGTTTTAGTGCAGGTACCAGTATGTTATAGCTTTTAGTTTTTAAAAAAAGAAAAAAAAAGTTGTTTTCACACATTTCCCGCTCCCTGTTCTTAACAGTCAGGGGGAAATGTGTGGGTCTTTGTTAGGGTCAGGATGTTGTTATGAATCAATCACCCACCTTACCCCCTCTCCAACTACAGATATTAAAGCTATCACAGTGAACCATCAGCAGCAGACAGCCTGCATATTTGGGTAGAGGGGCATGCAGGTGAGGGAGTGTGGTCTGTGTATTATGTTGGATGGTGGGGGTATGCAAGCCTTTTCATAACTGAACAAGTCAAAGCAATCGGCTAATTAAGTCTACTACAAACTAGAAGAACTACGTAAAGAAATAGTCGTGTGAAAAAGAAAGTTTTCACAGGGCTCTGTCGGTTCCTGTGAAAATCTTGCCTATTTATTGCTTATATTGGAATTAAAAGGGTATGTAGTAGCCAGGCGCTGCTAATCAAATACAACAGATTAACCGATAATCAGCAAATGCAACCATCTCTATAAAAAATTATAACTTTTGGCAGTTTTCTGCTCAGGCTCTACTTTTAGAGTCATTTTATCTCCCCAGCCACTTTTAATAAACTGAATTTAGAGAAATTCTGTTCAACTGTAGCAACTACATATCGAAAGTACTTGGCAACCCCTGTAACCTTCTTCAGTGACATGCAAATCAAGAAATCTTCATCATAACTCTTTTGTGAGGCTAGCTTAAGAAATTATTAGAAAATACTTGAGATCTATGTGTTTCACTTACATGAGTGCAAGCTTGCTTCAGGAAGATTGTGACAGCTTTACTACACTGTCAAGTATTTATAACCTACAACCTTTTTAAAGCCCCT